>NW_028301553.1:24485000-24832500 GCF_042242905.1 Orbicella faveolata
CACTTGACAATTCAGTTAAAAGAAACATCCTTGCAACTCAGTGCTGTAAAAAGGCAAGGTCATCAGTGTGCTAAGGTTTTCAAAGCTATTTTGATTTATATAATTCATGAATTCATGCATGGCTAGAAGAAATGTCAACATCATGTCAACGGATGTAAGTGTATGGGTTGAAGTAAAACTTTGAATTTCAGATTAGAAACTATAATCATGCATTTGTAGCCAAAACACCATCTGGGATGAGTACTGCCTTGCTAAGTTCCAGAACCGTAAATCTTGAGGAGCTTTCAACCAAATTAAACAACTGAAATCTATTTTCGTTTGCAACGTTTCCAAACATGCAAATGTCCGCAAGAAGGGAATTAATTCCACCTTAAGCACAAACAGATTTCCTTTGTCTACGTTTCGTACAAAACAAGATATATTCCTCTTTTCGGGATCCTCCATTTTCGCTTGGGACCGTAAACTTTTTTTTTATTCAAAACCGGCCTAGGACCTAGCTTTAAAACCGAAACATTGTTCTCAACAATGTTCATTTTCTCTGTTGTCACATTCTCTAAACATACAACATCCTTACCGAGCAATGGCATCTCCTTTACGATTTCACACTCAATCTGGCTTGCTAACACCTGACAAACTACAAGCACAGCATATGATTTACCTTTCCCTTTCTCGGAAAATAAATCAAAAAAGGTGTCACTGTAGCGTTTTACGAGCCCACGAAAGGCACGAAACAACACACTCGATTCAAGCAACTACAATTTCACCAGCCAATTTTAACTCAAAGTAATCAGAAAAGTTCCCTGATCCTTTCTGCAGACCCTGTTGACAATATCAACTTCCGACAGCACTTATGGCTTGAATTGTCGTTCTTAGGTGGTTTTGAAAAACAGCCTCTCTGCAAAAGGCCGCCATTATGTAAACAAACTTACCTCAATCCGCTGATTCCATATTTGCGCAAAAAAAAAAAAAAAAATCTGTGGTTCTGATTGGTCGGCTAAAAAACCCCAGCATTGTTCCGAACATGTAAAGAGAATTTAGACGCTTCGAGGTGATATGCTTCTGTTGAAATATATTGCCCCCCGCTTGTGAGGGCTCAATTAGTTTTTTGACTTCACAAATTTGGTTTTAGTTATTCCACATTCAGCGTAAGTGCATTTCATCATTGTTCTTCCATTTTTAGCTTTCATATATTTTTCATTACCTGGAACACATTCAGTTTACTTTTTCTGTTTTACGCAATAAGACTTCATATATACATAAATTAGATATTTTTGAAATATCTCTCAATAAACCGTTCATTATTTGTTGTATTATGTATGTCAAACACGTTCAATAAATTCAAATATGAGGTTCCTTTCCTCATCTCATTCAAAAAGTACAATCAGAAATAACCACAAGTAGTTGGATAAAGATTTTGAATTTTGTTATTTTGAGGTAATAAAGTCAGGTGTTCTCTCCTGACGTGATTTATAAGCTCTCGAAATGGTGGCATGCCAAAGCTGTCAAAATAGTTTAAAACGTTATCCTCAACATACGTTGTAACCCAGTGAGATCCATTCATATATGAAGGTTCAATATTGTAAATAAATAATGCTTGCTTATGATTATGAGGTACTGTTTGATCTCTCGACAAAACATCATTGATCGGTATTCTGAGATACTTACACCATTCTATTAAATCATGGTTACTTATCGGAATATTTTTGTGAAATTTTGGTTTTATAATATTTGTCCGAGTATTGGAATTGAGTTGAATCGGCTGTTTTTCCCTAATAGTAGTCCCTTTCCAAAGCTTTTTTTTTTCTTCCTCGTCCAATGGTCTTTTCTCAAGTACCAATAAAAGGAGGCGGCTGTCCCATTTAAGGAGCTCAACCAGCCTTTGATTTTGGTAATGGTGGCCTTCCAATTTGTGGAGCGCCTTTTCCTGTAATAGCTTTCAATAATGGTTTACTAATCATATCAACAGCTAGTGGAATACCAATTTAAGCAAATAAGCTACCCAACAATCCACCACTTTGTTTTTTGGTTGGTCTTATGACGATATCCTCACCTGACATCAAAGCCTTCCTCATGTCATTTTTTTGTTTTTCTGTCAAGTGTTCATCATATATTTGTAATGAATGAACATTGTGTCGAGGAATCATAAAACTACCACCTATTTGACCTCTTCCCGATATTTTCTTAACAACTTGGGAAGCACTTTCTGAAGCCAATCCAGCCAATGCGCTTAACGCAAGCGTTTTTGCTATTTGAGGTGCAAAAGTACGTCCTAATCTTAATATGCTTGTTAAAAGGCTTCCACCAACTTGCTTTCTTATATTAGTCTTAGCCACTTTGATGTCCATACCCTCTTTCATTTTCCTGTTTTTTTTTTTCCAGTCGTTTCACAATATTTGATGGAACGTACAGGGTGTCATTTCCAGACAGAGCATCTTTTGAAAGCCTGAGAACAATAGTTTCTCGTTTATGAAATGTAACTCGATCTGCTCGATAAGCTGTTCCATCAGCTAGTTTTTGTAATTGAAAATTGAATTTCAAAATATGCATTATACCAATCATAAAATGCTGATCTGTCATTGATTGTGAATTTGTAATCGTTTTTATCTTGGTGTTGACCAGCAACTGGTGCTCTGATTGCATCATCTAACTGGTATCTAATCAGTTCATTTCGTTGTAACATTTCACTTGATCTAAAAGCCATTACAATATTAGTTCAGATAAAAATGTGGTTTCTTTTTCTTATGCCTTGTCCTGATATTAAACGATTCAATATGATATCAGTACTTTCTGAATCTTTTGCTGGTTTTTGTTTCACACCTCTAAGTCTCCTCATTATCAGATCACCAGATTGTTCTACAATTTTATCACCAGCTTGTTTTATTGCTGTTTTCATGACCGATTGGTTTGGGAACAGATGATGCTATAGTCCTTATCGGTTTGAATATATTGTCAACAATTAAACCGTTTCCTTTGTGTTTATACACAAATTTACCCATTTTAGGATGGTAAAACCTTTTGAATTCATATGGTTTCATATAAATACATTACATAATTCTTTTCAATAACAAACTAAAAGCTGTATCTGCGCCATTAAGATTTATCTGTCGTCTTTTGCCATCAGTTACATATATTCTTATGCTTGAAAAGGTGTTCTTATTTACGGGATTAAATGTAACTCTCCGTGGTTCCACGGTGAAACTATATGACGGTTTCAAGACAGATGTACTGAAACTGTATATTATATCTGTATCTACACCATCAACAAGGCTGGTATTAACCAAATCACAATAAATGTTTAACATTTCTGTATCTTGACTTAAATTAGGCATTCGTGACCCATAATTTTGAGCATCTTTGAAAATGACTTTGTCAAAGCCAATAAGCTCATGAAAATTTGATTCAGTCAAGTCAAGTTGGTAACCTGTTTTCAATTTTATTAATACTCTGAAAGTGGCGTGTTGAAATTCTAACGCTATTGGATATTTATCATCATCATCATCATCATCATCATTTTTTTCAGACCGGTTTTATGTTTCAAAAACATGTTAAGATTAATGTAATTGTATACACCACTGGGAAATGTAAGTTCTTTCCAAGTTGAATCATTATCTGAGCTGTATTTTATTTTCTGATTATTATACCAAATTAAGATATTAAAGAGAATGTTGGTAATTATAAGCAATTATACCAATTTATCACTGACCGTTGTTTCAAAATGTTAATATGCGGGCTTAGTGGATCAGGAAAGACTAATTCATTGCTTCATATGATAATGAATTTACTGTATTTCGATAAATCTGTATGCGAAAAATCTCGAACAATCAAAATATGAATATCTAATGAAGGCTTTCAAACCAATGAGTAAAGAAGTTGGTTATGATATATTGCAAGTTAGTAATGATGAAACAAAACCTGTATCAGAAATGAATAATGGTAATCAAAAGCTTGTCATATTTGACGATTTCGTTTGTGAAAAGAACCAAGCGCCATTAATTGATAATTTTACAACAGGAAGACATAAAAATTGCTCAGTAATATATCTGAGTCAGAGCTACTATAAAACTCTAAAGGATATTAGACTAAACTGTAGCCATTTTTGTATTTGAGTTTCCATCGGCAAATGAAAAATCACTTTTATGCCGTGAAAACAATGTTGATAAAAAAACTGTGTGAAAAGGCTACTAATGATCCATATAGCTTTCTGTGCATAGATAAACCACGAAAATTTACCGCTAAGAATTTTAATGAGAGACTGAAATTTCTAATCTAATATTATTACATATGTCTTATTCAAACGGAATTTTAGGTTGGCCAGGTGAGGTTTCTTTATCTGAAACAGTAGTAGTAAAAGGTGAAAAAGGAGATCCCGGGATAGGTTTTAAACTAACTTCTGATGGTAATTATGATTTACAAAATAAAAAGGCATTCAATTTAGACAGTCCTGATGATCATAAAGTTGATGAAGATTACAAGACAAGAATCAGAGATTTCAAGAGTGCCGTTAATAAAGAGTATTTGAATGACAAATTTCTGAAAAAAGACAAAGATGGTAATTATTTTGATGCCAGACATATGGTAATCAAAAACACAGAATCATATTATGATGGGTTATATGATATTATTATATGCCTGTGTCTCACAAGGACTGGGAACTACCAAATTCACGAATTTGATTGGCTGAAATCGATATTGACCGCGGTCTAGATTTTCCCATCTAGACCGGCATCTAGACCGGTTTCATTTTGCGTTGAAAAAGTAGCAAACTAAAATAGAAAAATGTTCCCCACTTTTTTTTTTTATTTTCTTCTCAATCATTTATGGAAGTGCCAAAAAGCCTGATGACAAAAAAAAAAAGTAAAGAGGACGAGCAAATTTCGGCAGGTTTAAGTTAAGCTCATCGGCGTTCGCAAGCAAAATGTCAGCAAAACAGTTACATTAAACGAATTAAAGTTTTCTTCTTTGCCATATAATAAACATCTTATTAACCGAGCTAAGTCGGTCTGTAAGGGAGAATCTTGACCTCGGCCGTGTGTACAGACCTCGTTGCGTTCGGTCTGTACTCACGACCTCGGTCAAGATTCTCCCGTACAGACCTCCAGCTCGGTTAATAAGAGCTAAATAATGACTTGGTCAGTAAAGTTTATGTTGATACTGTTGCTGTGACAAAAATTTATGTTGATTCTGAAAATAGTAAACAAGATATTGCTATTGCAGACAAAACCAACAAGTCTTATGCCGACAAAATCGGTTCAGATCTTCAGGCGGGTATCAATGGAACAAAATCAGCTTTAGGAGAAGTAGTAAAAATGAATGAAGGTTTGAAAAAGAAATTAAGCATTCATGGTGGAAATTCTAGGACTGTTGATTTTGATATGGGCAACAACAGAATAGAAAACATTGCATCTGGCAGCAGCAACAATGATGCAGTCAATTATCAACAGTTCACAACCAAAGCAAATAAAAATGAAACACTTTACTTGATGGTTCAAATAAAATGGCTGCTGATTTAGACATGAACAATAAAAAAATAACCAACTTATCCACTAACGCCAACAATGTGCTGTCAGCTACTAATGTCGGGTATATACACCAAGTCAAAGGGAATATGATTACAACATTGACTGATAGTTTCAACAAAAAGATAAATGAGTCACATATCAGCAGCTCAACTAACAAAAAAAGTGTTATCCAATATGTTATGGACGATGTTAATCAATCAACAAGTGAAAATAACATTATCGTTGATGGTATCGAAGACTTTTCCGATTCACCTCATGATATCAGTAAATAAGCTTACAGTTTCAGAATGGGAAAGGGGTTAAATAATGAGTATTTATCCCGACTGGGTTTCAACATGTACAAACTTCCTAAGGGTGAATTCACTCTAGTGATTGAATTTTTTGCACCGGTTATGAATCAGGTGACAGTGTGAGTTGTTTCTACTTCATTAAATATCGGACAACAATCAATCAAGCTGTTTTCTAAATACAGTAGATCCATCATTCACTTGCATAAATATGATGTAACTCCACCTGAATACATTTACGTTGACTTGAGATGTCAGGGTATTGCAAACAGTCCATCTCAGGGGCGTGGCCATTTGGTTATTTATGGAATCGAGGGAAAACAGAATGATGTGAGCTCAGATGTTTTTGATGAGCTGTATTATTTGGAAAATGGGAAAATGAATATGATTGTTCCAATAGACATGAACAACAAAAAATTACAAATGTAGAAGTTGGAGATGATGATGGAGATGTTGTTACTTTCAACAACTGAATAGTTATGTGAATGCAGCTAAAATACTGTTGAATAATAAAATTACTGAACTGTCAACAAAAATAAATTCAATCGAGAAGCAACTGTCGTATGTAGCGTTAGGCTCTGATTTATTCAATAGAATATTTGAATTTTACGCTGATTTATTAGATCCTGAAGAGTTCGTAAGGAGTGGTGCTAATGTGGCTGCTTTCAATAATTTGAATGTAATTACCTCAACTGGTTCGCCAAGTGGCAAACCATTTTCTGATTTTAATTTAACGTACGGTTTCAATAATTTCTATGGTGAAATGGATGTCAATCTTGATTTGACTAAAATTTTACAATTTATGCTGTGGTTAAAATAGATTTCAACGTCTCGAGTTATCATTATTTAGAATTTTATATGGCGGCAAAAACAGGTTTTAAGATATCATACAGCTTTCAAAAAATCAACAATGCTGTTTTGTTGCGAGCAGAATTCGGTGCAATAAACAGTTATCTACAGATTTAAGTGGTGGCAATAGTAAATTTATAAACAAGCAGATAATGTTCTGGAGTACTAAAAAGGGTAATAAATTAAGCCCGACTATTGGTGGAATTGATCCAAAAGAAGAAACAGATTCTGATTTTAGCCATGATACAGAAAACATTCATTTTACGTCAATAAGGTCTGCTTATCTTTTGAGAATGGGTTTCACAACGAACTCTTATGCAATAGGTGGAGATGCTTTTAAAGCAATGGTATTAGTAGAAAAAAAAGTTAGGAACATCTTTTGGATTAGATTAATTAATGTCTAAACCATATATATCAAAGCATCGAAGGCTATTTTCAATTCCAATCATATTAATCCAAATTTAACTGAAGCTGAGATATCAGAATTGAAAGCTTTGTACAAATACTATCATAAAAAATACTGGCTATTCAAAATGACTTACAAGTATTTTAAAAAAATAGAACTTGCATGTAATATTGGATCTGTCGTTTTGGTAGTAACAGAGACAGTAGCTGGTGTGTAACTTTGAATCCTATATTGTTCTTGGGACAATATCAGGTGCTGGTCTTATTTTAAAAACATTTTCAGATGCTAAACATTTCAAACGAAAAATCGAGATGTGTAAATTTGCATACACGACATATGAAAAGATATTGACTGATATAAGGTTCTTTTTAAGAGGATAAGAATTCGATGATGAACGATTTTTAGACTACATCAAAGTTGTAGCGACGGCTGGGTCAGACGGTGTACTTGCGTCGAACTCAATTCGGGAAGCTGGTGGTAACAATTTTCGACGAGAAAATATGCGTTCTGAATTCACGAACTCTGTCCAAATAGAAAAGCTGTGACTAACATTTCGCTGTTATCTTGCTGTTATAGCAATATTTAGGGAAGCAAATTCAAACTCAAGGTTCAGTATTTGTATTTAGACAGGTTTTCTCCCGGTTAAATCGACTTGTTAAAGGGAAATCTAATAAGCTGAGCTATTATCACGAAGAAAACGCAAAAAATGAATTTGCGACAAAGAAACTCGCTTACACAGTCCCGTTTCTCATAAATCGAAGGTATACTGGTATTTTGTTGCCTTTATTTTCTAGCAACGACTTTGAGCTTCATGCATGACTGGTCATGCCACTCAATTTGAGCCAATCACGAGTCCCATTATATGAAAAATAAATTACGGTAATTTATGCACTAGGTTCGACACATGAGGAGAACGCCGTATGAATCAGCTGCCGCTCCAATGTCGCATAGTGCGACTGACCCTGCCGAATTTAATGTTGTTTGCCGCACCAAACGTAACCTGCCGAACCAAACTGATTCAAACGCCGCTCTTCTGCCGTACTTAACTCATCAGTTAGGTTCGGTGCATGAATGGAGCGGCGTTTGGAACGGGCCTTACCTGTTGTGAATATCACGTGTTGGTTCAGAAAGCCTTTCGATTTTTTTATTGTAGCACAGACAGTTTGCATTGCAAGGGTAGTGAACACAATGCGACATTGAAATCGATTGAAAACTGACGACATTTTTTCCCTGTTCTGTGACCCGAATTCAGAATTTTGTCCCCACAACGGAAAGTGTTGAAAAAGTGCCACACAAGGGAACCGTTGCTGCAACATGTCCCGTTTCGTATCCCCGTAACATGTACCCTAGTGTGTGCTGACCTTACTGTCACAGTCTTTACATAGCCTGGTCGCCGACGCCATGTACCGGTTTTATGAGTTATTACTTACAGGAAAATTTCCATTCGCAACTCAGGCTTGGCCTCACAACAACAAATTATCTCAGTTGCTATGGCATTTTTAGTCAATTTCTAACAACCTTCCAGACTACTCATCATTTCCTAATTACAGACGCAAGGCCGAGTCATAACTGAAAAGGCAAACAAATAGGCAATAGCAAAGAGGCAAGAGAAAACATTTTTTTGCGGAAAGATGATGTCACAGAATTGCCAGGGTAATATCAAAATATCAATTGTATCGAAATGGAATAAATTAAAAAATGTATCTCAATGTTGACTGTGACCAGTTGTAGAGTTACGCGCAATTACAAAGACACATTAATTCTAGACAAATAACAGCATTAAGTCTTACCACAGCAGCTTCTGGCTTCACTTCTGGATTTAGCGATCGTGGAACTTGACTAAACAGTTTCTGAGCATTTTGGTCGGCGCTGGACCGCCGAAGCGGAAACTCGTGTTCGATCCCAAACAACTTTTTGACAGAGTCTGGCAATTGATTGTTCCTCTGCAAAAACATATGCCTCTCCGTTGCCTTTTTAGCCACATCGTCCTCGATTCTCTTACTGGCTGAGGCCAGTATTGATGCTAGAAAAACTGCCGACCTTACAACCAAATCTTTGTCGATTATTTTCATGGTTCAAAGCCCCGTTTCAGGAAGTTTCAGTCCATTCTCGTCCCCATAGCCCTTTTCGCTTCTCTTAGCTGGCGGAGCCTTGGCACGAGAATCGAAGGGCTCTGGGGACAAAGGATTTTGGAATTAATTCAAATTTTTTTGATTGGCTGTTTGAAAACAAAGAAATCTTGAACGGAAGTAAGAATGTTCGCGCGGATTGCTCGCGCGAAAATATGAAACGGCTGTGACCAGTGGTGTTTAAAATGGAGGACATGGAGGATTTAGGGAAAATTTCCCCAATTTTTAATATTGTTTAACTCACGGCTCAACACTTGTGGCTGTTGCAACAAAAGGTATTTTTAGAAACCCCGGTTGATATTTTCGGGGAGAAAAGCAGCAAAGAGCCTGAAATTTTAAAAGTGCTTAAGTTTTTAACAGGGGCGGGGGAGAACACTCTGCGTGCCTGGCACTTTTTTTGCGTTTGGATCATTCACCAAAAAGTGACGTCACATCCGGTAAAAAAGCGGGCTGAGCGGCAAAATCAAATTTGAATGCGACATAATCGTTCTCTCAGTAAGTAAAATGGCAATATTTCGTTATCGGCGGGATATTTCTAACGTTTTAATTGGTCATGATAAACAAAATTTTGTCATCTTCCTGGTCATATCGTTTGTTTGAGGAACAGAACGATTATTTATTCAAAAACACGCTGTTTGAGGGTGTGTGTTTTTACGAAATGTCGTCGTTTCTTCTTCGCTGAATTCCACAGGCGCCATCGTTTGCGTGGAAATAATGAATTGTAGGTAAGTTGCACTCAATTCAAATATCCTATTCTCTTAGGTTGGCATTACACTAAGAGAAAAGCGCAGTGTCAGTTTTCTAGACGTGGGAGAACCTATTTAACAGAAGCCCATTTTTCAAATTTACCCTTGACAAACACTTGAGAGTAATGTAGGAGTAGACCCACACACTTAACGCGGCGGAACTTTCTTACCGATCGACACCAACGCAAATTCATGTTCTTGCTTGTGACTCAAAGTGGGGTTATAAATTCAGTTACGATTGGTTAAGAACCTTGAACTTTTCCCTTGGCAATTCCTTAATTGGTAAACGTTTCCTTTAACGTATAGGCAGGCCGTGAACCCCTTAAAAATAAAAAGAAGATATTCTTATGGACGATTCGGTAATTTGGGCATCTCGTGTTTTTTTCAAGTTATCATCTAATATATTTTTCCGTTTCAATAGTGTCGAGTGTCACAAACACCATAAAGTTTCAATACTCCCCTCCCCCGATCCTATGAGGTCAAGCATGCATGCACCTTTAGTTTCTTCAATTCCTTTCAATTGCCTTGTTTGCAGACCATGTTCCTTATCTTTTAATCCCTAACTATCATATTTGCCGCTTCTTTTGAAAGGTTACTTAGTACACATTTTGCCTTATTTTGAATGTGCCTTCTCTATACAACAAACAACAACAACAATCTTTATTTCGTGCCCAGAAAAATTTTACAATAACAATAAACACATGCAATGCGAAAAAAATAACAATGAAAAACAGAGCACAGGCACTTAGAAATAGCTAAGGCTAATCGAGCAAAGTGGCTGGGCCAAGCGGAAAAAATATTGCAAAAAATATATACAAGCTTACATCAAGCCATTTCAGTCCCAGGGAATGAGAGAACACTAGCAATTCTGACAATTCTCTCTCATAGAGTTCAGTTATTTTAATTCATCACACTTTCAATGTGCGATGTTAAAAAATTTGCAAACAGTAATGAAATATCATGCCCCAACACCCAGCCATAAAAGGAAGTCTGGCAACAGGTAATAACAACAATGAAACTGCCAGGCTGGTGAATATTACAAGCTATTATGAACTTATGTCTAACAATGATGAGTGACCATGAAACATGGTGCGGTGGAACTGAACAACCAGACTGCAATCGCGAGTGACACTGCTAGTGTAAGTGTCGTGAAAGTGATTGCTAGCTAATAGTGTCTGTGAACTTGGACCACACCAGCAAAGAAACGGTTCCATACTAGAAGTTGACTGAGAGTAACAAGTTTGTACACAAACACCGAAGAAGCTGCCTGATCAGACCAGTCTTAAAGCCAGCTTCATCACAACTTGTCAAGAGTTCCTGAATTGTGTATGTGGGAGGACTCCATGTAATGATATATATGGGGAAGCTCTGCTCAAAAGTTTTCAGGCTTCAGATATAACTATTAAAGGGTAAGGAATTTCTGACAAGTTGAATTCAGGTGTATGAAAGGGTACAGAAATCTTTCTTTCAGGGATTTCCCTTCTTCCGGTTCTAAAATGTTGTTGATAATCTCTCATTTATTCTCCTGCGCCAGAATGAGGGGATTCTGATGTATTGTTCAAAAAGATATTTTAAAACTTCTTTCTAAGGGTTTAGAAAACCGATACAGTATTAAGGGGTTGGACCTTGAGATGGAGCTTCCCATTCCCGATCCCTTCCCCACCACTCCCCCTCCTTGTGTAACAAGGATGTTCAAATTGTTTTCTGGAAAAAAAGCGATTAAAAAACAAGACAGTGCCAATTTAAGGGATTGTGTGATTATCAATGTAAGTTTTCATTAAGTCCCTCCCCCAAAGAAAAAATATATAAATAAAGATAACTTTTTTTTTTATCTTGAAAATAATCTCCGCAATAAAAATGTATGGTTATTTATCATCTTGAAATGTGATGTGAAGAAACTGCTTATTAGGAAAATATAAATGTTCAACGAAAAAAATGAACAGAAAAAAAAAACAACAAACTCTTCTTTCAGAGGAGCTCCTACATTTTATAATTTTGTAAACCTCTTACAGAATGCAACTTTTGGTTAGGTTGCACTTCACTGTCAAGGAGGAAATCACACCAGAGAGGCTTTGTATCTTTATTATGATTTGCATTATCAGTAGAAAAAAAATCACACTTGGACAGGTCCACTGACACTCTTACTTGTCTGTTAAAGATGGGAAAAGCAGGTTCAGCATCATCTAAATCAAGGGATTGTATGCCAGTGTGGGGTGTATATGCTGGAGGTAACCACTTAAGAAAACACAAACATAAATGACAGTCACTAAAATTAAACAACAACGGAGAATTTTTAGAGACCTCCATCAGTCACAAAAAGACCAAGAACCGGATCTTTTTCAGTTTAACAAATTGACATCAGTTTTTCATGTATCTGTCTCGAACATTATTGAGTCAGTCTAATTTATTATTGCTATCAGATTCCCCCTTCCCCTTTGATGAAATTAAATTGGTTTTAAAAAATAAACTGGTGTAAACAAATTAAAGCAGCGGTAGAAATTGAGCCATAAAATTACTATAATTTTGGTATGAGGATATCAAAATATGTTCTATTGTAAAGACAGTGTAACTACTTAAATTAAACTTCATTGTCAGAGACAAAAACCTAAAAACATCTAAACACAGGTCAATGAGGACATTGCCAGCTTTGCTTTTGCCAACAACCTCTCTGCCTCAAAAATATAGAAGATAATGACAAAATCAATAACAAAACCAACCTCTGTTAATTCAATAACCACACCAAATTCCCCTCCAAAATTCTCTTCAACGTCTTACAGCAAAATTTTGCCAGCAGCATAAATTCAACTCAATACGTTAACATGCTTCTCTCATTAAACTTTTACCCCTGAGTCAGAATTTGTAGGTGTATCACACAGACTTCCACAAAAGATTAAAAATACTGTTAACCTTTTACAAATATCTACATCAATTCCAAAGATATTTAAGTTGAAAAATGTGTAAAATATGCAAATGAGGTGACTGATGATGTCATACACTCAACCCAATATTACATCAAGTTGGTAGGTTTATAGTTTTACTGGAAACACATCTATGGCTATTAAAATTATACACAGCCTGTATTTTCCCATGGCAACTCACTCTTTTCTAGTCTCCTCTACCCTGAGGCCACAACTTCAACCTTAAATATTAATATGCTTGCTGGATCATGCAGATGAGGCACCATTGGCAAATATCAAAATGGAAAGCCAGGGATGGCCAGAAAAGCCTATATCAGAGAAGGTTGAAACCCAGTATGTTGCCATGGCGACAAAACTGTTAAGCTCATATTATGGAGGACATCTGCAAATTTTATCATAATAGCACTTTTAAAGCACTGTCCCTTGGAGCCTATGGTCCCTTGTATCTGAACAATAGGGAGACTGGATGATCTAAATGGTAGGTGGGAGACTCCGAGAACATTGAGGAGAGTTGCAAGAAAGATTGTAAAACTAGCTCCTTGGGGGTACTCATTAGACACTAACACTACTAACATGACTGAGTTTGGACAATATATATTTTGTTTTTTTGGGTACAGGTAAACAATGTACTGTTACTGGTCATACAAGAGGTACCTTGCCACTGAGTTAAGTCTTAATGTGTGTATTTAAAAGAGAAGGTCACTCCAAAAATGTATATTTTTGTCAATGCTATATGAAAACCTCGCACTTTAAGGTTAGCCACTCACAGAAGTTTCAGCCTCTTAAGTGCAGGTTTTCCTTATGAAGTTCACCTGCAAAGAAGCCCACAATTCGAACATTGTCGCCACAATTTCAAACAGTACTCGGCAGCCAGGCCGCGTTTTCGTGACGTCATTCCTTCTGAGAGATTTGGTCCTAATGGCTTCCGACAAGTCTTTTGAAGACCACTCTGGGTTATGGCTGCTCTTGAGCCATATTATTTTGAGCCAAACATGCTCCAAACTCCGAACTGATAGCATTGAAGATAGTGAAGTGGATAATTGCATGGAAAAAATAGATTTTTCTGACCTTGTGAAAGATGCAAGTCAGTTGCAGGTTCTTCTCATTCCTGCCAAATTCAAGTCGGACTGAATGAAGTCACATAAACACGGTCTGGTTGCCAAGACAGTTGCAAAATGGTGGCCTCCAAAATCACTTCTTTCGAGACAAATTTCTTAAGGATCGCAGGCACCTCAGAAGCTGAAACTTCGGTGAGTGGAAAAGCTGTATATTCACTTGCAATAAGTGAAGACAAAGTAAGTAAGCTTCTTGGAGTGACCTTGGCTTTTAACTGAAAATATGTTACTTAAATGCACCAAAATTTATATTAAACCTGGGCCAGTTCAGTATGAATTATTACAAAATTTAAATCAATCGCAAAAAAAAATTGTTAGCGGCTGATATTACTTTGTGAAGGCTTCTGAAAGGGTTATACTTTTGTAAAGCACCTGGCAGCAAGCACTATTTTGGTTTACTAAAGGAAGACTGTTGTAACTGCTTAAGGAAACTGTACATGTGTTTGGTACAGTAAGCTCAGGGTTCTCCCGAAAATTTGAAGTAGAGGGAGAATAACTTTGAGTAGGCGGCGGACAATGCCGATAAAAAGACGTGGAGCGGTTTTAGCGTTAAAAGTTTTTCATAATTTATTTATTATAAGTAGCCGGCGCGCCAAGGACGACTAGACGGCGAATTTCGCCGGTCGCCGGAGCTTACGGAGAACTCTGAGTAGGCATCAAAAGATTATGGCTTTGATGACATGATAACGGAGATATCAGCCTTGGTAATATCAGAGATAACACCGGGGATAACCAATCTCCAGATAATAAAGTTATGGGACTTCACTATCAAAGTGACACGTGATGCTTATTGTAAATTACGTACATCACTCCTAAAATGTAAGGTAAAGAATTTTGTTTTGTGGGAAATAGCTCAAATTCATTTTCGCCTCTATAAGGTACAAATATTTTAAAAACAACCAACGCTGACAATTTTAAATTACAGTGGAACTCTGTTAATTCAGTGGCCAATGGGCCACAAAAATCTGACCATACTAACAGTGTGGCGATATTAAAGCTAAGGGGTTCTTTGAATTTTGACCCAGAATAAAGTGGCCGTAATAACAAGGTGGCTGTGTGAATGGGGTGGCCATAAGGCGGGGTTTCTCTGTAATGATGAACATATAAGATGATCCTCTCAAACACCTACCCATAAAGATTTTGGAAGTATAGTTTGCATAATCAGTTGGACAACACACAACTTGGGCCCAGAGCTGACAAGAGATATTCCATTTTCTATCCACCCCACCCCCCTTCCAAGCTACACTCACAAAAGACGTCAAAATTTACCACCTAACAGAAAAGGTAAAAGTGCAGAAATAACAGTTTCATAGCCCCTTCTAAAGCTCTTGTTCACAGAGGAAGAGAGAGTATGGAAATAAGATAGAATGGCCCTTAGGGCCCATTTATAGGGTCTTGGGTACCCAAGAAAACCCTTCTCCTGAGTTACCCTGGCCAAGCTAACTTTTCACTTATTTCTTTGAAGAATTCAACCAACCGTTTACATTTACAAGTAAGATCATGAACCCGTCTCACCCACAAGGCAACAGAGGTGGGCGAGTTGTCTCGCCTTGGCTCGTATCACGCCTTGGCGCCCTGGCAGGCAGGACAACTTTTCTTTATCTAAACACTATGGCACGGCTAACAAGGACAACCCTTGGCATGACAAGTATCATGTGATGCCTAGATTTAAAATTTAAAGCAGAAATATCAATTTACAAAGAAGAGAAAATTAACACGGCAAAGCCCACTGTGATTGAATGACTGAGGGAAACTCAAACAAAGAGGGATATTTGTACATTTGATTATTCAATAATCACTAATTAAATAATCATGCAGGGTCAAATTCAGCCAAATGCATGGCGAAATTAATGGCAAACAATCACTTTTAGATCAAACCAAGCTAGAATTTTCAGCCCACCCACAATGGAGCGATCACAACTGACCTTTGTGAATTATTTGATTGATGCATATGAGACAGCCATTTTTCATTTTTTTTCTTCATAAGATGGAAGATAGATGCCATTTAAACATTGATCAAATAATGAACGAAGGTCCTGTTGCTACAGAGCTACATTGTATCCCCACCAGATTAACAGAAAATGAGGTGATGAAAACAGATCTTTGGAAGAACTAAAAAAAGCTGTGTAAACAACTAAAAGCAGCCTGTGTTCCCACAGCATCTCTTGTTGAGTTAATTTGATATAGAACATAACTTTAACATCTCAAAATCTAAGTAAGTAAGTAAGTAAGTAGCCTTTATTTAAACACGATAAGTAATTAAGCTTGCAGCTCGTGGGGTCGTGTGTAAATAAACAATAAAGAATAATTACAAAATAAGAATTAAAAAAAAATTACAATGTAAGATGTAATCTAGTTTACATAAAAATTTGCAGCTAATAATAATTACCTAATTATTAACATTATGTGACTAATAAACGTATACCAATGGGCAGTCGAGTCATCTTCTGCAGTATATATTCGCAAAGCTAATGTCCCTGACCAAAGTAAGATTATTGATCATCTTAGAGAAGCTGTTTACACTATTCGTCATTCGGCATCCAATCGGTAGAAAATTCTACAGAATTGTACCTCTGTAAGATACGGAGGATTTCTTGATATTTGATTTAAAATGAGGGTTTTCCAGCTTAAGGTTGTTTCTTAGATTATAGGAGGATTGTGATTTTGCAATATGTGCAGTCATACAGGGTGGTGAATCATTGTAGTACATTTTATAAATTAGTCTCAGAATGGAGTTCTTATAATAGGTTCTTAGAGTGTCCCATTTGGCCCTGGTGAGGACTTCAACTGATGGTAGGTCTTTAGGAAAGTTGAAAATAAGCCTTGCTGCTCTGCAGTGTAGTCTTTCGAGTGAGTCGAAGTCATCTGAGCGATTCGTGCCTCCCCATACGGATATACCGTACGTGAGTGCAGGGATTATAACTTTGAAATATAGGTTTAAGAGATCTTGCTTAAGTAAAAATCTGCTCTTCTTTATGAGACTTAATTTTTGACGAAGCTCGTCTTTAGTCCCGTAATATGTGCTGACCAGTTCAATTTATCATCAATATCGACACCCAAGAGTCGACTTTGTGTGAGCCGTTCCAGAATGTTGTTTCCAAGGTATATGGGTGGGTGGGGGTCTTTAAAGGATCCTCTGTGGATTAGCATGTATTCGGATTTTTTCGGGTGCGGGGTCAGCTTATTTCTCACACACCACGCATACAACTCGGTTAGGGATTGATTTAGCGCAGCAGCGACCTCGTCTACGCTCCTCCCTATGCAGTAAATGGTCGTATCATCGGCATACATATGGACGGTCCCAGACTGAACTGACCCCACGAGATCGCTTGTGTAGAGAATAAATAGAGTGGGGCCCAGGACACTTCCTTGTGGGACACCGGAAGACACCGAGCAGAATCTGGATCGTTGCCCGTTTAGGGCCGTGTACTGCAGCCTAGATGTAAGGTAACTCAGCCAATCTAGTAGGAGGCCACGTATTCCAAATTGACATTGAAGCTTGTTTAATAGGATGTCATGATCTACTTAGTCAAAGGCTTTCTTAAAGTCGACAAATGCAGCACCCACCACGAGACCTGAGTCTATCGCATCTCTCCAAGTTTCTGTCAGGTGGACAAGGAGGAGCTCGGTGGAGTAGCCCTTTCGATATGCCCACTGATTATCTGTTACCAGACGATTAAAGTTCAGCACGTGGTCTATAATTGTATCGTTGACACATGATTCCAGAATCTTGCTTGGTATGCTAAGAATAGAGAGAAGACGATAGTCTCCTCTGACCGTTTCGTCGTCTTTTTTATGTACTATCGTTAATTTTGCCGTTTTCCACTCCTGGAAGACGACGCCTGTCTTGAAGCTTAAATTAAACAGAGATGTCAATGGAGGTACCACAGTTTCTCCAAGCAGTTTAATTAACCTCGGGGCGATGTCATCTGGGCCGGTTGCCTTGTTCGTTTTTAAATTCGATATATTATTTTTAACAGTACTTTCTTGTATCTGATGACATCTAAGATTGGTATGCCTGCTGGGTCGATGTCTGTGTCTGCTTCAGTTTGGAGTACCGGTAACTGCGCTGCTAGTGTCGCGCCAATCGAGGAAAAGTAAGCTAGCATTCATCATGTTTGCTTTTTCCACGTCGCAAACAGCCAGACTTCCGTCGTCCCGTTTCAGTGGCCCAATTGGTTTATGGCATTTGGACAGATTTGTTGCGTCTTTCACGAGTCTCCAGTAAGCGCTGGATGTTTTGACCTCGTTGACTTTGTTTTTGAAATACTCCGCTTTCGCACTCCTTACTTCAGCTGTGATGGTATTTCGTGGGTATTTATATTCCCGCCATTTTTGATTATCGCTCGTGTTAACCGCATCCTTGTAGAGCTTAAATCTCCTGTTCATTTTCCTCCTGATATCGTTATTGATCCATGGAAGTTAGTGACTTCTCACTTTGACCTGTTTCATCGGCGCGTGATCGTTTGCAATTTGTAGAAATAAGTTGTTCCACATCCATAGCGTGTCGTCCGGATCATCAAAAATCATAGCTACATGAAAAGGAGCACTTTCGATATCGCGTTTGAAGTCCTTCTCGTTCAGTTTGTTGTAGTTACGGGACTGTACAAAATAGTTGAATTAACTAATTATGAGGTCCTACAAGTATGAGAATTTCAGATTGTATGATTGCAACCAAGTATGAAGTTTGATAGAGAAACAATGGTAAATCTTACAATTGTACTTAACAATATTATTGAACTGCGAGCTCAAGATTCCCATCAGGTGATAACACGGTTGATACAGCCTCAAACTATCACCTCAAAGAAGTCTTGACCTCATAGTCCAATTGTTGAATAGAAAGAGAGAAGATGTTCTCTATTTTATTGTTAATAGATAATAATTTACAGGTTGAAGCTAATTACAAGGTAAAATTTGAATTCTGTCCAGCATTTAATTATGAACCACCTTACAGTACCCGAGAGGGGGGGGGGGGGGGGGGGGACAGAGGGTACTCCCAGAAAAATTTGGTGGGGGTGTGTGGCCCACTTCCCAAAACCCTTACTCTATTGATCACCAAAATCTGCGATTTTCCCTACCCTATTTATGACCAGACCAAAAATTTGACAACCTATTTACAACCGTTGCCGCTGACACAGGTGCCCTAAACATAAGTTTTGAAGGCCTTTTGTGTATGGTCTCATCAATAATGATGAAAAAGCAGCTTCTTCTAAACAACATTACCCAATTCAAGACTACGGTACAGTACAAAACCCATACCCTATTAAGACCAAACTGGCCAAAATCGATACCCTCTTTATGACCAAAACGGCTGAAAAACCATACCCTTTGGGGCCACAAATACTTATATAGTGCATATAAGGGAGTAATCCCTCCGCCCTGGGTCACAGTAGAAGTGGGTACCTGTCAAAAGCGGGGGTTAAGTCAAGAGGTAAGAATATACCATACCATTGGGAGCTAACCCTAAACAGGACAACCCCCTCTTTTTGAACTGCCCAAAGAAGTTGATCCCCAGGCCGGCATTGCAGTTCAGACAAAACAGAGGAATGTACAATTAACCACTGGATGACTGAAGGAAAGTTCTACTCATCTGGACTGCTTCACCCCTTTGATCTTTTGGAGGAAATCTGATATCCCCAAAGCACGCATTTACAATGAACTCTAGCCCTCAACATAGATTATTTCTTACAGAGAAAAAAAGTATTCAACAAGAGATACGGAAATAGGATACTAACCTTGAGTGTACGACTTTCCACCACACGCACGTGGATACAGAGCTTCAACTGTGTTCACTTTTAGGAAAAAAACCGCTTCTGTTAAACATGTTCCCGTAGTACACAGTGCAAACTATGGCCAGCAATACTTCATCCAGGTTGTTGTTAACATTATAGGCTATTGCACTTAGTGTTATCACCGAATCACGAACAATAAGAACCAAAAGTCGGAGCACCACCAGTTTTGCAAATGTGTAAAATCCGCCATTCGATGACAGAAGGCTCTCCGTTATTTTCCTTCAAAACAATACTAAACTGTTCTCTTCTGCCGAACGTTTTACTTAAAACGTCGAAGAAATGTGCCTGCAACGTCTCTCTATCCTCGGTATGAAAGGACACGAACCTGATGGTTTGCAAATAGCGGAAAATCTTCCCCAATCGAAACGCCATTTTTTCGCTTTGTGAAACGAGCTGCGCGGCACAGTTTAAACCGGATATAACGTCACTTTTTGGTGGATGATCGAGATACGCAAATTTCAGGAGTCTTCTGCCCCGCCCCTGGTTTTTAATTGCATATGGGTAAGAAATTATAGGTTTGGCGATGGTTTACCAACGAAACTGTACGAACCATGTACAGAAAGGTGAAGAATATTTAAATATTCCGTTCTTTGAGGCTGGCATCACTTTCTTCACGGAAGTTGTCGATCGTAGGGTCTTGTGGAAAAGAGTTTGTGGCTCGCAACAGGTTGGAGAATCACCTTCGCTGAGTCAGCACTCTACGGTGAGGCGAAAAAGAGTGAACCGCGAAAGTGTCGAAAGTGGTCAGATGTGTCTTTTCGCTGAGGGCGTTCAACATCATTCTTTCCGAGAATGACACGACTGCACTACAGCGCCTTTCACAATTTTAAAAAGTTGCAACAGTTTATAAATGCGGGCCTGATATATTACCGTATTACCCTTAGAGGAAAACGGCGCGCAAATGGTTTTGTTTCCTGGCGAATAATTACATATTTGTTTGCTTTGGCATCAATGGAAGGAGCTATGGGAAGGCCAATAATGGATTTCCACTTTTCTTTGCTGGCCCGGCCCAATCACCAAGCGGGGAAGCGGAACCAATGATAATGATGATGATGATGATGATGATGATGATGATGATGATGATGAGTGAATAATGTTTCAGCTATGTACTGATGCAAAAAGTTAGGAAGTGTTCCTTTCACAGTCAGGTATAATTAAATGATTTAGGTGAAATTAGGGTTTTTAAAACCAGGTCTTAGCAAGCATCAATTTCAAGACAAATCTGTCACTGCATTAAACTATACACATTTAATTCTCAACTCTGATATATGTGCAACCGAAACAGACATTTAGATATTCTGTTTGTGTTTACCGCCTGACAACTAATCAGTGAGAGACTCGCAATCAATCCCCAAAATGAAGAGACCCTTTTACCAACATTGAGGGTAGAAAAATAGTATATCCTTTTTTCAAGCCTCATATAAGAAAATTTGAAGCAATTTGAGTTTTACTAAATAAATGACTAAATTTTTTTCATTCATGGTACTTAAAAAAATAGTAACTGATGAAACGTAAACACTAATAGTCTTCTGGATAAAGTTTAAAATTTTACAGTGGGTTAGAAAATATGCAGTGTGTTCATCAGGGGCTAAGCAATGAAATTTCACTTTTCAAGAACAAATGGTCAACCTATAATTTCTCCTTAATGTAGTAGTAATACATTTTCAAGTATATAGGCCAAGTTAAGAAAATCATCCACCAAGGGATACTGTTTGGAGAATAAGTTTTCCAATTATATTGTCAATATACAATGTCCACAATGACAGTATGTTTACTGGAGTAAATCACTGTAGGGGGCATCCTCTCTCTCTCATAACTTGTAGTTTTGGTATGTACAAAAGAAGCAGCGCTTCGATTTTGTCATCACCAGTGTGTGGTCGCGTTGAACATGTGCAGAAAATGTTCTGCCTATTGAGGTTCATTGCAATGATTTCTGGATCCATCATTCCAAGGTAACTTGATGTATAATATTTTGTTTACTCAGTTACTGTTGCAGTTAGTGCAGCTACACGCACCTTTGCAATATGGCGCCTAGCATACCTAGTTGGGCATATGCAAACCAAAAACTCTTCTTGTAAATACAATGTATGCGAATATTTGCTGATTAAACAATGCTTATAATAATTAGTTTGTGATCAGTGATAGCATACAAGTAGCTCAGCCAACTGAATTTCCACATTTTTTAGATTAGTATATACTAGTATATCAAATTGTAGCGGACTAATTTCACAGTTTGAAAGCCACTCATACAGGATTGGGATTGTCTGAGTGCATCAATAAAATAGAAATGGTAACCACACAAACAATGCCACCATTCACTGTAATAACCTAATTAGAAAATTTTACTTTCAATTAGAAAGGTGGGGCAAGAGTAAATAAAGAAGCTAAATTACATTTCTTGTACACAAAAAGCCACGTAAATGAAGATATGTTGACTATCTCAAAAAAAGGTGCAAAGTTTAATTTGTCACATTCTTTGACCCCAAAGCATATTTCTGAGCAAAATTCGCTCACTTACAAAGCCTTATATTATACTGCAGTAAATGGGAATAACTCAAGACAGATGTTAAATGCTTGCCATTTTACGAGATATGCTTCATCAATTACGACAGCTCTCATATTGCGTCTCACATCTTTACAATCATGGTCTCTTGTTTACAGTCCAATAACTTCCTTAATTTTCCAACAAATGCCTCCAGGTGGCCATAAATTATTGGATACTTCGACTGTTGACATCTTTCATAGCAATCTCGCTCTATGACCCAGTATTCCGTACCGTTAGAAAGCTGACCTGCAAATCGTTTTGCTTCACGGTCTGATCTCGCATTCAAAGGCGAAACAACGAAAATGAACGATTCAGTTGATCCATGCCATGAATCAAAAACAAAGGGAAATAACTGAAAATCAATGACTTGACAAAGCAGGTAAAAAATTAGTGTCTTTCTTTAAAACAACTGTTTTGCACGAAGTTATACAAGTCCTTGCGGGATTATGTAAGGTCTTTAGGGACACATGCTTCTATAAAAGGGAACGTTGTTTCGCTAAGAAAGTATCAGAGAAAGTATCATAACTTGCGCAAGGTTTACGGCCGGGAAAAGTTTACAAGAATTGTAAGTAGAATTATGACATAATTTTCAGATTGTACTTTTGTATTAGTTCAAGGTCAATTACGACAATTACGGCACAGAGCCTCAATTATTTCTTTCAGTTTGACTCTATACTTCTAGACAGAAGGAGTGCAAAAATAAATCTAACAATTCCCAGCTGATGAGGTCTATTTCAAGTCCAAGCCAACAACAATATTCCTTATCACCTCTTTCTGTTCTACACTGACGGAAACATTCTTCAAATTGATACCATTTAAGGCCTGAAACAAAGATTGCTCGAATCCTGCCTCGACGTACGGCCGCCATTGTCAATCCCATACAGTATATATAAACATCACGACTGCATACACGAAGACCGGAGGTCCTTGAATCTAGGACTCGGAAATCCTATGTCTCCAGCGCCCTTCGATTCTCGTGCCTAGGCCCCACCGGCTAAGAGAGGCCAAAAGGGCTATGGGGACTATAATGGTTTCAGTCGCCAGCCATTTTCGTTCCCAAGGCTACTCGTTTTAAAATATCCTTTTGTGCAGGCTCCTGGTAAGAAATTGATTTCCTGCGGGATCATTTTCCGGCGCCAACGGACATTCTGGCCTGACTTGTCACGCAATACCGACGTTACTGACTGTGAGAAAAGCCATTGCTAATCGTGTTTCACTATTCTGTTGTTTCTCCAGAATTCGAGAACCACACTTTATGGTTGCTTGACAACTTAAATTGCTCGACATATTTTATGTGTTGTTAAACGGTATGCATTTGCTGGTTTTTTTGATTGATATGTCTCTTGATGGTTGTATTTTACACAATTGAGAATTAATTAAAATGACAGAAACCTAGCCAACTCTCAATCTTGCGACATAAATGTGCTAACAAAACCCACCTTGAACGAGAATTACAAGACTGCCGTACAACCAGGAGCCCATCCATAGGAGCGTGCAACTACCACATATTCCTGTCACAGACCGATCTATTGGTTTGCCTTTACCGCTAATTCAGACCCCCGAAGGAATCTCAGTGACCAATCACGATCGTGGACGTAACTTTTAACTGACGTATTTTATTATGTCGACATGTCCACCTGAGGCCACATTTTTCTCCTTACCGATGCTCGCTCTGGTAGACCGGTACTGACCTATTTCGCGGGAAAAGAAGCCTAAAAATAGACCCTTCTGTTAAAAAAATGACGTGACATAGCTTAGTATGGGAGTTGCACGCTCCTAGTGATGGGCTCTTAGTACTACCTACCTTGCGCAGCCACAGCGAGCACAGGCTTATGACATGACCACTCGCTCAAACTGGAGGTGGCCACGTGACGAGGATGTACATGAAGCATCACGATTATACCGTGGAATCCCAGTTTCTTGAACCTCAAAGAAAAATGGAAATTATTTTTAAAAAATTTGATAGTTCGAGAAATCGGGGTGGGAGAGGGCTAAAGATCGAGGGTTTGAGAAATCGGGATCCCACAGGAGTAGCTAAAATTTATACCGAAAGAAGATGACAATAAACAGTCAGTTAAGCTTGTATTCACGTCGTATTTTTTTTCTGGTGGTCAGGGCTTTATTCTGGCGTGGATTATGTTCTTTCAAGAGAAGAGATGAAGCAAAACATACAAGCAACGATAATATTAACAAATATTAACAAATCGTGAAATAGAATGTGTTGGTCATGGTTGATCTCCCCTTATCAGGATTTTCTTGTCCGCATTTTTCCTGTCATACAAAATCAGAATATAATCAACCTTTATAAATAAAATTATGGTCTTTCAACGATGCATTGCAAACTCGCGCCAAAAATTCGCATTCTGCCGCGTTAATGTTTGTTTGTTGCTTTGCTGGGACACAGTCCACAAGCGAGCAGTGGATGTTGTATGCGCCACGTACAAGACTTAATACGACGCGATAGTGAATGTGAGTAATAAATACCCGGAAGTTAAGACTTAAGTTCTCCGAACCCCGGATCAAGTGACGTCACTATTGACGTAGCAATTGAAAAGCTGCTAAAATTTTTAACAAGTTGCAAATAATGGCTGGGTTTTCTCTTTGTCGAGGAGATCTAAATTGTCCTGTAAGGAAGTCCTTCAATTAGATTGAGGTAACATTGTAACTGCGATAATATAACCGCATTCAACCCAGATAACGAATTTGCTTACTCACTCATACACAATTTCCACATCCTATAGTCCCTCATGCTGGATAGCAAATTACGTACAAGAACATCCAAATCTAAAGCAAAGAAATTTCAAGCTTTGGCACCTGTCGCATACGTTTTCCATCCATTGCGGCGGATCAGTTTGTACGGGTGATGTTACAGTTTATTCCAAAAGGCCTACAAGCGCTTTGAAATGGTAGACCGTCTGTGCCAAGGCCTTTACAGGCTCCGGTACAAACGGGTGAATAATTGTCATCTTTGCATTTGCCGCTCGATGGAGATGTGGCCAAGCTGGATGATTGGGCCAAAACTAGATAGTATAAAGATATGATCTCACACACATACCCAGCCTTTGGAATGAACGAATCAGTGCTATAAATAAACAGAAGATAAAATAAAGGCCCTGGAAAGTTTCTTTGGCCAACTTAAGGTAATTATAGTAAATGCCCACGATTTTGTTTCCTTTAGAGGTCCAATATATTTGACAAATTTTCATGCAAAAAATCGGGAAAGCTTCCGACTGTTATCCTACAATCAAGAACGAGTCGTTGCATCAGCATGACGCTAACATGATATGTGCTACTGAGCAACAATCCTGTCAAACAATCGCGGGCTCAGTTGACTCCCTACCCTTACCTCGGATGTTGTTTCAAAAAGACGAGGCAAGTATGACTTCATCTCAGGGTTAGGGGAGTGAAGCAAAACTTTAAAAAAAAAAAGTGAAAAATAAAACAACACAAACAAACAAGAAATAAAAAATTACTACAGCCTCATTCTGTTTTTGTTGTTCCAAGCTACTGAGATAAGCTAAACAAACGTTTTCTTAGCAAACTATTCCTGTAAATTTTTTTTTTTAATTTGTAAATAATCACATTTTATAAATATTTTACGATGTATGTAGGCTTAACTATTTTATTTTAATTATTTTTAATATTGTTACGATTGTACTATTTCTTTCTTTTTCTAAAATTTTAATTTTTGAGGGCCATTAGGTTATCAGTTTTAATACTGTCAAATGTTACCCTCGTAAAATAAAGTCTTACCTACCTACCTACCTACCTACCTAAACCAGGAATTCTGATGTTACGGCTTAGCTACTATGTACTCTAAACTTTGTTTCATCAAGGAACGAGGAAAAGTACAGATTTTTTCTAAAATTCTAATGAGAGAGACATAGAAGAAAAGTGTTATGTAAATGGTTGAAAACGTTCGAACTACTTGTAAGCTACAATTAAATGAACAACGTTTTATAAAGACTAAGGTAACAGGAAATTAAAGATTGCACACGAAGGAAAATTTGGAATAACTAGGTACAGCTGTGGTATTTGTTTTTGTCACCATAGAATTCCGAGAGTAACGCCCCCCCCCCCCCGAAAGTAACGGCTCCTCGAAAGTAACATAAATTTTTTAACTTTCTATTAAATCCCGAAAGTAACGCTCCCCCCCCCCCCCGAAAGTAACGATCTCCCCGAAAGTAGCGGCCCTTTCAAAAATGACAACTCAAAAACAATAAAATCTGTTGTATTTAATGTAACGCCTGTTTCAAACAGTACGGTAAGTGTTTAGAAATACAACTTGGCAGTGAATTGAATAATTTCCTATTTTATTTATAGCAAATACCAATCAGTGGTCTCTTGTGTGTACTTTTAAAATCGATTCAAAAGGATTGCATAAAATAACTACCGGTGATACGGTGCCGTACTAGGGTCGTACTACAAACAAAATGTGACCAATTGTCTCTATTTGGATCAACTCCAATCAATCAAGCAGTCTTTTAAATATTCGCTCATTTCATCTTTACCGGCACCTGTGCCGGTGTTTAACGTAACGTAACTGGAACTGGAAAAACTTCGGGCTATCGATCGTAGACTGTATGCGGTAGTCTAATCTTCGTCGTGGAACCACATTTGTTCTACATCGCTGGAATGTCCAACTGAATAGTTTTCCAGCCCACTAAGATGAATTAAGTTATCCCGTTGCCCTGAAGTAGGCAACGCGATTCCATATTTCTCTAAAGAACGAACAATTATTTCTCGTAGACGACGAGAAATTTCTTGCCAAGCTTGACCCGTCCATTTGGTAAAAAAGATCCTTCTCTCACTTGCAGTTAATCTTCCTGTCAGAAACTGATCGGGATTTCGGGTCATGGCTTCTGTTGCCAAGCGATCCACAGCTTTCTTGAATTCGCTGTTGACTGCGACACCCAGGGGCTGAACCTTACTTGTAGCTTCTGGTGGAACTAGTACCATTGTGGTCTTGCATTCATTTTGGAGGATATCCTTCACCTTCTTCGTCGTTTGTGCTTTGTGTTGGTCATATACAAGAAGCCTGGATCTTCTCTCGTTTGTGCCGAAGAAGGTACTCTGAGAATTCCACAAATGTCTCACCCAGCATATCATCATTTCTTCATCGCACCATGCGTTCTCCTGGAATTTTACGACAAGGCGTGAGTCATGCTGTTTCAGTTCTTTATCACGGATTCGCTCATTCCTGTCCCCTTGAATATCAGAAGGGGCTTTTTTCGCGGTTCTCCATCTGCGAATACAGTCAGCTGCACAGTACATTGCCGTTTTTCATGGCCACTGCCAGTGGTTCGGGTCTAGACCGTAAGTCGCCCCATTTGTGTTAAAGCAAAATTCTAGGGGTGTCTGATCCATGTTGGCGATGTCGCTCAAATTCCAAGGACCAATAATGCCATCTTGTTTATCAGCTAGATCTTGCTTTGTCTTGATTGCCATTCGGCGATTATATCTGTGAAACTGCTGGATGTTTACGCGCAGAGTCTCTGGGTGGCTCTGGGCAACATTTGTTGGCCTTCGAAGAGATATATCAAAACGGGTTTTGAATCGAACAAACCAATGGTCAGACATTTTAAAGTCTGCATCAGGATATTTTTCTCTCATTATTTCTTTGCATCTGTTTCTGAACCACCACTCTTTGACTTTGATGCCTTTACTTCGTAAATCTTTGAATTCACTGTACAGCTGCTTGTCCATTTCTGGATAAGAAGCCTTTCTACCAGCGCCTGGCTTTCTGGACTTTCTTGGGTCATTCCGCATGCAGCTTAAGTTCTTGAGCAATCCAAGGGTTGTAGTTGTTCGACTTCAGATGAACTTTATATCGTTCTGTGAACTCTCTGGCTGCTTTGGCTTTGTTTTTGTAGTTCTTATACAAATCGATAAATTCTAGCTTCTGTTCACGAGTCCACTGTTTCCTCTTGTGAAACTGTTGCTTCGGCTGTTCGGCTTGTCCAGTCTTCTGAGTGGCTTCAAAGTTCTGGCTAGCTTCTGAGTTCTGTTTGTCTTCAGAGTTCTGACTGGTGTCTGAGTTGTGGCTGGCGTCTAAGTTCTGGCTGGCTTCTGAATTCTGGCTGGGTTCAGTGTTTTGACTTGCTGGAAACGAATGCGACTCCGGCGTGGTATCATCGTCCTCGTTGTCTATTTCGGGCCTTTGCAATTGTTGGCATGTCAGGCAAACTCCTACCCGTTTCATCGGTTTGTACTCGACTTCATTCACCGTTTAAGCTGTTTCAGGAGCACACAACGCACACACATATACTTTGCATTTCATACACTTATATTTAGTGACCCTTTCACAAACTGAGCATGTTTCCTCCATTATGAATTTTATTGTGGAAAGGCGCGGGCCAAAGGCCACCTACACAGCATGTGACTCGATTCCTAAACGAACAATGAACCATTGTGTAACCTTGTGTCACGCATGCGACTCGTCTTTGCTCACACAACAGTTCAGACAGTTATACTGCACTTACGTACCGAATCTAACTACAACTCCAGACATTATGGCCGCTGCATTCAAGCATTTCTGTACCATCAAGTCACGGATAAAAGGAGATCATATATACAGAGCCGACCCACGAATTAATTCAACATGTGCTTGCTATCCTGAGCCAGAAAATCCTCATTCAGCGCATGCCATTGTCGTCAGAATGAAAGATAGCACAACGAACGCAGCAGAGCAAACAGTGGGGCATATTCCCGATTCTCTGGCTGAAGTTCTGTTTCAGCCATTACTGGATGGCAATATTTCTATTTGTTCCAAGATTACTGGACAATCCAGGAGAGCTCCAGAAGGCACTTGGGTCCAAGGAGGAGGACTGGAGATTCCTTGTTTTCACAAAGTTTTCATGAAAAGTGGCCTTCCAGATTTAAAGAAGACATTGAAAGAAAAACTCTCTGCTCTCAAGCGAAATGCGGATAGACCCTTTTCATAAATGGCTGCCAATTTAAAATTCTTTTGTATGCATTTAAATTAGCCTCACTAAACTCGTTTGGGAGTAAAAATTCTTTTGAATTATCAACTCAAGAACGAGGTTAGTCAGGCTAATTTTAATACTTACAAAACAATTTATAATTGGCAGCCATTTATGAAAAGGATCTATGGAACAGCCTGAGTGCGGGACTGATCAAAGGACTGAAACCTTTGAACAGTAAATATTTGTGATTTAATTTCATACTTACATTTAAGGGCTGTATGTGCCAGATACGGTATGATCAGAGTCAAATAATACAGTATTTAGTTCCCGTATAATATGAACGCCACTTTTCATTGTATTGTACACACGTTTGGCGCCTTTTTTTTGTTACAGTATGCTTTGGTAATAAATACGTAACGCCTGATCGCAGGTTAATACGTGACCTTTTCATACGTATCATGTAACGTGTCTTTTTGTGTAAAATGACTGCCCAATTACAAACGTTTTTTAACCATCCGAATGTAACGGCTACCCGAAAGTAACGGCTACACGAAAGTAGCGGCTCCTTGGGCTTGCTAAATCCGAAAGTAACGGGGGCCGTTACTTTCGAAATTCTACGGTATTTATTTATATATTTATTTATTTAATTATTTATTTATTTATTTATTTTGAGCCGATGCCTAGCGTCAAGTTTCTTATACATCATCTCTAATCCAAAACGGGGGAATGGACTGGACCAATTTCGATACATTGCAATTCAGCCTAAAGCAATAGACCTCAGTAAGAGGCGCTAAGGAATAACTACAGAGTTTGTGGGGTTTATTCCCTAAAGCTTCGTGCTGAGGTCTATTGTGTTAGGCTGAATTTTAGTATATCGAAATTGGGCTACTGCTTTGAAGACGTCTAATCTACTGGTCAATGTGGACATCTCAGTTTGATGTACACGAAGTGACGGTATGAAAAGGTGGGAAAATTTTCTGTCGCGGTGTTCAGTTTTTTAGTTGCAACATGTCAGGAAATTGTCACAACGAGTGAGACTTTTTTTTTTTCTGAAGAATTCCTCGCACAAGTTCCTCTAAAGTCATTAACATTCTGAAAAATTGTGACAAACAATAAATGTTATTTTGTTGAGAATTTTTTATTCGGTCCTTTTAAGTCAAATTTCTGAAATACGAGTTTATTCGTTTACACGGCTGTCATAAGCAAGACGACAAATGTGTTTGTAAGAATCGATCATGTTCACTGAAATAGGGGAAAGCATATAACCTTACAAGGACAAGGACAAGGACAAGATCAAAATGAAAGGTAACAAACTTTAATTTACTGAAGTACCAAGCCTAATGACCCTTAATTTATGCCAAAATCTCTTTTCGCACTCTCAACGAAATTACGGTCTCTGGATCTTCCCATGAATTAATATTCATTGCAGCTTTTCATCATTCATTCGACTTTGCTGTTTAAATAATGGGGTATTTACAAGTCTCATCAATGAAATGTCTGAATGTGGTTTTGCAGGCGAGGTCCCGCCTACACTACGCCGCAGAAATTCTGAAACGCAGCTTTATCTCTACGGTTACCTAGGCATACCATCCAAACTGTTCAAACATTTAGGCGCTCAATTAATAGATCGTGAAAAAGTTAGAGATTTAAGGCTATCAAAACGTTTTTTTAGAATTGCTTTGATATATTTTTCGCGCATATTGACGCAAACACTCATGGGAAGGCCTTCTAGCCGGGAAGCTAAAGTTGCGCTTAGAAAAGGGCTTGTGAGGTTAGAGTTGCCCTTGGCAGCTCTCTGTGAAGTTGGAGTTATTATCGTTATTGAGTTTAAAGTTAGTTCAGCACTACTGACAACTAGCGACAACTGTTCTTTTGCTAGATCTTCCTCGTGTACCAATGCAAACATTCATAGGAGGGCCTTCTAGCCGGGAAGCTAAAGTTACGCATGGCAACCGGATTGTGAGCTAAGAGTTGCTCTCGCAGCCCGCTTTGATCTTAGAGTTACCCCCATCATTGACTCGTGGAGTCAACAGTTACTATCGACAACTGTTGCTTTCAGTTTGACTCTTAGAGGTACAGTTCCCTTCAATAGTGCTCTTAACGATACAGTCGCTATAGTGGGATTTACGAAGTTGTAGATGATGTCGCTATCCCTATGGTATGCAGACTGACCTTCCAACTGAATGTGCGGATGTTCAGCTTGACGAGGTCGACAAACAGTAAAACCGATATAACGTGATAAAAAAGAATACAATCGAATAAATTTTAAGGGAAATAAACTCAAGAATTTTTGCTTACTGAAAAAGAGTGCTTTATTGTGCTGAGAGTGGTCAAGAGTTAGTAAATGCACTAGTGGTCGTCGTGGTGTGCCAAGATTCCGACGACTTTCTAATCGATAATTGCTTTTAGCAATTATAGAAACATTATTAAAGTCACTGACATAGTTGTTAGGCCATGCATGATTTGCAATCCTTGGGTCTCTGAACTCTGTTTTGAAGCTCCTTATATGTTTAAGTTCCACTGCGATCCATCTTGTCTGTGTCCGCTCGACACTTTTAAGGCCGAGAAATATTCGCAAAATTGGGGAGACAGGTGTGGGAGCAATAATCAAAGGGCTTCTGATCCCGACAATCCATGAACGTGACTTGAACAAAAAATAGCTGCATGCTGTTTTATTGTGGCCATAAGGTCTCCAATTGAGGTGTTCCGCGTGCTCTGAAACACTGGCCCAATGCGTAGTGGACAAATACACAATGTCAAACTAATCGATCGAGTGATCGATCAATTGACCGATTTACACACCCAGCTTTGTGGTATGTCTTTGTTGTATGTTTGAGTCAGTCTGCCGGAGCGTCAACAGATGCCGCCAATTTTGGGTTTTCGATTGTAAAAATACGAGAAAGCAATTAAATGTTAGACTTCAGCCCAAGAAACTCTCTGGCCGCTTATGCAGCACAGTGAGAATGAAAACTGAAAATCATAGAAGTGTCCGTTATCTCCTGATTTCAAACAAGAGAGCGTGCTCCAACCAAATACGCGTATCAAACTTCAATTAATTCCTTAACGCAAACAATATAACAAGGTTGCCTCTCCAAAACTGTTAATTTAAATCCAACCAAAAAATTGTTCATGTAAGTGGTCTCCGCTGATAGTATGGCACTTAGGTTTATTGTTTGTCTGCATAAGCTTAGTATGGCAGTTTGTCTACTGTACTCTTTTTGTTAATTTAACATACTCATCGAGAAAAAAAAAAAATCAACCATATGTCCGGCTTAGATGCGCCACGCGGTCACTGATTTAACATGGCTTTATTTTTCTTTGGAAGATCCTAAGAATCTGAAAAATGAAAAAAACAAACAAACAAACAAAAAAAGAAAACAAAAGAAAACAAAAAAAAGAAAAAGAAAGAAAACAAAACAAAACAAAAAAACATGGTAAATAATGTGAACAATGGTGAACATCCCAGTACAAAACGCTTTAATTGTCGACGTGAGGATGAAAAGAACAAGCGGATATTTCTTGACAAAGCAAACTGTGTTATCGTTTTCATAATAGTTTATCTGCATGGTAGAGTAAGATGGCGTTACGTAACCAGTATATGCGAATGGTTCGAGGGCTCTACGCTCGTGGAACTTCCATTGTAGTTGAAAGAATCGTGAGCGAGCTTGTGACTCTTATCGCAAACTAACCTTTGAAATTTCGCGGTCATCTGCGAAAACTGGTGGTGGATAGAGGAGAAACTTCTCATTAGAAATTCCATTTCTATGTTTTAATTCACTTGCATGCACTATTGAAATTCGATTCCACTATTTATGAATCTCACGGACACGATTGTAAACGTAACTTGTTCGTGTGTCAAGAATAAATGCATCGGACCGGATATTTCGCATTTTCTGAATAAATCCTTCCACAGCTTCTGTAAAATTTGGGTCTCAGCCGTCCTGCTTGCACAAAAATTAGTGCCTGTGATTGTTGAACAACTTGTGGTTCAGTAAGAACTGAAGTGAAAACTGCACTATGTGTCCACCCCAAAGCTTGCACATGCGCTGAACCGTGAAACCATACTTGAATATTGAAAGTAACGTTTAAGTTATAGCTGCAAGACTGCATACACGGGATGTCCAGCTTGCGATCAGCTTAGACTCTGGGCATTCTCTCCATTAGAAATCGATATCCTCTTGGCAGGAAACGATGACTGTAAACTGAAACGATACCAAGTTGCAAATCGAGGATACTCTCAAGAGATTCAACAAGGCCGAAATCGTTAAATTCTGTGCTGCTATCACGGCCCCTCCACTTGTGATGTAAACCGCTTCACGCGGTGATCGATCAAGTACCCTGTTCGTAAAGTAAATTAAACTCTTAAAAACGCTGTTCAACTTACGAAATTACAAAGCGATATCGAGCGATCGAAGAAAGACGTATTCAATGTTGTTTTATATTTTCACCGGCGTTTGTCTAAATAAAAGAAAATCGTCCGTTTTTATCGAGCTATAAAAATCCGAGTGGTAGGAAAGCGAGAAACGCTGTTTCCACGTGTTTTTTTGAGATCTCCAAAACTTTCACAAGTGTTTCATTTTTTTTTTTAATATAACACCTGAGAAACACGGATAAAATAAATTCCCTGTCTGTTAGTAAATAATGCCAGAAAAAAAAAAAGGAAAAAAATTACCCGTTTATTTGGGCTATCAGAATAGATGTACAGCTTTTAGCACGTGCCCTAAAGGTCTTCGATATAACCGACTCTTCTTATTTTAACAATTGCAACTTTACGGAATAAGAGGCTGATTAATTCTTTTTTTTCCCCCAATATTAGAAAGAACGTAGACAGATCTCATGGCAGAATCCCCAGATCAGCAAAAATATCAGCGTGTGCTGGGTGTAACTCATTTAACACAATGGCATTCGATGCTCTTGTAGTAAATTTACCTGCTCAAAGTTATTTCCCTAGTTATTTACCGGGCTGATACAAATTAGTTGCATGAGAACAATAGCTAAAACCTGTTCTTTTTATAAAGTCAAAGGCGACTGAGAATGATTTATCAGTTGTTAGATAAATGTCAAAAGGAACGTTTTGTTTACTTGCATCCATTGTTTCTAAATTGTTCGACAACGTGTACACTCTTAACGTACAATGCGCCGCGGCAAAGCAATGCTCATCGAGTTTCACCTCGCTAAGCTACCTTGCTAAGCAACACGAGAGATAACGACGAAATAACACCGTCAATACCGCGCGATTAACTGAAAATTAGTTGAATGCGAGTATTGTACGACTACACTCTTTATCGAAACTCATCTCTAAAACCATGGAGCATAGCACTGAAAGCATGGCCGATTAGATAAGTCACATGAACAGCTGCCAGCTGTTTTCTGACTCATTTTGTTCATAATGAGTTCCTTGATTCTTCTCAACTAGTACTGTAGGTTATTAACCATAATGATAATGAAAAGAGAGCAGCGTTCTGAATTAACAAGCCGCGTCAATTGAAGTATTGTCATACTCCGCTTTAGTGGTACCTGGACCCTTTGGTTTTATTTTTCAAAAAAAGTGATCTGTCATCTCTCTCCTTTTCCATTAATGGATTTGACAGAAAAGCATAATCAAAACGCAAATTTACGTTAAGCTTTAACTTGAACAGATTTCGGTGGGCAGAACCTTACGGCCTAAACAAAGCTTACAAAAAATCGCCATCTTCCAGAAAGTTTCAATGATCGACATATTTTAACTTAACTGTGACTTACATAAATAGGATGCTAGAACTAAGAATTCTTTTCGTTTGCCACTGTAGGACAAATATAAAGAGATTCTCACTCCGTTTTCAAAGCCCCAATTTATTTAATTCTCTCAGCACTAAAATTCAAAATGCCTCTAGTATTGCTGTGCTCACCTCTAACTTAATTCACTTTTCTTGGTCATTATAAGTATATGTTATTTCTCTTAGTGTGCTTGCGTGTTCTTTTTGTCTTTATTTTTCCTTTCATTGCTTTCACGCATTCGCGCATTTAGTTTTGCTTAACTACTTTTTATCCTAATTTATAAAAAAAAAAAGAAAATTTTGTGCCGATGACAGCCTTTTTATTCTTTTGTTAAGTCCTAGTTATCTTTAAAGTAGTTCTTGACATAAGCGTTACTGCCTTTCCTGGGCTTCCTTGCTTTATATATTGATATGTTGTAAATATATTTAGAAAACAGTCCTAAGAAAGTACGCGTGCTGATTGGTTAAAAATCGTGTTTCTATAACTCGATAAAAACACAGAACTAGTACGAGCTGTTGACGTAATGATGGCGCGAGCGAAGCGAATTTACATTTTGATAATCGAAGTTAACAAGTTGTTTTCCTTTTTTTCGTGGCGGTGTTTTCTAAAAGAAATAGAAAACATGTTTCCGTCTCTCTATCGAGTTATAAAAACACTCGTGAAAGTTTGGGAGAACCCGAAAAAGCTGTGGAAACACTCGCCTTCTCGTTCTCCCAAACTTCCACTCGTGTTTCTATAACTCGATAGAAACACGGTGTATGTTTTCTATTTCTTAATTACAAATGGCAAAAATAAAACAAGAACAATTTCACTCCTCAAAAAAAAGACGGGGTGAAACGGTAACGTCACTGCCTAAGATCACTGTGAGCCTAGAACAACCAGAGTGTAACTTATCCGACTGTCTTCAATCTCGAATGATGATGAAAAAAAATTATCCAAAGTATATAAGTTAGACGCCCCTGAATAGAACCGGCTACTAAATGACATTAGTAGAATTCTACTAGCATACTTATGCAAATGCTGTAATCTGATTAGCTGAGCCATTGAACACTATCAGGCTGGCTGGAGGTCGTCTAGGAAATGGCGAATCTTTTTGTTGCTGTTGCTGTTGTTGTTCTTGTTGTTTTTTTTTTTCCAAAGTTTTGAAGGACATTTTGATGCGAATGGATAATTAAATTTCTGAGAAGTCAAAATGAAGGACATTTATGGTTTCTTGATAACGAAGTTATACAAGTCCTTGCGGGATTATGTAAGGTCTTTAGGGACACATGCTTCTATAAAAGGGAACGTTGTTTCGCTAAGAAAGTATCAGAGAAAGTATCATAACTTGCGCAAGGTTTACGGCCGGGAAAAGTTTACAAGAATTGTAAGTAGAATTATGACATAATTTTCAGATTGTACTTTTGTATTAGTTCAAGGTCAATTACGACAATTACGGCACAGAGCCTCAATTATTTCTTTCAGTTTGACTCTATACTTCTAGACAGAAGGAGTGCAAAAATAAATCTAACAATTCCCAGCTGATGAGGTCTATTTCAAGTCCAAGCCAACAACAATATTCCTTATCACCTCTTTCTGTTCTACACTGACGGAAACATTCTTCAAATTGATACCATTTAAGGCCTGAAACAAAGATTGCTCGAATCCTGCCTCGACGTACGGCCGCCATTGTCAATCCCATACAGTATATATAAACATCACGACTGCATACACGAAGACCGGAGGTCCTTGAATCTAGGACTCGGAAATCCTATGTCTCCAGCGCCCTTCGATTCTCGTGCCTAGGCCCCACCGGCTAAGAGAGGCCAAAAGGGCTATGGGGACTATAATGGTTTCAGTCGCCAGCCATTTTCGTTCCCAAGGCTACTCGTTTTAAAATATCCTTTTGTGCAGGCTCCTGGTAAGAAATTGATTTCCTGCGGGATCATTTTCCGGCGCCAACGGACATTCTGGCCTGACTTGTCACGCAATACCGACGTTACTGACTGTGAGAAAAGCCATTGCTAATCGTGTTTCACTATTCTGTTGTTTCTCCAGAATTCGAGAACCACACTTTATGGTTGCTTGACAACTTAAATTGCTCGACATATTTTATGTGTTGTTAAACGGTATGCATTTGCTGGTTTTTTTGATTGATATGTCTCTTGATGGTTGTATTTTACACAATTGAGAATTAATTAAAATGACAGAAACCTAGCCAACTCTCAATCTTGCGACATAAATGTGCTAACAAAACCCACCTTGAACGAGAATTACAAGACTGCCGTACAACCAGGAGCCCATCCATAGGAGCGTGCAACTACCACATATTCCTGTCACAGACCGATCTATTGGTTTGCCTTTACCGCTAATTCAGACCCCCGAAGGAATCTCAGTGACCAATCACGATCGTGGACGTAACTTTTAACTGACGTATTTTATTATGTCGACATGTCCACCTGAGGCCACATTTTTCTCCTTACCGATGCGCGCTCTGGTAGACCGGTACTGACCTATTTCGCGGGAAAAGAAGCCTAAAAATAGACCCTTCTGTTAAAAAAATGACGTGACATAGCTTAGTATGGGAGTTGCACGCTCCTAGTGATGGGCTCTTAGTACTACCTACCTTGCGCAGCCACAGCGAGCATGCCACAGCGAGCACAGGCTTATGACATGACCACTCGCTCAAACTGGAGGTGACCACGTGACGAGGATGTACATGAAGCATCACGATTATACCGTGGAATCCCAGTTTCTTGAACCTCAAAGAAAAATGGAAATTATTTTTAAAAAATTTGATAGTTCGAGAAATCGGGGTGGGAGAGGGCTAAAGATCGAGGGTTTGAGAAATCGGGATTCCACAGGAGTAGCTAAAATTTATATCGAAAGAAGATGACAATAAACAGTCAGTTAAGCTTGTATTCACGTCGTATTTTTTTTCTGGTGGTCAGGGCTTTATTCTGGCGTGGATTATGTTCTTTCAAGAGAAGAGATGAAGCAAAACATACAAGCAACGATAATATTAACTGGTCCAGGGGAAAAGATGGTACTCGGATGAATGACTGGATACGGAATCGTATAATCTTTATATTGTTTTATTCGATCTATAAGGAAGATACATAAGATACATAATTCTTACAAAACCTAATAGCGAGCGATTCATGAAATTGCATGGAAAATATAATTCTCAAAATTCAACGGATTACATAAACAAACGGTCACTTACTTCTGTGGCGATATCCAGTCAAACTTATTTCGGTAACAGGTCAGCAAAACGGGTCAGCAGATCGAGCAGTAAAACACTACAGGTTAGCGATGTTCAACGTAAGGTACAAAACGCTTTTTTGACCTTTGTCTCTGATTTCGTGTTTTTAAAACGTGTCATTCTAACTTAATGATCAACTTACTTAGCGATTACGCCATCGGCTGTCAATCACGCGACTAATTAAATAATAAAATGTCAATAAACGAAGTTAATATTAATCAACGAAACATTAACAAATATTAACAAATCGTGAAATAGAATGTGTTGGTCATGGTTGATCTCCCCTTATCAGGATTTTCTTATCCGCATTTTTCCTGTCATACAAAATCAGAATATAATCAACCTTTATAAATAAAATTATGGTCTTTCAACGATGCATTGCAAACTCGCGCCAAAAATTCGCATTCTGCCGCGTTAATGTTTGTTTGTTGCCTTGCTGGGACACAGTCCACAAGCGAGCAGTGGATGTTGTATGCGCCACGTACAAGACTTAATACGACGCGATAGTGAATGTGAGTAATAAATACCCGGAAGTTAAGACTTAAGTTCTCCGAACCCCGGATCAAGTGACGTCACTATTGACGTAGCAATTGAAAAGCTGCTAAAATTTTTAACAGGGTGCAAATAATGGGTGGGTTTTCTCTTTGTCGAGGAGATCTAAACTGTCCTGTAAGGAAGTTCTTCAATTAGATTGAGGTAACATTGTAACTGCGATAATATAACCGCATTCAACCCAGATAACGAATTTGCTTACTCACTCATACACAATTTCCACATCCTATAGTCCCTCATGCTGGATGGCAAATTACGTACAAGGACATCCAAATCTAAAGCAAAGAAATTTCAAGCTTTGGCACCTGTCGCATACGTTTTCCATCCATTGCGGCGGATCAGTTTGTACGGGTGATGTTACAGTTTATTCCAAAAGGCCTACAAGCGCTTTGAAATGGTAGACCGTCTGTGCCAAGGCCTTTACAGGCTCCGGTACAAACGGGTGAATAATTGTCATCTTTGCATTTGCCGCTCGATGGAGATGTGGCCAAGCTGGATGATTGGGCCAAAACTAGATAGTATAAAGATATGATCTCACACACATACCCAGCCTTTGGAATGAACGAATGTGCTGCGAATGAACAGAAGATAAAATGAAGGCCCTGGAAAGTTTCTTTGGCCAACTTAAGGTAGTTATAGTAAATGTCCACGATTTTGTTTCCTTAGAGGTCCAATATATTTGACAAATTTTCATGCAAACAATCGGGAAAGCTTCCGACTGTTATCCTACAATCAAGAACGAGTCGTTGCATCAGCATGACGCTAACATGATATGTGCTACTGAGCAATAATCCTGTCAAACAATCGCGGTCTCAGTTGACTCCCTACCCTTACCTCGGATGTTGTTTCAAAAAGACGAGGCAAGTATGACTTCATCTCAGGGTTAGGGGAGTGAAGCAAAACTTTAAAAAAAAGTGAAAAATAAAACAACACAAACAAACAAGAAATAGAAAATTACTACAGCCTCATTCTGTTTTTGTTGTTCCAAGCTACTGAGATAAGCTAAACCAGGAATTCTGATGTTAGGGCTTAGCTACTGTACTCTAAACTTTGTTTCATCAAGGAACGAGGAAAAGTACAGATTTTTTCTAAAATTCTAATGAGAGAAACATAGAAGAAAAGTGTTATGTAAATGGTTGAAAACGTTCGAACTACTTGTAAGCTACAATTAAATGAACAACGTTTTATAAGAACTAAGGTAACAGGAAATTAAAGATTGCACACGAAGGAAAATTTGGAATAACTAGGTACAGCTGTGGTATTTGTTTTTGTTACCATAGAATTCCGAAAGTAACGGCCCCCCCGAAAGTAACGGCTCCCCGAAAGTAACATAAATTTTTTAACTTTCTATTAAATCCCGAAAGTAACGCCCCCCCCCCCGAAAGTAACGATCCCCCCGAAAGTAGCCGCCCTTTCAAAAATGACAACTCAAAAAGAATAAAATCTGTTGTATTTAATGTAACGCCTGTTTCAAACAGTACGGTAAGTGTTTAGAAATACAACTTGGCACTGAATTGAATAATTTCCTATTTTATTTATAGCAAATACCAATCAGTGGTCTCTTGTGTGTACTTTTAAAATCGATTCAAAAGGATTGCATAAAATAACTACCGGTGATACGGTACCGTACTAGGGTCGTACTACAAACAAAATGTGACCAATTGTCTCTATTTGGATCAACTCCAATCAATCAAGCAGTCTTTTAAATATTCGCTCATTTCATCTTTACCGGCACCTGTGCCGGTGTTTAACGTAACGTAACTGGAACTGGAAAAACTTCGGGCTATCGATCGTAGACTGTATGCGGTAGTCTAATCTTCGTCGTGGAACCACATTTGTTCTACATCGCTGGAATGTCCAACTGAATAGTTTTCCAGCCCACTAAGATGAATTAAGTTATCCCGTTGCCCTGAAGTAGGCAACGCGATTCCATATTTCTCTAAAGAACGAACAATTGTTTCTCGTAGACGACGAGAAATTTCTTGCCAAGCTTGACCCGTCCATTTGGTAAAAAAGATCCTTCTCTCACTTGCAGTTAATCTTCCTGTCAGAAACTGATCGGGATTTCGGGTCATGGCTTCTGTTGCCAAGCGATCCACAGCTTTCTTGAATTCGCTGTTGACTGCGACACCCAGAGGCTGAACCTTACTTGTAGCTTCTGGTGGAACTAGTACCATTGTGGTCTTGCATTCATTTTGGAGGATATCCTTCACCGTCTTCGTCGTTTGTGCTTTGTGTTGGTCATACACAAGAAGCCTGGATCTTCTCTCGTTTGTGCCGAAGAAGGTACTCTGAGAATTCCACAAATGTCTCACCCAGCATATCATCATTTCTTCATCGCACCATGCGTTCTCCTGGAATTTTACGACAAGGCGTGAGTCATGCTGTTTCAGTTCTTTATCACGGATTCGCTCATTCCTGTCCCCTTGAATATCAGAAGGGGCTTTTTTCGCGGTTCTCCATCTGCGAATACAGTCAGCTGCACAGTACATTGCCGTTTTTCATGGCCACTGCCAGTGGTTCGGGTCTAGACCGTCTTTTCTCCTTTTGTCTCGTAAGTCGCCCCATTTGTGTTAAAGCAAAATTCTAGGGGTGTCTGATCCATGTTGGCGATGTCGCTCAAATTCCAAGGACCAATAATGCCATCTTGTTTATCAGCTAGATCTTGCTTTGTCTTGATTGCCATTCGGCGATTATATCTGTGAAACTGCTGGATGTTTACGTGCAGAGTCTTTGGGTGGCTCTGGGCAACATTTGTTGGCCTTCGAAGAGATATATAAAAACGGGTTTTGAATCGAACAAACCAATGGTCAGACATTTTAAAGTCTGCATCAGGATATTTTTCTCTCATTATTTCTTTGCATCTGTTTCTGAACCACCACTCTTTGACTTTGATGCCTTTACTTCGTAAATCTTTGAACTCACTGTACAGCTGCTTGTCCATTTCCGGATAAGAAGCCTGCCTACCAGCGCCTGGCTTTCTGGACTTTCTTGGGTCATTCCGCATGCAGCTTAAGTTCTTGAGCAATCCAAGGGTTGTAGTTGCTCGACTTCAGATGAACTTTATATCGTTCTGTGAACTCTCTGGCTGCTTTGGCTTTGTTTTTGTAGTTCTTATACAAATCGATAAATTCTAGCTTCTGTTCACGAGTCCACTGTTTCCTCTTGTGAAACTGTTGCTTCGGCTGTTCGGCTTGTCCAGTCTTCTGAGTGGCTTCAGAGTTCTGGCTAGCACCTGAGTTCTGTTTTCTTCAGAGTTCTGACTGGTGTCTGAGTTCTGGCTAGCGCCTGAGTTGTGGCTGGCGTCTAAGTTCTGGCTGGCTTCTGAATTCTGGCTGGGTTCAGTGTTTTGACTTGCTGGAAACGAATGCGACTGCGGCGTGGTATCATCGTCCTCGTTGTCTATTTCGGGCCTTTGTAATTGTTGGCATGTCAGGCAGACTCCTACCCGTTTCATCGGTCTGTACTCGACTTCATTCACCGTTTGAGCTGTTTCAGGAGCACACAACGCACACCCATATACTTTGCATTTCATACACTTACATTTAGTGACCCTTTCACAAACTGAGCATGTTTCCTCCATTATGAATTTTATTGTGGAAAGGCGCGGGCCAAAGGTCAACTGTACAGCATGTGACTCGATTCCTAAACGAACAATGAACCATTGTGTAACCTTGTGTCTCGCATGTGACTCGTCTTTGCTCACACAACAGTTCAGACAGTTATACTGCACGTACGTACCGAATCTAACTACAACTCCAGACATTATGGCCGCTGCATTCAAGCATTTCTGTACCATCAAGTCAGGGATAAAAGGAGATCATATATACAGAGCCGACCCACGAATTAATTCAACATGTGCTTGCTATCCTGAGCCAGAAAATCCTCATTCAGCGCATGTCATTGTCGTCAGAATGAAAGATAGCACAACGAACGCAGCAGAGCAAACAGTGGGGCATATTCCCGATTCTCTGGCTGAAGTTCTGTTTCAGCCATTACTGGATGGCAATATTTCTATTTGAAAGTGAAGAATGATCATCGCAGTTAATTTTCCAATTTAAGCAATTGGAAAGGAGAAGCCTGAAAAAAATCAGGGCTTCAACGGGATTCGAACCCGTGACCTCCGCGATACCGGTGCGATGCGCTACCAACTGAGCCATGAAGCCACACATTGGGACCGAGGTCAATTAGTTGAGTTTGGAAAATTAACTGCGATGATCATTCTTCACTTTCATCTACAACCGCAGTCCATATATGGATTATTTCATATAAACTTCACAATATTTCTATTTGTTCCAAGATTACTGGACAATCCAGGAAAGCTCCAGAAGGCACTTGGGTCCAAGGAGGAGGACTGGAGATTCCTTGTTTTCACGAAGTTTTCATGAAAAGTGGCCTTCCAGATTTAGAGAAGACATTGAAAGAAAAACTCTCTGCTCTCAAGCGAAATGCGGATAGACCCTTTTCATAAATGGCTGCCAATTTAAAATTCTTTTGTATGCATTTAAATTAGCCTCACTAAACTCGTTTGGGAGTAAAAATTCTTTTGAATTATCAACTCAAGAACGAGGTTAGTCAGGCTAATTTTAATACTTACAAAACAATTTATAATTGGCAGCCATTTATGAAAAGGATCTATGGAACAGCCTGAGTGCGGGACTGATCAAAGGACTGAAACCTTTGAACAGTAAATATTTGTGATTTAATTTCATACTTACATTTAAGGGCTGTATGTGCCAGATACGGTATGATCAGAGTCAAATAATACAGTATTTAGTTCCCGTATAATATGAACGCTACTTTTCATTGTATTGTATACACGTTTGGCGCCTTTTTTTGTTACAGTACGCTTTGGTAATAAATACGTAACGCCTGATCGCAGGTTAATACGTGACCTTTTCATACGTATCATGTAACGTGTCTTTTTTGTGTAAAATGACTGCCCAATTACGAACGTTTTTTAACCATCCGAATGTAACGGCTACCCGAAAGTAACGGCTACCCGAAAGTAACGGCTACACGAAAGTAACGGCTACACGAAAGTAGCGGCTCCTTGGGCCTGCTAAATCCGAAAGTAACGGGGGCCGATACTTTCGGAATTCTACGGTATTTATTTATTTATTTATTTATTTGAGCCGATGCCTAGCGTCAAGTTTCTTATACATCATCTCTAATCCAAAACGGGGGAATGGAATAGACCAATTTCGATATATTAAAATTCAGCCTAAAACAATAGACCTCAATAAGAGGCTCTGCGGAATAACTACAGAGTTTATGGGGTTTATTCGCTAAAGCTTCGTGCTGAGGTCTATTGTGTTAGGCTGAATTTTAGTATATCGAAATTGGGCTACTGCTTTGAAGACGTCTAATCTACTGGTCAATGTGGACATCTCAGTTTGATGTACACGAAGTGACGGTATGAAAACGGGTGGGAAAATTTTCTGTCGCGGTGTTCAGTTTTTTAGTTGTAACATGTCAGGAAATTGTCACAACGAGTGAGACATTTTTTTTTTTTCTGAAGAATTCCTCGCACAAGTTCTTCTAAAGTCATTAACATTCTGAAAAATTGTGACAAACGATAAATGTTATTTTGTTGAGAATTTTTTATTCGGTTCTTTTAAGTCAAATGTCTGAAATACGAGTTTATTCGTTAACGCGGCTGTCTAAGCAAGACGACAATTGTGTTGCTAAGAATCGATCAAGTTCACTGAAATAAGGTAAAGCATATAACCCTACAAGGACAAGGACAAGATCAAAATACAAGGTAACAAACTTTAATTTACTGAAGTGCCAAGCTTAATGACCCTTAATCTGTACCAAAATCTCTTTTCACACTCTCAACGAAATTACGGTTTCTGGATCTTCCCATCAATTAATATTCATTGCAGCTTTTCATCATTCGTTCGACTTTGCTGTTTAAATAATGGGGCATTTACAAGTCTCACGATCAATGAAATGTCTGAATGTGGTTTTACAGGCGAGGTCCCGCCTACACTACGCCAGAGAAATTCTGAAACGCAGCTTTATCTCTACGGTTACCTAGGCCTACCGTCCAAACTGTTCAAACATTTAGGCGCTCAAATAATAGATCGTGAAAAAGTTAGAGATTTAAGGCTATCAAAACGTTTTTTTAGAATTGCTTTGATATATTTTTCGGGCATATTGACGCAAACACTCATGGGAAGGCCTTCTAGCCGAGAAACTAAAGTTGCGCTTGGAAAAGGGCTTGTGAGGTTAGAGTTGCCCTTGGCAGCTCTCTGTGAAGTTGGAGTTATTATCATTATTGAGTTTAAAGCTAGTTCAGTACTACTGACAACTAGCGACAACTGTTCTTTTGCTAGATCTTCCTCGTGTACCAATGCAAACATTCATAGGAGGGCCTTCTAGCCGGGAAGCTAAAGTTACCCATGGCAATCGGATTGTGAGCTAAGAGTTGCTCTCGCAGCCCGCTTTGATCTTAGAGTTACCCCCATCATTGACTCGTGGAGTCAACAGTTACTATCGACAACTGTTGCTTTCAGTTTGACTCTTAGAGGTACAGTTCCCTTCAATAGTGTTCTTAACGATGCAGTCGCTATGGTAGGATTTACGAAGTTGGAGATGATGTCGCTATCCCTATGGTATGCAGACTGACCTTCCAACTGAATGTGCGGATGTTCAGCTTGACGAGGTCGACAAACAGTAAAACCGATATAGCGTGATAAAAAAGAATACAATCGAATAAATTTTAAGGGAAATAAACTCAAGAATTTTTGCTTACTGAAAAAGAGTGCTTTATTCTGCTGAGAGTGGTCAAGAGTTAGTAACTGCTCTACTGGTCGTCGTGGTGTGCCAAGATTCCGACAACTTTCTAATCGATAATTGCTTTTGGCGATTATAGAAACATTATTAAAGTTACTGACATAGTGGTTAGGCCATGCATGATTTGCAATCTTTGGGTCTCTGAACTCTGTTTTGAAGCTCCTTATATGTTTAAGTTCCACTGCGATCCATCTTGTCTGTGTCCGCTCCATACTTTTCAGGCCTAGAAACATTCGCAAAATTGGAGAGACAGGTGTGGGAGCAATAATCAAAGGCTTCTGATCCCGACAATCCATGAACGTGACTTGAACAAAAATTAGCTGCATGCTGTTTTATTGTGGCCACAAGGTCTCCAATTGAGGTGTTCCGCGTGCTCTAAAACACTGGCCCAACGCGTAGTGGAAAAATACACAATGTCAAACTAATCGATCAAGTGATCGATCAATTGACCGATTTACACACCCACCTTTGTGGTATGTCTTTGTTGTATGTTTGAGTCAGTCTGCCGGAGCGTCAACAGATGCCGCCAATTTTGGGTTTTCGATTGTAAAAATACGAGAAAGCAATTAAATGTTAGACTTCAGCCCAAGAAACTCTCTGGCCGCTTATGCAGCACAGTGAGAATGAAAACTGAAAATCATAGAAGTGTCCGTTATCTCCTGATTTCAAACAAGAGAGCGTGCTCCAACCAAATACGCGTATCAAACTTCAATTAATTCCTTAACGCAAACAATATAACAAGGTTGCCTCTCCAAAACTGTTAATTTAAATCCAACCAAAAAATTGTTCATGTAAGTGGTCTCCGCTGATAGTATGGCACTTAGGTTTATAGTTTGTCTGCATAAGCTTAGTATGGTATGTTGTGTGTTTAAAATAGTCTGTCGGAACGTCGACAATTGGCGCCGATTAATTTTTTTTTTTTTTTTTTTTTTATGAAACACGAGAAAGCAATTATATTACCATAATCATTGTTCTTCGGAAGATCCAAAGAATCTGAAATTTGAGTTAACCTGATAAATGGCGGGGAGAACGGTAACTGTCCCAGAACGAAACGTTGTGAAGGTCATAGCAAAGCAAACTGTGCTATCCACTACACAGTGGTTTATCTGCATGATGGATTAGGATGGCGTTATACAACCAGAATATACAAATGTTTCGAGGGCTCTGCGCGTGTGCAACTGCCATTGTAGTTGAAACAATCGTGAGCAAGCTGATGACTCTTATCTGAAATTTCGGGATCATCTGTGAAAACGCTGTGATAGAGGAGAATTTAACTTCTCACTAGAAAATTCATTTATGTGTTTTAATTTCCATGCACCACTGATTCCACTGTTCATGACTCAATCGGCAGTGATTGCATAATTTGTGCTTGTCTCGAGAATAAACCTCCCGGAGCGAACAACGAATTCTATCAGGTTAGATCTAAATTTCACATTTTCTTCATAAATGCATCGACCGATCCTCCGTAAAGTTTGGGCATCAGGCAGGATTCTGCTTGCATAAATAAATTAGTGTCTGTGATTGTTAAACAAAATGTGGCGCAGTAAGAAAGTGAAAACTGTAATTTGTGTTCGCCCCAAGGCTTGCAAATGCGCTGAGCAGTGAAACCACCTTATTAGGGATGGACCGTTAGAAAAGTGATGAGGGCAGGGTGGGAAAAAAAATCATGCAAGGGAAGGTGACTGAAAAAAAAAAAAAAAATTAAAAAAAAAACAGTCCTGCTTAGTGAATTGCACTGTCCGGCTTACAAACTGTATTCGCCTGAAGGGCAACATGGCAGCCACTTTATACTGCAGTATTAATTTCTTGGTCCTGGTGGAATCCCCACTCACCTGGTTTTCTCTACTATTAGGAAAAAGAACATTTCTCCCTTTCAAGGCTGATACATTTTGTGCGCAGCAATTAACGTCATCATGGACGCTGGTAGCCAAACATCCTGACAGAAAACCCTTTACAGATAACCGTGGCTTAAAAGTGCTAAAAACTGAAACCATGTGCTATAAACAGCCATTCTGCTTGATTCGAATGCAATTAAGCAAGCACATGTTTTGAAAGCCTCGACATATAGGAGTGATCTCAGAACTGACGTGTATAACTGCCGACTGTGGACACAGATGTGCGTAACCATGGCGAACTGTAACACCTCCCCTAAGATGGCCGCTAAGATCAACGTTGGACAAACGTCGTAATCAAAGGCAATCATGGAGGTGTTTAATAACACAACTGATTTGTTAAGTATGGGAAGTTTCAATCCATTTTAGGTTTTTGACAAAGTAACGGCGCAATATCAAGTCCAATCGATACATTAAATTTATCGGCTAAAAACCGTGGAAAACGCACCAAAAACGCTTCAAGCCGTTTCCTCCTAGCAGAATAGGACCTTTGGCCCCATATTTGTTACTGGACGACCACTCACAGAATCCTAACCAAAACCTTGATTCACTACCCCGGGTTCAAGGGGAATGATTCACATCAAACAAAAAATGCAATGCCGCCCCATCAGTTTGGTAATAGCACTTAATTGAGTCTGATACTTGGCTTTGTTTTCCCCCGAAGTATAACTTTGACAGTAGAGCAAAACGACTGTGTGAAAGATATCTTTTTTTTTTGCTGAAGCCGTGGCGAGTGTCAAAATTAAGATTGCGACAGTAGAATATCCCCCATCCTCCCCTCCGCCCCTCCCCTGAAAACACCCTATCATTTAAAAAATGATTGACAGGCCTAGCACGACTCCCACTGTTTCACTCAATGGGTTTTATCTTGCTTTTACCGATAATTTTAGATTCTACTGCGGACATAAAAATGTTCGCGAAAGCAACTGCCATTTTTGTCCCCATTGCGGTACCATGGGTTTGGAGATAGTTCCTTCCGTTGAAATGGAAGGAGTTCTCCTGAAGTATAAGTCTAAGCATGTTGCGGAGTGAATTTGTAGGAATGGGAGTATTGTTCTTATAGAAGTCTTCGTATGCTATGCATACAGTGTTTATCCCTTCCTCTTGGGGGATATTGGTGTACAGGCTGGTAACATCCATTGAAACTAGAATCGTATTTTGTTGGACTTTTGTCCTTTCTATAAAGTTAATGAAATCTGTGGTATCTTTGAGGTACGATTTTTGCGCTTTGGCAATAGGCTGGAGGATGTGGTCTATAAATGATGATATACGTTCTGTCGGACCTTCACAGCCCGAAATTATTGGTCTTCCAGTAAGAGTCGGTTTGTGAATCTTTGTTAGTGTGTAAAACACTGGTATGCGCGGTGGGTTAGGTGTTTGAGAAAGCCATTCTTTGGTCTTTGCGTCTATGTGACTTCCTAAATGGAGTTCATTAATTAAATCTTTGACCTTTTGTGAGGTCTCCTTCACCATTGGTGTTTCTAGGGGCATGTAGTTCTTTCTATCATCAAGTTGAGTTTGGCCCTCTGTTATCTTATCTTGTTTGTTCACAATGACCGTTGTGGATCCTTTGTCTGCCTTTTTGATAACTATTTCTGTGTTAGATTTCAAATCTTTCAGTGCTATACGTTCTTGGTAAGGCAGGTTATTTCGTGGCTTAGTAATCTCGATCTCAGCGAGTTGTACTTTAATTTCTTCTAAATATGTTTCAAGTGCAACTGATGGTTGGAAATAGATAGGAAATAGATCAGTTTATTTCAGAAGCAAACAGGCACCATCCTACCATTAAATTCACGGCTGAAATATCAGAGAAGGAAATAAATTTCCTAGACACTACTGTCTTCAAAGGCGAGAGATTTAACAAAGATTCAATCTTTGATATCTGCACATACTTCAAGCCGACTGAGAAATTTCAATACACGCATTTCTCTTCCTGTCACGCTCCAGGTGTGAAAAAAGGTTTTATAAAAGGTGAAGCACTTAGGCTTCTGAGAACAAACTCTTCAAAAACAAGTTTTGAAGAAAAGATCAAAAATTTCAGATCAAATTTGCGTGTTCGAGGCTATCCAGAGAAACTGGTCAACAAAGTCCTCGCAGAAATCGAATTTAAAAACAGGAAGTCGGCACTACAACAGAAACCAAAATTGCAAAAGAGATTATTGCCTTTTGTCACACAATATAATCCATCAGTGCCCAATCTTAAAAGCATTTTAATGAGCAAATGGCATTTAATCCAAGATCAACCTCTGCTTAGAGAAATATACAGAGACCCTCCTTTCATCTCCTACAGGAGAGGAAAATCTCTGAAAGACATACTTGTTAGAGCTAAACTCTAAAGGTCAAAGACCGTTTATCACGAAACAGTGGGAGTCGTGCTAGGCCTGTCAATCATTTTTTAAATAGTTTAAGTTATAGCTCTAAGACATACATATACATGTTCAGCTTGCAATCAGCTTAGACCCTGGGCAAGTTGCAAATCGCGGATACTCCCAACAGATTCAACTAGGCAAAAATCCTCCAATTCGGTTTGGCAATCACGGCCCCTCCACTTGGCATATTCACCATTTCACACGGTGATAGATCAAGGCTCTGTTCGTAAAATAAATTTAACTCTTACTCATTTTCTCTTGGCTCTTAGAAACGCTGTTCAACCAATGCAAATTACAAAGCAATATCGAAGAAAGACGTATCCAATTTTGTACGTGTGTTATATTTTCACTGGCATTTCAATCAGTCAATCAATCAATCAATCAATCAATCAATCAATCAGTCAACCAATCAATCTGTCAATCAATCAATCAATCATCAATCAATCAATCAATCGATTAATCAATCAATCAGTCAATCAGTCAATCCATCAATCAGTCAATCAGTCAATCCATCAATCAGTCAATCAACCAATCAATCAATCAATCAACCAATCAATCAATCAATCTAGACCTATTTATCTAAATAAAAAGGTTATCCATTTTTATAGTTATAGAAACACGAGTGGTAGGAGCGCGAGAAACGTTATTTTTTCCACATCTTTTCCAAGTTCTCCCAATCTTTCCCAAGCATTTTTATTGCTTGGTAGACACAAAGATTTTTTTTTTTTTTCTCAGTTTTTAATTTCTTTTTCCAAGAAACTCTGCGAGGAAAAATGGAAAAATCACTCGTTTATTTCGGTTATCAAGATTATTAAAAGTTGGTAATTATATTACTGCCACTAAATTTTGATATAAATCTACTGCCGCTCTTTCACGAATGCCGTTCTCTGATTGGCTACGCCACCCACTATCTATTCTGTTTTAGCATAAATCTACTAGCGTTCTCTCACGAATGCATGCCGTTCTCTGATTGGCTACGCTACTCACTCTCTATTCTGTGACAAATAGTGAGTAGCGTAGCAGTGTGCCCTTGTTAACAAAATGACGGCTGCTTCTTGGCGTTTTCGAAGTGTCTGCGAAGAGGATTTAGATTAAATTTTGAACGACTTGTAGATTTATACTAAAACAAATTAGAGTATTCGCTCTTATCACGCGATAGAAATCTCGAGCTCATGATCTAATTGTTTAATATTAGATGGTGAGTAGCCTAACATTGTGCCCTTGTTAACAAAACGAGGGCCGCTTCTTTGCGTTTTCGAGGTGTCTGTCAAGAGGATTTAGCAAAAGATTTAAACGACTGGTACATTTATACTAAGACTGCGCCCTTGTCAACTATCACGCGATAGAAATCTCGAGCTAATAATGTAATTGTTAAATAGACATTTAGCACTGACGTGCTTTCTCAGAGCGTTTTTCTAAAGGTCTCCGATGTAACCGACAACAATTGCAGTTTTCAACAATTGCAGCTTTATGGAAAAAAAAAAAGCCGCTGACTAATTCTTGTCTTGTCTCAATATCAGAAAAAACGCAACCAGATCAAACCTGATGGCAGAATCCCAGGCACGGAAAGATAGTCTGGGTGTAACTCATCTAACGCAATGGCGTTAGATTTTTTTTTTTTTTTTTTACCTTTATCTATTTATTTATTTATTTATTTATTTATTTACTTCCACAATTACAACAATAACAATTCTTTTTTCAACAATTAAGTTACAGAAGAAAGAATACAATTTGGTATACAGAAGTTAACAATGACATCATACTGAATTAATAAAGGAAATAGATATTGTCAATTCTTTTTTACATACTTATTTAACTTATCGATTTTCTTTAATAATAGCGTTGTCCGACTTAAATTATTAGTTAAAATTGTTTCCTCAGAAATCTTCCATTTTTCTTTAAACAGATTCTTTTTATCCGATTTGAAATATATGTATTTTTCAGTTTCGTATTTAATTAGCAAAATTCTTATGAAGTGACTCAAGGAAGGTAATGTTTCTTTACATCGACAACTCCACAAGAAGATTTTCTTAAAATTAGTACATAGTTGAATAGATCTATCTCATCCTCAAAAGACCCAACAATAACATCGAAATATGTAAGCGAGAGGCTTCTGTAAGTTTTGATTTTACTCGAACGTTTTTCCATTAACCTCATGCCAAAATGAATTTGAAAAAGAACAACCGAACAAAATATGGGATACGGTTTCTGTTAGCTAATGACAGAAGGTGCAGTTGGGATTAGAAATGTATTCTATTTTACACAGGCGGTCGTTAGTAAACAGAACAGATTCAACATTTTGTATTGAAAGGAGCGTAGATACGGTTCGTTAGCAACCCTCACTGGCAAAAGAAATGCCTCTGAAACTTGATTGTCATCAAGGCTAAATTCTTTCTTTAGCTTGACCCATTTACTTGGCTTTTCCAATTTTTGTTTTATAAGAAAACAATTGTAGTCATGACATTTAAGACTTTCCCAATCAAGAATCACCTTAAAATTGGATATGTCGATACGCAACTTTAAAGGAACAGATTGCCTTAGGCCTGTGCAGACTAAAAAGTTGGACCTTGTCAATCCCTCACTTCTGAGAACATTAAAAGACTCGATATTTGACTTGTCAAAGAGCAGATCATTTGTATATTTAATATTCATATTAAAATAATGCTTATAGAAAACACTTTTACCATCGATTTTGATTTCTTTGTTGTTCCATGTAATATATTTGTAAACATTATTTGGATCTGCTATTTCTCTTATATTTGACCACCACACTAATAGATCCTGATAAAAAGTGGGTGAAATGTTTATCTGGTTTACATCATAATTACACTGAAGTAGAAAAAGACCCCCTTGATTGTCCAAAAGATAATTAAAGTAAGACTTCCAGAAACCTGACAAGTCCTCATCCGTTATGCGCATTAGCCAGCTCAACCTCAACGCTGTTATCATGGTTTCATAATCTATCATTTTGAGGCCACCTTGCTCATAGGGTGCATAAATTGAACTTCGAATAACTTTATCTCCCCGTTCCATAAAAAATGAAAAACTAAATTGTTAATTTCTTTTATTACTTCAGACGGAGTGCTTATCACCAAGCTAGGGTATATTAGTCTTGGAAGAAAAATTGCTTTTATAGTATTAACCTTGCCATGAATTGACAAACCCCTTGACTTCCATAAATTTATTGCATTTCTGATTTTTTTCAGCCTTTGCTTAAAATTTTCCTCGGCTAGTATCTGTATATCATATGTAATGAAAATTCTTAGGAACTTAACGCAAGTTTTCCATTTGACTCCAAGTGGTTCATTTTCACAGTTCTGGAGGAAGTCGATCCACATTGCTTCTGTTTTCGCAACGTTAAGTTTTAGTCCGGAAACTTTCTCAAAACAATCAAGCAATACAAACAAAGCTCGTGCGGAATCTAAATCTGATAAAACAACAGTTGTATCATCAGGGAACTGCAGCATTTTAGTTTCTAAATGGTTTATTATTAGTCCTTTAATATCTCTTGGTTTCGTATAGCAATCGCTAGGATTTCAACCGCAGAGACAACTAGTGAGAGAATCTCAGATAGTGCAGGGTGCAATTGATAGTTCTGGCACGGTAGTCCCATAAGTACTCATCCCTGCACGGTTCACTTCCGGTTTGTGTCTACCTTGGTAGTCTGCTAGGGCTTTTCCTCTTTGCAGTGTGTATGTTTCAAGGTTGTATTTTCGTTCAAGGTCCAAAAATTACTTACAAATTAATTACTACTGGTGTTTTACGTCGATTTTCGTTCATTTTAAATTCAATGATACGTTGAAGCAGCAAACGTAACAATTTAGCTCTTCACGCCAACTTTGTAACCTGATACTTTTGTTTTCCTCGGGAAGGCATGTAATATGAAACCCTTGTTTTCTCCAAAACACGCGGAAGATGTGCTTGTTTTTTGGAGATAAATGAAAGAAAGTTAAATATCTGATGTAGTGATGAAGAAACGGAACAGAAACGATGTTGTTTTACTAAAAATGCAAAGTTTTACCAATGAACAAGAACTAATTTAATCATCAGATAGTCGCGAATTACCACTTTCTTTTTCTGTTGCCACCTTGTTGTTAACAATAAAACGATTCAAAATTAACCCACAACGATATTGATGACTGAGAAGCGTTTCAACGAAAAGTATTGAAGATAGACAGCGCTACTTGGCCGATATGAATGAGTCTCCTCAAAGACTGATTAAATTAATTTTCGCTTTCATTAGGTGCCACGGAGTCTGCAGCGATATTTGGGCACTTTCCTGGTTTCTTTTGTTACAAATTTATAATTTGCGGAGTACTGAAAGCCACTAGCTTGGGAACTTTTTGGTCTCTCTTACAGACACAATTAATGCAAGAAATAAACAAGCCGCTAAGGAGAAGCAATACATTTGAACCCTGACAAACACACTATTGTAGATTGAAAACAGCAGATGATATTTGTTGAACCGACCTGTATGTAATTCTAAAAGCTACTCAGCCACAGTAACGTTTCACTTTTGCAATAAAAAGGGACAATGGGCGCTACCTGAAAAATAACTGCTGCCCTTGGTCACATGACATGACATATAACATACCGCGTGGAAAGATAGTGTATAACACTAACGATGCTACAACGCATGTGTCTTACATGTTGAGTTCTACCATAAGGAAAACCACTCAACATTTGTGCGTGATTCCATATGCAATGCATCCTCCACCTACTATAAAAGCCACGAACGCTAACTAATCTACGCATTCGTTTAGAGCAAATTAGTTTTGTGTTAAAGAGAATGGTACCACAAGGAGAGCACGGGGTTACCTGAAACAAATATATAGCTTTGCGATGTTCATACCTACCTGAGACGATGGAACGTGTTTTGCGTAGAGTACACATGTACCTTTCCCACCCCACCCCCACCACTTCCTTGCCTCTAGACCAATTAATTAATTGAAATTAATTAAACAAATATTAAAGTTTACACCTTGGTGCCATAGTACCATAGTGCCATAGCGAAATAGTACCACAGTGCCTTAGCGGCAGGCAGCTCCCATAACCATGCCAATAGTGCACTCTGCACTAAAAAGGTAGGGAGAGAGGGGGTCCCCTGCCTATCTTTAAGTAGTGAGAGCAAAGGCCATAATTTATAATACAACTTTGAATATCTTCATAGAAAATATTGACCCATCTTATGAAATCAGGCCCAAAACCGAACTAATTCAAACATTTTTCAAGAAAAGTCCATTCCAAACTGTCGAATGCTTTCTCAAAGTCAATAAAAAGTCAAATTCCGGGTAATTTCTTAGCTCTTGTATAGTCTATTATATCAAGAGTTGAGCGTATGTTATCACTGATATTTCTGCCCGGGATATATCCTGATTGATTATAATGTACTACAGTAGGCAATAGACTTTTCACTCTTTCCGCAATAACTTTTGAGGCTATCTTTGTATCAACATTCAAAAGGGAAATTGGCCTCCAGTTTTGAAGATAACAACGATCTTGGTCCTTTTTCTCAATTAATGTAATTACAGCCTGTTTTTGTGAAGGGCTCATTTCTCCTGGTACAAGAGAACGCCTTCCAAACTAAAATGTGGCATTCCAATTTGGAACAATTCCGAAGGGTACTGGTATTTGATGCCGAAAAAGTTTGTGTTTCCGATTGGTTTTGGCTTATTGGAAGGAGAAAAAGAAGTGTTCAGTTGAGTCCGCCAGGGACAATACATCCAATTTCACCAAAATGTACAATTTAATGTAAAAAAGATCGTGCACCCATCGCGCTTTCCTTTTTTAGAGATTCAGATTTTCTGATCTCCCGGCCCACAACTTATCAGAATAAAACGGTCATCTATCTATGATTCTAAAAGGATTCAGAATTTCTGATCCCCCAAGACTTTAATAGATTCAAAAAACTGATCCCCAGTCCACAACCCGTCAGAGCAAAACAGTCATCTACTTATAATTCTAAAAGCATTCAGAATTTCTGATCCCCATCACTTCACGGGACAAAAACGGCTATCTGTTCATGGTTCTAAAAGTATTGCGAATTTCTGATACCCCTCCCCCACCAAATCTGCCAACACGATAGAAAGAGCTGTCGATTTATAATTCTACAACAATTCAGAATTTCTGATCCCACATGACTTAAAGGGATTCAAAAATTCTGATCCCCCACTGCATAACTTATCAGAACAAAACGGTCATCTACCTATAATTCTTAAAAGGATTCAGAATTTCTGATCCCCCTTATCAGGTGACAGGACAGAAATAGCCGTCTATTTATAATTCACAAGAAATTAACTAGATGTCTGATAGCTAAAAAGTAACGATTGGATAGTAACTTTAAACACATTACAGACAAAATGGATCACAGAGCAAAGGGCATCAGAAAAGTACACAAATGAAATATTCACAGATAGGTCATTATTTATAACGATTTAAAACCACGCCAAAGGATCGAGACAAAAATTGCAGTTTCATGCCGGACAGTGAAAGGTTTTATTTTCAATTCAAAAAGATATGAATTTAGGCTCCAGAATTACAAGATGTTATTTAAAGTTCACATCAAAGATAACAAGAATTTTAATCAGGACTCAGCTGCCGTCTGCGCCACCTCCGTTTCTGCTTTAATGTGTTCGTTTCGGATTGACGGCCGCTATTCTTGCCTTTTTTTTCCCTCTGCTCTGCAATGAAGCAATTGAAGCTAAATATTTTTATAAATAGCGATAGAATTAACATTATTTTTCATTAATCAATTGATCGGGAGTGTATTCTTTTGTAAAGAATAAAGAGCAGTATGTAGGCAATGCGGTAGTGAAGTGTATCGAGCGTGATCTGTAGCTTCAAATCAATTCAGTGTAAACTTTAAGTTACCTCTTCAAAAAGCACACTAACAAGCTATTATGCAAGCATTTCATACATAGGAAATGCGTGTGAATAATTTCCTTGTTACGGGTGCTAATAAAATCAGGAGAACAAACGTTTTTCTTGTGTTTCAGTGATCGCGAAATAAATATAACAACGAAATTTCTTCAGCCACAACATTGATTTCGATTCAAAGATTGAGCAGCTAACTATAATGTTGAGCAACAATTATGATATACTTACTTTTCTGCGACTTGCCTTTCTTTCGCCGAAGCAATCAAGATACTCATTTGAACTTGGACAAATCATTCCATGTTTCTTGCTGCTATTGACAATGTTGGATTCGAAATTGCGCGCAAATAACCGACTCCTTTAGAAAGGGAATCTGCTGGTCAAAAGTATTCATTTATCAGATTGACCGAAGGATTATGGGATCGGCCGGAAACACCAAAATGGCGGGCGAAGATCGTGGTGAATGTTGTTAGGATTCGATAACAAAGCTCTGTTATTTTATAGCCTTGCTCTACGTTGGAAAGCAGTCACAAATTGTTTACAGATGTCCGTTGTTATTCCAGTTGAGTCAAATCCCAGTAAAGGTGGAAAAGTATGAAGTTTCGTCGGCAAAACAGTGTGGCAATCAAACTATTTGCCAGCAGCTGGCGGTTTCTCTTACACTCGTCAGGTTTACAGAAAGCTTATGGTCCCTGCAGCTTTCCAAGGTAAACTGATTTTCTTGCATAATTTGTGAAGGTTCTTGAAATACTGGAAACGTTCTGGCCGGTTAAATTGATCGTGGAAGATTACAGAAGATGCAGATGCTTTAACACACTGTTAAGTCTTGTTGATTTCGTGAATGCAAATGTTCATTTCCTAAAGGAGTTATGAAAGCAACTGTATTCAACACAACAATATACAAACAATTTCGCGTTGGGAAAATCATTCATTGTAAAAGTACAATAAGTGCAATAAATGTGAGCTCTCTCATGTAGTTTACATATACTTCATATAGCTAGTGTATATCTTGTCTAGGATCAAGTGGGCATACATGTATTTATTATACAACAACTAAAACACAAGATATCAAAAAGCAACATCCTTCACCTTTTTGATTTTCAGGTTGATGGTGGTGCTCTTGAGGTTATGTTAGATGTGCATATTACATTATCAAGACCTTTTGTTTGCCACTTATTACTTGAGTTGCAAAAGACTGATGTTATTTTCATTAGGGTGGTTGAAGTTCTCTTTAATTGGGCAGTATTTCAAAGGTTTTTTTATAATTTGGCATTTCATTATGCAAATAGAGGTTATTTAGAACAGCAGATATAATTCACAGCTAGGTTACGGAAAATTACTTTTCACCACTTCCAGAAATTTGTACATAAGGCTTACCATAATTTGAAAAACACATGATTCATGGATAAAATTAATTGAAAAAAATACTTTCATGAAGAAATTAATGTAATTGAAATTTGAAATTCATTTCAAGAATATTTTGTGCCTTTCCGGTCACGAAATCTGTTTACATTTCATGAAAATTTACTGAAGAATGTAAACATTTACTAGACTCCAATTTAAGTAGCTGAGAAGTGTTTCAAACAGGATTTTTGAAAGATATATATTAAATTTAAGTAAGTTTTGTGATAAATCGCAACATAATGGAAACTCATTTTCAGGCAGATTTTGTCCTCCTTTTGCATCTGGATGTGCCTGGTTTTTGGTATTAAATTTTAATGTACAACTGTAGTAGGTTTAAATAAAACTATGAGTTATTTAGACATTTTCCTATGTAAATACAGAGATTTCACTCAGGTTTAGGATTTGAAGAGCAGGTATCAAAGTTCAATATAAAATGAGTAATGAAGAGTTTTCAATAGTTAGCTATATATTCACCACCTGTGACTAAGAAAGCTTTTGGCTAGGTTAATATTAAAGTGCTACGTGTACATGAGTGATGGATAATTTTTAGATTGGCTGCTATCTTTTTACTATCTCTGGCTTTTGGGTAGCTTATCACAGTGCGATATGAGTGATGGGTAGTTTTCAGATAGGCTATCTTTTTACTAACTACAGCAGAGGTAGGTTTCAGATGGGATAGTGTTTTATTGTTCAATATAAGGACTAGACTTCAGATAGTTTTTGGCTTACTACAGTAGTGGTGGTTTTTGGATAGACAAGTTAGTGGATAGCTAGGCCATCTAAGTATCTGTTGAATATCTATACAGGAAGCTAGTTTTTAGCTAGTCTATCTATTTCCTAACTATCTGATGGATAGATATTAGTTAACTTTAAGCCATGCCAAAGATAGCTATCCTCTATCTACAAAACCTCTTGGATAGAAAAAGATAGAGATTTTCATCCGTCAACCAGGAATGAGATAGTTGCAAGTAGCATGAAGTTAGTAATAAACTAGTAATAAGATATGATCGTTTTTGGGAGGGTTTCTTTAACTGAGGACAGCAAACTATTGCCAGCTACCAGGAAACATCTCCAAGATGAGTGTGCCAAATTAAAAAAGAAAGAATAGAATTGCTTGTAGCATTAGCTGCAATACTTGCATCCATATCTGTCAGGTCTTTATAAAAACAATTTTACCCACACCCTTCTCCTTTGAGCATGGTTAAACTGGTTGCGTAACTGAAGTGTGAATGAACTGGTAGCCCACTCAAAAAGTTAGACTGAAGATGTAAAAACATGTTGGGCAAAGCTAAAGTCCATGGCCGCTGCTATATGACAACAGGTTTTTGGAGGACACTGTATACATGTATGTAGAGTACATTGACCCACTTAAATGTATCAACTGCAAATTTAAATGTACATGTAAATTGCAGTCTTTAATTGTCATCCCTGTAATGCACTGCAGTGTTCCTGAACGCTCTTTTTGTTTGATAACAGTGAGGTGCCTTGTTTCCATGTTAAACAGAAATTGTTAGAAATTTTTCCTTCACACAAGGTGAGCTAATTCTGCCAGAGGAAGTGGAGTCTGCATTTATGCCTACAGTTGTGCAGTTTGAGTAATCTCACTTTTTTGGTCAATTCTGAACTTTCCTATCCTCTTAGGTACTGTTTGATATTGTTTTTTTAGACTTACAGCTACTGTAATTTTGAAGTGCATAGATCATTGTAATACAATGTGTGATGTTTACAGTTACTTATATTAATGGACTGCTGTGAAGAAACTTGTTCTTCATCACTCTCTCAGTATAATCTGAGACTGTGTATGGAATCTGTTAAGAATTATGCTATATTTGTATAAAATTTCTAATTGAATATTGTTATCAAGAAAAAATATTTTGATTAGACATTGTTCAGGCAGGCAGCAAGATCTAAACCCTGTCTTCAATGTTATGATTTAATGTGGCTACATTGGATGTAACACTGGCTTTGCTGCAGGGGATCAGAAATTCTGAATCTTCTCCTGTGTTCTTTGGGGGATCAGAAATTCTGAACCCTTTCTAGAGTTCTTTAGGGGATCAGAAATTCTGAACCCTTTCTAGTGTTCTTTGGGGGATCAGAAATTCTGAACCCTTTCTAGTGTTCTTTGGGGGATCAGAAATTCTGAACCCTTTTTAGTGTTCTTCGGGGGATCAGAAATTCTGAACCTTTTCTAATGTTCTTTGGGAGATCAGAAATTCTGAACCCTTTCTAGTGTTCTTTGGGGGATCAGAAATTCTGAACCCTTTCTAGTGTTCTTTGGGGGATCAGAAATTCTGAACCTTTTTTAGTGTTCTTCGGGGGATCAGAAATTCTGAACCTTTTCTAATGTTCTTTGGGAGATCAGAAATTCTGAACCCTTTCTAGTGTTCTTTGGGGGATTTGAAATTTTGAATCCTCTCTTGTGTTGTTTGGGGATCAGAAATTTTGAATCGTTTTCTATGGAGGTACCTCTCGAGACGAGAAATTCAAAAAAATCATTTGGTGTCTTATGCGTGACTTAAACATTACATTTCAGTTCAAATAAAGAATAGGAAATTGCTTGGAAGAATTTTTTAATTCCTTGCAAACAGGGAAACTTTTCCTCTGAGTTTTAACACCAGTTTAAGATTCTTAGTATATTGCAAAAATCGTCTTTGGAATTAAATGGCAATCATAGACTTCCGTCTAAGCTCCACGTTTCACTTTAGGCCAATTTTGCACTCATTTCCAACGGAACTTCCAAGCCTGCAACGTAAAAATAACTTTTCTCCGAGACAGGTTTCTATTTTACACCGAAAAAGTAGCCATTTTTGAAGTGGTTCTTGGTATTTACTCTGAATTTTATCAAATTGGAACACCACATTTTAGTTTGGAAGGCGTTAGAGATGCATTGAGACATTCAACTAAAGGATCACCCAAGAAATTCTAGAAAGTCTTATCAGGTAGACCGTCATTTCCCGGAACCTTATTTAATGGAAAAGAGTTTATAATTTTAGAGCATTCTTTAAGACTTATTAGTCCTTTACCCAGAGATCTTGATTCATGTGAAAGTGTGGGAATAGGCAAGTCTTCAAAGCGAAAGTATAATTGGATTCGTTTTCGTCAGAGCAATTTTCTCTTGATTTACAAAGATTTTCATAAAAATTTTTATCTCCCTCTAAAATTTCGAAGGGATCTACGGTAATTACTCCACTAAGACGAAGCTTCCGTATGTGCTTTCTTATATGATTACCATTTTCTTTTAATTAAAGAAATATTTAGAATTTCAAGTTCTCCGTGTTCATACCACCTCGCTCGTGATCTAACTATTATACCCTCAACCTTTTTATCATACATTTCCATTTTTTTCTTTCAAGACATTTAAAGTTGATAAGTTCTCTTGACTGGGATTGTTTTGAAAAACTATAGAGGCTTCTTTGATTTCTTCTCTATTTAACTGCCACTCTTCTGCTTTTCTGTGCTTACTTTTACTCATCGAATATTGTCTGGAGTATTTCTCAACATTATATTTCACGCAATCCCAAACAGAGCGTGGGTCGCTAAGATCTTGCTTGCCTTCTTGAAGTCAAGAACGAAGAAGACAATTTATTTCATCGACATATTGTTTATCATTCAGAAGGGAACAATTTAATTTCCAGAAACCTGGACCCTTTCTTTTGTCATCGACATCTTGAAACTCTATTGCTATTGCAGAATGATCGGTTTTTATTGCTGAAGTTGTCTCAACATTATAAACGCTGTCCGATAAAGAATTAGAAATAAGCCAATAGTCCAGTCTTGAGAGAACCAAAGGATTTGATTGACTCCAGGTAAAGCTGCGTATCGTGGGATTCTTTACACGCCAAATGTCATGTAAATCAAGCTCGACTGCAACTGTTCTATTATGCTAATGGTGCTTAGATGCTCTTGTAGTAAATTTACCTGCATAAAGTTATTTCCCCAGTTATTTAGCGGGCCGATACAAATCAGTTGCATGAGGACAATAGCTAGATCCGGTTCTTTTTATGATGTCAAAGGTGACTGAGAATGATTCATCGGTTATAACAGAAATGTCAAACACGAATGTTTTGTTTACTTGCATTCATTGTTTCTAAATTGTTCGACAACGTGTTTGGTCTTAACGTACAATGCGCCGCGGCAAAGCAATGCTCATCGAGTTTTACCTCGCTAAGCTACCCTGCTAAGCAACATGTCAAATAACGACGAAATCAGATACCTCCAATACCGTGTGGCAACTAGTTGACTGCGAGTCTCATCACATCAGTACACTCTTTACCCCCGGGTCGAAACTGGCCTATACCTAATTAAAGCACACTGACGTCATGGCCGATTGGATAAGTCACATGAACAGCTGTTTTCTGACTCATTTTGTTCATAATTTGTTTCTTATTCTTCTCAACTACTGCAGGTTATTAACCATAACGATAATGAAAAGAGAACAACCTTCTGAAATATTAACAAGCCGCGTTGGTTTAGATATTGTTATACTCCGTTTTAGTGGTACAGTGACCTTTCGAATTTATTTTTCAACAGAGTGATTTGTCATTTCTGTTCTTTTCCATCGATGGATTTGACAGGAAAACATGATCATAACGCAAACTTATGTCATTAACTTGAACAGCACTCAGTGGGCAATCTTCAACACCAAGCAAGGGGCGAGATGGTGACGTCACTACCCAAGATTAATTCCAGATCGCTCTTAACTGAGAACACCTGGAGTATAAGCTATCCGAATAACTTGTAGGATGTAGCAAATATAACTGGACCATAGCTATAATACGATCCTGTCCGCGGTGAAAACCAAAAAAGCGTCCGGTTGCCTATCAGTTATCCAACGCTAAGTCAACTACTGGGGAGTTATCGAATACTGAAGCCCATGACCCATGGGCTCCTGTCGAATCGACGTTTTCCTGATCTCTTCATCGAAATGTTACAGAGAAGCTACACGCGACTAAGTTATGTAAACTTAAGATGACTATTCAAAAGAGCTCAGTCAGAGTATTTTGAATTATTTTAGCCTCGTACAAAATTACCTTTAAATTGAAGGAAACCTGAAAAATAGTAGTTTAATAAGATAGAAAAACACCAAAGAGATAGCAATAAACCATTAAGAAACAAGGATGGTTAAGAATGGAGAAGATTGACAAGCATTACAAGGAACGAACTTAAAAAAAAAAAATTGGTTAAACGTTTCAAGATGAGCAAACCATGGCACAGCTCCTTTAGTCCAACCCTTGGCTTTCCAGTCCAACAGAAGGCCGCAAATCGAACCAATCGATTCAAGACGTGACTCGAAGCGTTATTGCCGCCATTCGTGCCGCATCAGTATTCCTGATAAAATTTTCAAAAGCCGTTTTCTCTAGTAATCATGTCTATTTTACTTTATGAGTAAAGACATCGTTTAATGACTGCTGGCGCTTGTCCCAAAATGTTTTACACACTCGAGCTCGTTTGCTTGCTTAAATGAACGATCCTGAAAACATCCAATTAAATAGTAAAAAGCAGCAGGATCGGGTATCGTCCTACGCATTTGTACGACTACTGTTACAGACTACTTTATAGCTCTGAGATTTCTTTAGTTTCTGAGATGTCTTTATTTCGAGCCTCAGAATTTTCTCGCCACTATTCATCTACAAAAATTTATAGGTTCTTTATAATTATGGAGAGTTTGGCTCGTCATAACAGCCTGAAAATTGACTACGATCTTCCATGGTTCGCCATTGGACTATTCCGTTTATAAAATCAGAACGTTTATACTTTCCAAGTAGTTTCTGCACAGGCGGCATTGCAACACATGCTTTTCGAGAAAACTTCAAACCGTCCGTTGCAGACTGCCTACTTGAGTTGACTAATTCCGTGTAAACAGCTTCTCTAATGCCTGTGGTGAAGTCAGGAAACCTCTGTTAGCATTGAACGTAGTAAACCTCTCTCGTGAAATTAGAGGAATGGATTCAGATTGGGTGTATTGAACATGACTGTCTTGTCGTGGCACCGCCGACAGGTGTCTTTAGCTTCGACTGGATCTCTCCTGCTGAGATTTTTTCCTTGCTCCTTTTTTACTAAGTTGCACATTTACTCTTAATAATTTATTCTTGTGCAATTTTGCACGTGGCCGGTTCAAAGAGGATTCTGCTCGGTCATTCTAAAAGAAGTATGTAAATAAACCTCTTTTCAAACTGTCCAAGATACAGTATATAGAACACACAAGACGGGAAAATGTGTAAATGTGGTCTGGCTATGTAACAAATGGCATTTGATGACTGGTTATTGACCATCAGTTCATACAACAATTATTAAGCAAATTAGCGACGGAGTGGAATGAGAGGTCATTTTCGTTTCGTGTTACCTAACATGTGGATGTAGAACACACGTTAGAATCCAGCAACAAAAAATATCGAGTCTGATTGTCCTGCTCTTCTGATTGTCGTCATGATAATCGTAGCTCTTTTCTTAAACTCCTGATCAGTAGGCCTGATGGCTGGCTAGAAGACTAGATACTGTAACAAAGTTTTGATTCTTTTTTGATTGATTAAAACTTGTTTGGCGATACAAAGTGGTTTGCAGACAATAACTTGAAAACTCCGCCAATCCCAGTGCTTTTCCTTTCATTGGTTTGAATTGTCCTACAACGTGGATGCTCTCAAGAATAAAAGCGTCCTTGCAAAGAAATTTCATCACATAATGTTCTACCGTTCAGAACACTATTTGTAATGCGTAAAAATGAATTCACGGGGGGTTTACAACAGACCGTAATAATCCAGTACAATAGAAAAACATGGCATGAGTCATCTGAACAGCTGTAATTCTGAATTCAATTTAGAAGCCATGGTGCTTTTTGCTTAGCTGCAGGAGATAATATCACATGTTAATCATATGTTGCGTATTCGTGAAAAGAACAGTTCTGAATATCAACAGAAATCCACTCCAGTTTAGACGTTGTCTGATAAACTGTGGCTTCCCACCTTCCTTGTTTCAGCTTCTTAGCAAAGAGGGTGGTCGTTTAATTTCTTGTCCCTTCTTGTTTTTATTTTCTTCATTATTTTATATTACTACCAGTTCTATTTTCATCAGCAGTGGACTTTCATGAAACGTAACACGCTAAATGAAGTCGTTAAATCAAGTAATTCCCTGAGCAGAACCTTGTTCCTAGCAACGGATATGAGGGTGGGACTTCTCATAAACTTGACTTACCGCGCTGAGTTCAAAAACAGTTCCAGCCCACTCTCTGTCACGCAACGCTACCCACTCGTCACTCTAGCAAAACCTTGAGATTTTAAGTTTAAAAAAGCAAGAAATCGTCGAGCGTGACGAGCCAAGTAATTCAAGACTCTTGAAAAGGTTTGCTAACAATGAAAAAGAAAGACGAAAAAAAAAAAAAAAAAAACCGCAACGGTTTTGTTTGTTATAATGCTTTGTCTACGGTGCACATGTATTGAGACAGAGTAGTAAAGGAACCATTCAGAAACATATGGTAGTAACACAACATTCTTTGGTTATTACCATAACTCACATATAAGAATGTGCACATGTCTTGATATTAAATTCGCTTTATTTCTTTCCGATCGGCAACGGTCCCTGTCACCATACTTATTTCTGTATCCAGGGAAAAACAAATCAATATTATATAGAACCCTCGAAGAAGTGTAAGAAAGGTAAGTTCACATTTCTCTTGTCCTTGCTAATATTGTACATGTACCATACTTTTAAACGTACAGGGAACTCTGAGAAATTTTCTTCCTTTTTGTTACCTGGTTCGTTCAGTTGCTGTTGTTCAACCGTAACCGGTGAAGGTACAGAGGAGAATATCTTGTCACTCGTATTTTAAGCTTTTGGTAGCCGTTGTTAACTCTTTTGCTAAGTAACGATTTTGATGCCGCTTATCATTTCTCCTAACGGTTGAGCTCTTTAAAGAGACTGCACTCGAGAAGAACATAAATCCGCTCACAAGAATTGTCAGTCTTTCAGCTAATTCGAAAACGCTTTGGAATCAAACGCCAGAACAATTGTCTGGTCATCTTTTTACTTAAATCATCTTAAATAAAGCAATACTGTCCCCTGTTTACGTGGTTATAGTTCTTTTGTTTCATCTGTGGTCAGTTTTTTTAAGAATGTTTAAAGGCCTCTTTCTAAGCCAATATCTCACCATGGACCCCTTATCGTTCTGGACTGATTTACATACGCCATGCTCACCAAAACGTACCTCATATACTCTTCACACTCAGGGCTGCAACATGTACAGACTACGCTCATGATAGCCCAATATAGTAAGTGTCTGCACACAGGGTAGGCCTTTTCATATGACGTAAATATCGCCTAAATGTATTTCCAGAAACCTTCAAACATTTTCTAAAGATCGATTAAAAGTTTCAAACTTTTCTTGCAGTAGTAGAAATTTAGAAAGAGGATTCAGGCCCTTCCAGACTATCAGCGTACGCCAGTTTGGAAAATTGCTGCCTTAGCGCTTTTTTGTGATATGGAATAAACTTGTCAAGTGACAAATCGCTGAACTAGATTTTTTCGATTCTGGCTTTGAACTGAGTATTGTTGCAAGAAAATACCGAAGAAAACGTAGGACTAAGCCAAAAAAGCTATGACTATTTCTAAATATCACTGAATTTTCTAAATATTTTTAAAACCTTTTTTTAAATATCTCGGAAATTACTGAATATCCCTAAAATATCCTTGCAAGCTTTACTTACTTTGCCAAATCATTGGGACGATATAAGGAGTGATTTACAGACTTCCTTACGAGACGACTCTGTAAAAACAGACCGACGGTTCTAATAACAGGTGGAAACAAAAGAACGGCGAGCAAACAATAACGGCCAACACGGTATTGTCTGTTACATGATACTTTGGACGTGGACGTGTGCAAATAAAAAAGAACGTCTATTGTACTTTAATCAATATTTACACTGAAGTAACGCGGTGAAAAGACTCCGCGAGATCGATACAATCGATTGTGCGGTGCCAAAAAGATCTTAAACGCTATCGACATAACAAGCACGTTGAAAACGAAAAAAAAAATGATAATAATAATAAAAAGGGCAGAGGTTGCACGTCGGTAAGGCTAGAAGCAGGTAAACCCAATAATTAAAAATCATTAAAATTAGATGAACTGATAAAGCCGCTTTGTCACTGTAATTAGACAGTAATCGCTAACATGAAAGTGTGACAGCACTAATGAAAGTTTAAATTCAACAAAGGGAAATGTTTGCTTTTCGTACAATGGAACCAAGCAGGTAGCCACACTTTACGGTTTACGCTATGGCGCGTAGCTACGAGCTAGAGAACAAAGCGTTCTGTCTAAGATGAAACACATTTTGTGGAAGCATGTCTAAGTCGTGCTCACTGATCTCTTGTAAAGACTGACAATTTATAATTAACTGTAACATATTTTGTTGTCCCTAGACCCAATAGGGCTCTTCAGGAAAAATAATTAATTAACATTACAATGTACTGCCAACAGAGTAGACGCGCCTTATTAGAGAGCTGTCATTTTAAGTCCCTTTTAATTTGAAATCAATTTTATTACAAAAAATTAACATGGTGTAACATCGCCGCATGTTGTTCAAACCCAAACCGGAACCGCAGACCGCAAAATTAAACATGAAGACATACGACAATTGTAGGTCAAACATAAAAGCTCCAGATTGTTCGCGTATCGTGCCTATTTTGTCGTGCCTATTTTGAACCCTGATACAGATCGTTTCCACCAAAATAAGGGTGCGCAACGGATCTGTTACTTAAAGGGGTAAATGAGAATTTGGATTAACTACATTTTTACTGGGATTTGGGTCACTGGGATTGGTAAATGAACTGGGATTTGGGCAAAAAAAATAGGATCTGGGCAGCATTTGGGCTAGGAAATGGGGTTCCCACCAACCCCTTCACATTCTTCAGGACTCTCCTTGAAATGGCTGTTCTCTAGGTCCCCTCTATATAACCGAATGAAAGTGCTTAGAAGGCCGGAAAATGAGTTAAAACGAGTTTGTGGGAAAAACGACTGAAATTTTGGTTATATCGTGGTTTGTAAAAGATTCTACATCAAAATTGCAAATTGCATGCACTACTCACCTGTTATATGTTGTAGCCAGCCAGCATGTTATCTTTTACAGTAAAATGCTATGGGATTGAACAAGTTTTAATGTCTGCTGAAGTTCATGTTTCATTCGCTTGATGATATCGGGATGTTTGTTGTAACGGAGATTTCGTTCGTCATTCCAAGACACTTGCATAAATAGTCAATTGGATGCGTTTACTGAAATGAAATAAAATTCAAGTAATGGAGCTCAGTTAAATCGAATATAAAACAAAAACTGTGCATGAACAGCAAACGTCTACATACCATAACTCTTCACTAGACGTCCTATTTAGTCAAGAGGGTTATGCTCAAATGAACATCCTGTGTAACAAGTATTCGAGCACGTGGTTTTGGTTTTTACGTTTCCTTCAGGGTTCAAAGGGCTCGATTGGCCCCTGAGTTTTATTTGGACGTTTAACACTTCCTGTTTGGTCGTTAATTGTACCAGGTGTAGTGCAGAGGGGAAGTGAAAGGGGCGTAATTGACACCACTGAACATCGGTTTAGATAGGTTTACCTGCGTCATGGGAGACTCGCCAGAATACTCCTTCTCGTCCCCTGAGCCACGCTCTGGCGAAGATGCTCGTCGTTTTGAGTTAGGGCGTAAAAAGCACATTTTGGAACGCAATAGTTAAATCAATTACACCCTTTTGATATATAAGGAAAAATATTTTATAAGAATGTCGAAGCTGAAATTTGCGAAATTCTAAGAATATCGTAAGAATAAATTCCTGGCCGAGATTTTGAAGAGAATATAATTTTGGCTTGAAAATTTATAAACTGACAATAAAATTATATGTTTTTAACTAAACCGTTTAAATTTCTTCCTTCTTCAAACAGTAGAACTAGCCAAACTGGCAACAAAAACAGCACTAGCCATATGTTCGATGCTAATATAAACCATTTCTGCTAAAAGTTGTGTGTGTCATACCAGGCTTTAATGTCTGCAGGCTGGCTCCAAAATTACTGTAACACCATCCAGACACCAAATACATTGGTAAACAGAAACGTCACCCTACAATATAAGAATGTTCACAAGAATATTTTCAACCTAAAATAGGCAGAAAAATTAGAATATTCATCTCGACGACCAGAAAAACATATTCCTATTAAAAAAAAAAAAAAAAAAAAAACTTGAAAAAGATTGTAGTTGACGTTGATTGGGCAAAATGACGCAGAGTATAAAAACGTTAAAACTCGTTTTAATTTAAATTGACCTTTGTGATCTGTCATATCCAGTGTGTTTGAGGGGTGTAACTCGTTTAAAACTGCTGACTTTAAAGTCATCCTTTACTGTTTTGGACTGACATTAGACGACCCGCGCCTGGATAAGAGCCTACCTGGCGAGGGGGGAATAGGTCGAGGTGTAAGTTTTTTGCTTCCTTCCCATTCCCTTATCCTTGTTTCTTGTTTTTCATTTTGCGCCGGCAAGCTGTGATCTTTGATGAATCTTTTAATATTAAAAGGTCAGTGAAAAGACCACGAGGCTGATCTTGAATCAAACCAGCTGGTCTGTACCTGTTTGCACGATCAATTTGGTAAAATGCCACAAGACCTTCGGGCACCCAAGTACAAAAAGCCGGGAGAACTCAGGTTCATGAACGAACAAACTTTTTTTACAGGCTGTGTCTAAGGGCTAAGCTCGCTGATCTCGCTCAGTTGCACCAAGGGCAGGACTAAAGGACAGCAAGGGTTCTTCAGTGTTTTAATTAAACTCTCATCTGTTTATCTTTCAGCAAACAAACACACAGCATTAATTGTCTTGAGATCCGATAAAACATAGCACATTCAATTCAAGAAGCATTTGGCCATCCGCATGAGCTCGCCGTATGGAAAGATATTTTTCTACTTCTCGTGTGTTTGTTGTGAAAGCTGGATGCAGCAGATCAATCTCGTTATTCTCATCACCTACACACCAGAAGACATGATTTATCACTTTCCCCAAAAGCGTCATTCTTAAGTGAACCCCGACACTTGGAATAATACTTACAGTGTTAAGGTTTCATAATGCTTTCAATTATATTCATAAAGAGTTTTCCCGCGTACCACATTGTCTACCCCTCTTCAATAGAGAGGAAACAAGACTGTGACCTTAGATGTTATCTCAAAATGTCAGATTTCTGTTTTCAGGCTGCTGAGTTGAACAATACAAGCGAATTCGCAAAATTCGTTTTCTACTTTTTTCTCCTTCACAATTGTTATTGGAACCACAAAATACCTCTATAGTGCCGCAACAATGCAAAACTATTATAATGGACAAACAAAGCCGAAGAAATATAGCTGTGTAGTATTTGATCGTACAGTTACACAACATACTGAAAACCGCATTTTCCTTCAGGCCTATAGCTAATGACCTGAAAAGAATAACTATTGTAGTACATACAATACGGCTGAGTGACTAGAAACAACAGCTGACAGAATAGCACAATATCACGTACAGCCGCTATTACCATACCAATCAGAATGTCGAAGTTGGTCTGCGTGATCTAAAATTAAATTTGACTTCAAAGATAAGTGGCTTAAGTGGTTTTAAAGCTCTTCGATCATCAAGTGGCTAACCTCACAAGGATACTGCAGATACTGAGTTACCTTAATTGCCGTTGGGGTACAAAAAACAGTTTGCACGACAAGTGAAGGTGAATAACTTGTTCTTGACATTTTCAAATTGATATCAACATGCCTCAGTTTTATTTCATTTCAATTTTATAATTTGGACCTGACTTTTTTTTTCTGCCCAGACTTAATTATAGATTATAAAACTTTTTTGACCAAATGCCCGGAAGTCTGAAATTTTCCCAGATTATCGATAGAAAGTCTTATTCAACCCTCTTGAGAGTGTTCTATGCTTGCTTGGAAATCCTAAGCCATTCCACAAATCATTTCGATCTACTATAAAATCACCATGTTCTCTGCAGTTATGAAATATATGGCCAGTCTCATGAAATTTGCAGAGAAAGACGCGTTCAAACGCCCTAAGAGTATTCTATGTTAAGAAATGTTAAACGATTCCTAGAATTACTTTGATACGTATTGTAGACGAATCCTCTGAGCTTGGGCATGATGTCAGTTCGCCTTGTCTATTTCAGTTAAACTGCTAAACACCTTGCAGTCAGAAATTGTTACATAATTGCCACGGAACGAATTTCTTTAAGCCCTTGAAAAGTCCTGTTAGAAATTCCCAGCGATTCCAAGGACTGTTTCGCTTTTAATTTTAAAGTTTACAAATTTTCTAAGTTTTAGCATGCAATAAAAGTGCATGACTTCGACGCTGAAATATTTGTGGTCAAACTCTTTGAAAAACCAACCACAATGATTGTTAGAATAAATTGACAATTCCAGACATTCATCGACCACATTCAAGAAGTTTGTCGAAGACTCTTTAGTGTTCGAAAATCTATGGAAAGTTCGGACTGCAACTTAGGACCGTTCCCTGCTGATGGGCATACATTCACTGCGTGGAAGAACTTTATAGCCCCCTGATCGAGAAGTCCACTTGACGAGCTAGCAAGAGCTCCTATGATATGTTCCTAAAAAAACACAGCTTATCTCTCCACTCAGATAAATTCTTTGGATAACAAAAAACCAGTCAAACTGAGCAAAAAAAGCCTCATGTAATATGTGACACCGCTTACAACGAAAATAGCGGTTACGGTAGACTGTAATTCTCAAAGTGTGAAATAGTGCGTGTACAAAAAGCGTGAGAGGTTCAATGCGTCTTCAACACACTGAAGAAGGGCCAAGACCGAAAGTGAAGTCTATGGCTTTTCTGACCCGACAAAAGACAGAGAGTACCAAACCATCAGTAAGAAAGTATGTAATTTAGTAAATACTATATTTAAAGAGGGTAGAAGTAGCTGAAAAGCGGAGCGAGCATGCTGCCCTTGCTCCTAGTCCATTTATATTAAAGAAAATTCTAAAATTTTTCACTTCTTCGCCTATAAAACGCCCTCAATACACATTTTCTTAAAAGTTTTAGGCTAACTCAATAGCATCCTTCGTTTTTGAAGAAAGGTTTTATAAAACAAGATTCGCGTGGAGTTCTTGCACCACTGACGACATCACAATAGCTACAAGAAAGCAGTCATGTATGTTAAAAAACTAATTATCCTGCGACTTTTACCAGTCTGAACACTTAACTTATTAGAATAAGAGCTTACTTCAGTTTTTTGGGCTTAAGTTTCGGCCCCAATATTTGTGTCCTTCCGCAGGACACAAAGATGGCGTTTTCATACTGCACTCTCTACATTTGCTTGGATAATTCGAATGCAGAATATCGCACTGACCTGAAACTCCGAAAAAAAAAAAGATCATGGTTGGATCTTCTATGGTATTTCAAGTTTTTTACTTCTTTTATTCAGTGGTTTGGATTTTACTATTGTGCAAATGACAGTAAAAACCATCAGTTGAGCTTTACAAATACACTATTTAATTGTCGGCTACCTTAAGCTTAGAGAAGGTGAAAGCGAATTTTACATTTAACTATTTTTTTTCCCTTGTTGGTGGCTTGAAAAGTTATTTGAAACAAGTACGTGTTTGGGAAAATAGCGCAGTCATCGCTTTTGCTCGTTCAAAATTGCACATGAAGGAAGTTATCCTTGCTCAAGGATACATCAGGTGAAGAACAATGAGTTGAATTGACGTGCCAATCTACCCAAAGAGTCGCTTGTGGAGACACATGTCTGAATAACGTATGTCTAATTATGCACATGCAATACGATTTTGACAAAGCGCACGTTTTTTTTTGTGACTAGACTCTTGATGCTCAGACAGGGAACGACGTTACCTCGTCCAGCCCCTAAATACAGAGGAGAAAGCTCGTCTTTCGTCTGGGGGATGTTTGCCGCGCAGGCTATGCAAGATTCTGTATAGGCAAATAGCGCGTGCATCGCCAGCGTGCGTTCAAAATCGCACATTTACTATCCTTGTTCTCTCGTTTTATCAGGCGACAAATAAGATAAGATAAGATATAAACAGTCACAGTCTTGGGTTTTGCCAGGAGACCTAACGAACGAAGCTCCTGAATGGTGCGGCGTGGTAATGTTGATTGACAAGTATGTCAAATTCGCTTGGATGATTCGAACCAATTGACATGGAAGATCAATCACGGCAGGGGAAGATTAGTTAACTCGTGCTAGCCCCAAGCGAAGTTTTATCAGGGTTAACCTTGACTTTGAAGACACCATCTTTTTCAGGGTAAACACTTTCAGTTGTTTTGAACAATATCGGAAGTGTAGCATGAGCTACAAGAATCCATTTTCTTGCTGGATTTAATTGTAGATTAAGTCTAAATCCGGATTCAAAGTCGTTGCTTTCACAGGAAGATTCAAGATAAAACTGGACTCTTTGTAATCTTCAGGGCACAGAGGAGTGTGATTATATCGCGTTCTTTTACCAAGCCGTTGCTTGTTAACTATACTATACCTGGGTGTATCACCTCATCCAGAAATTAAATTAAATCGTCGCTCCTGACCCAGTGGGTGGCAATTGTCGGCTTTGCTTTGGCGGATAGGCGCTCTTTTTGGTCAAAATTCAATTTGTTCCGCAATTGCACAGTGAATTTAGGCGGAATTTAACTCATCCAACAAGACTTCTCTACGCCCTGTGTGAATTGCACTGAAACATTTTCACTTTGCCGCACTATACCGTTCCTGTTTTTTGTGATGAAACACGCGATAGCTGGCAATAAAAATGCACGGAGGTTTATTTGGAATTTTTCTTGCGTTTGTCAATGAATTTTCCTGCCAATTTTGACTCGGCGTTTGACAGACAGAGAAGCGAGTGTGCTTCTCTGGGACTTATAATCATAGCCTGGGAGCACATCAGTTACGTAACAGCGACTGGGGTAGTCGTTGTGGCTTTTGGAGGTTAAAGTTTGTGTCTGTTTTGCTTAAAGTATTTAATCTAAAACAAACACCCTTAGAGGTATCTTCAGATTATCTCGGTACTTTCTGGGTCCACAAAGCGACATTTTGGTATCTTTCAAGGACCCTTTCAAGAGTCCTTTCTTATTATCCGACAATCACCCCCGTCATTTTTATATTTGACTCTCGCCGCGCATTGTCGATTAATTTACTTCCCTTCTCAATTCCCTGCAGATGCAGTTCAACCAAGCGTATTTTCCGTTCGAAGCATCAGTACAAGTGAATGAACCCATGGAACAAATATACTACAATCAAGTGCTGCCACAAAATTGCTTGCCCTTCCCCGACTGTCCTGCCGTCTGGGACACACTATTAAATGGAGAAAGTGTGGAGCAATTTCAACACGAGACCGAGCAAACTATGAACAACCTGTATTCCAAAGGTAACCGATCCTCAGGAATGCCATTGACTAATCGAAGAGAAAAGAATCGAGAAAGAGAACGTAAAAGGCAGACGCGTCTGAAGGGGGCGTTTAACGTGCTTCGCAGCGTAATACCAGATTACTTTTCCGAGAGAGAGCCCGGAGACAGGCTGTCAAGAATCCAAACTCTAAGACTGGCAAAGAAGTACATCGCTACATTACATGAATTGTTAGAGACATGTTAGTACTATTTTATGCACTGTTGCCTTTGCTTATGCACTGTGCCGTTCTAACCGACGAAAGAGACAGAAAAATGGCGATTTTTTTCGCACTAAGTTTCACATTGTAAGGGATTTGATTCGTTGCGCTGGCATTAGCCTTATAGAAGTGACTTTGCTGTTAAATTACGCTATGTTAGAAAATTGTGTAACGCTAGGTTATGCTAAATACGGCGCTTTTGTCATTTTTAAACGACTTGATCACTTTAGGTTAAGCTTATGTTCGACGATTTTGTTACGGTGCGTTACGCTCATTTAAGCACTGATAATACCAGGTTTAATTTTAGAAAGAACTCCAGGCCGTATTGTCTAACGGGTGGAAAACGCTATATACAGATCACACACTATCCAGCATAGAAGTGTTCATAAAATCATCCACGTTGTCCACCAACGCACGTTTGCTGCAGTAATTAAGTGACAGTGAATTGAATTTTCCTTCGCATTGCTAACCTTCAGAAGACTGTCGCATCGCTTGTGGATTCATTCAATTTGAGGTTAACTTGGGTGAGATTTCTTGAAATTTATTTCTATGAAAAGTACTTTCTCTGCCGCGTTTTATTACTCCTGGAAAGAAAACCTTTTATTGCAAAAAATGCGAACTGAAAGCGATTTAGTATCCGTACGTGACCGGTTGTCGATTAAAACTCTGTAGGGATTCTGAAGCGCGGTATGAAATCATCAACGAAAAAACTAATAAAAACAATAATCGCTACTCTTATTCTACATCATGACTAAAGACAGTGTGCTACGCATAGTAAGTACTGTACATTATGTATTTATCCTTCTAAAAGCAAATAAAAAAAAAATGTTGCATGGAATTGTTTCAAGTCTCTGCATGACGAGTAGGGCGGCGGGAACTTGTAGCTGACATGTGTCATCTCGCTCGAACCGGAAATTTCAAACTACAGTGGTTCTAAGCCAAACGGCGACTACAGCAAACATCTCACATCAGTTTTTACCAGTAAATTATATTTCATTCCACCTAATGACCCAAATCCTTGCAATTTTTCTGACGCTTTGTTCAGCGACCGTGACAGAATACAAAAAACAAACAAACAAACGCTCGCAAGGCATTCCGGTCGACAGAGAACGTGTAAACTTGGTTTGCCTGTCCTAGCTTATCCTAGCTGCGAGCTGGTTCTCGTTGTTGTTGGCACGAGCAAAGCCGTCGACGAACGAAGCAACAGTCGGCGAGCCGGTGAGAAAGACACCAGCTTGCTTCGCTTACTGACGCATTTCTCACAACTTTGCTCTTCGACTTTGCTCCTGCCGCAACGAATGAGAGCCTGCTCGCAGGCTAGGTTTGACCAGGGAAAGAAATGTTCGAGGCTCCCTTTTTAGAGACAACTCTGCTGGAGTCTTACCTGAAGTGGAAGATTTCTGTATCGGAATAGAATATGAGCAACTCTATGTTGCACAGACTTAGGCTTTACACACACCTTTGAATGTCCGCAAATGTTACTCTGCCAAACCATTGCTAGCAGGGTGGTAGGGAGGAACTAGGGTGGGTTTGATCTTGTTCATTCTTAAAAATGTCCGGTACTCTTCAGACACAAACTGAAGACCATTATCACTAAGTACGCTGGACAAAATTGTTCTGGATCGACATTTTACAGCAAAAAATGAAACAAGCAAAGTGACTCAAATAATTTGACGATTGTCTTAAACTTCACTAAATTCCGCACATGGAAACTTAGTTTTATATGGATCACGCGAGAAAGGCTTGCGTTACAAATTTTCCAAATTTGGTGAATGAGTCACAAAAGTATGCAAAATCACGTGATTTCTGAGAAAGAAGGGTCACATTTGGAGTGTTGAAGTAACTCTTTACGTGCTGGTGTTTTTTTTGTCAAGATTTTGACAAAAAAGCATGAGAGAGACTTAAAACTTATTTGGCCACTGAAATACGATACTGTCTTCAGAAACTGATCTTCTTTAAGTCTTTAAACTGTTCTTGCCACTAGATCGATCTTCGCATGTTTTGAAGATGGCTGCCTTTAGCTCGCGCTTGGTACAGGTCACAATTGCACGAGATACTGCTGTGTTAAAGCGTTGCTGGCCGAGAACCTCAGAAACTGCTATTTGTGCTTTTAGGAAAGTTTCCGAACCTGTTTTTGAGCTCATCCACCAGGAGCTTGCCATTTTCTCGTATTCTCTTACATAACAGCTTGAAATAACTTTGTGTGGTTTGCCATGTGGCTTCAGTCAGAAAGCATCACAACTTGAAACTTTGATTATCCAAACCATTGATGTATCACCGCAGGATTATAGTTTTGTTTACATGGATTATTACTCTTTCCTCCTTCCTCGTCAAATTCAAGAAAAAATGATCTGCAAACCCTAACGATGTTCTTCGCACAACAACACTGGTCTAACACTACGATGTCGATGTAAACCATAACTATTCTTTCTGAGATATCGCCCAATTTTTCGTTCTTTTATGATTCACGCCGGAAATTTATATACGCTGTAACGCAAGTCTTCTTTGCATGATTTGCATGAAAATAACTTTCCATGTGTGAAATTTAATAAGGTTTGAGACAATCACAACATTATTTGTATCGCTTTGCTTGTTTTAATTTTTTGTGGTAAAACTTCAATCCGGAACAGTTTTGTCCAGCGTACTATCTAGCAAATACGGCTCTAAGGACATTGATGGTAGCAGTTGCAGTAGTGGAGGTCATGGGGAAAACCTCCAATCATTTCGAGTGCTATAAACAATGGCAAGTAACTTCAGCAAAGTCCACATGGATTCTTTGCCATGGTTTAGGAGTACAAGGTCAGAACAGTAGGTTCCAGTAGAGGAAGTGCTTTAGAGTGCTTTGTGTATTGCTCCTGGCGTATTGACACATTCCTCACAAAATCTGTCCTCTGTCCTCTGTCTGAAACTTATCTTGGCTGTTGGAGCTGTTCACTTGCCGTAAACTCGCAAATTTTTCTTGAAGCTTCATCACTGCATCGAGTGACTAACAGCCCAAAACTACCAGACGTCCTTAGATTAATAATGCGAAAAACTGGGCAGTGGCCACGATGTAAAAAGCTTTGCCATTGGCGAATTTCTCGAGCGCATTGTTGTTCAAAGAGCAAATAATAATCCCTGTTAAAAAGAACCTCGTGGTCAAACGAATAGCGAAGCGCAAAAAAAAAAAAAGGGCAAAATTGCCGTCTTTTTTCTTTGAAAACGTTCGTCAAATCAGGGCATAACGGGTCGTTTTCCAACGAAATTTGCCCAGAAAATTCCCACGAAATATGCCGCTTTTTTATCGTCGAAATTTTCCCCATAAATTCCCACGAAATTCCCACGAAATCGGCCGTTTTTTCCGCTAAAATGGGTCTCTAAAAATCCCCTGAAATTTTACTTTTTTTCCGTGACCTATCAGAAGCCCTGCATGTGGGCCAGCATCAACAATTAAGGTGGCTTACTACAGTCGAACCTCGATTATCCGGACTCGTTGGGACCAGACGAAATAGTCCGGATAATCGAGGGTCCTGTACCGTTTTCTGAGACTCCGTAGTAGCGCGCGCTACGATTGCCTACCAGAAGTCCAACCTCGTTCCCAGGCTTGCTCTCCTCTGCCTCCCTTGGTCTTTGGGAGAAAGAAGCCGGTTGCGGGTCACCACATTAAATCACACACGGGCAAATGCACCTTTGAAATTCTCCAGTCTTATTCTAAGCTTCACACAGGTCAAGAGAAATATATTTATCTACACCCAGTATATTGAAGTAGCACTCTGATTTCAATTTCAGCCGGTCGAATTAATAACTGAAGAAGTAAAACTGTTTCGCTGTTTCATGTTGCCTGAATTAACCTCACGGCACATTGTTCGCTGTAGGTGACCAAAGATGTTTCGTTTACCATTTCGCAAAATGTATTCTTATCTATGCCAAGGAACTGTGTTTAAACATCTGTCTAAATATAAACTTACATAAACCTGATGCAGATGAAATATAAGCGCGGGCTTTTGTCAACAAAACTGTAAATCGATTACATTGCAATTGTTGTATAAAATCAAATGCAAGTCAGAATACTCGGCCTTTTAACATCCAAAATACCGCACAAAGAAGAAAATAAATTACCTCCGAACTCAAAGATTCAAGAAACTGATCAGCTGGTTCCACTTCGATTCGGTAGGTGACGTTGTACATGTGCTAACCATCGAAAAGTTTGTGCTCCTTTCGCCTGCCGAATTTCTTTGTAACGAAAGTCTTCTATGTTTGGGGGACGGTAGGAATAATGTGGCATTCTTCTTCATCGGCAAAATTTGACTTCGAACCTAGATAAAGCGGATAGTTTTTAGCGACTGCTCGAGTTTTTGAAACCCACAAAGTTTGTCACAACAACAATCAAAACACTATGCCACCCCTCCCGCCCAACAGATATTTTTACCACCCACATTCTGGGTGGTCACTTAACCAGCCGCAACCAGGGTCTTTCTTCCAACGACTAAGGGAGGGAGGCAGGCAGGCAGGCAAGTAGGCGGGCGGGCGGGCCAGCGGGCAGGCAGGCGGGCAGGGGGGCAGGCGGGCAGACAGGCAGGCAGGCAGACATACATACATACTTTAGTGCCACTCCCTATAAGAGTTTTGACTTCGAAAGCGGATAGTTTTTAGCGACTGCTCGAGTTTTTAAGTAACCCTAAGAAAAAATGTAAACAACTTCTGCACTTGAAACACGTTAATTAATTTAAAAACTTTGGTACACGTAGCGATAGTTTAAAACTGGTTTCAAGCAGGTGTTTCTTTCTCGCACGCGACACATGGCGTCAAATAAGCGGGCGCTTAAATAAAAGGCATGCGCAGTTCAATTCCCGTCCAAGGTTATAAAAGCCAGTCTTTGATCGAGGATTGCTCGAAAACCTACTGTACAACCCATGCTGAAATTTTCACAGTTGATTTGCAGGGGTGAATAGAGCCAAAATTTAGAAAAACTCTGTAAGACAAATTTTGAGCTATTTTGTGAAATAGGCAAAATTTCACATTTTCTTACTTTGCGAAAAGTCTACCTTACAGATTTTTATTTTGCTTTGCATGACTGTTTAACCAGAGCCAGTTTCTTCTTCCTAAAATTCATACAGTTAGATTTTGAGAAAAACGTCATTTTATAGAATGGTAAAAGACTTAAGCAAACAGTACAAAGAGAAAGCAAAAACGTCTTGGGACATTTTTCAAAAGAGCTAGAAGTTGGGCTGTGATAATCCATCAAAACTGTAGTAAGCCACCTAAATGTTATGGGTTTACTGGGATCATGGTGGACTAACACCTAATCATTTGAGTAAAGGCTGCTTCACAACACTCCAAAACCATTTAGTCTTGTTACTGAGTAGCTCAGGAATAAACTTTGAGTAGTAATTTATCGTGCTAAGAAAAGATCTCATTTGCGAGACTCAATTGCAGGCCCTGGTTCTTGCTGTATGGCCTCAAGCTTACTGTTCACAGGACTTACCCCTTGCTTGCTCAAAATGTGTCCTATACACTTTATCTTGTCTTTCAAAAACTGACACTTAGGCCTACTTAGACTTGCCTCCTAAATACTTGTCTAAGGATGTCCAAGTGTACAGACACTCTACCAGATGTAGCTAGCAAACAGTATGTCATCAACACGCACCATCACCCTTTTAATCCCAGACAAAATGGCATTTACGACTCTCTGGAATTGAGCAGTTACTGTCTTCATACCGAAACATACACGTTTTGACCTAAACAAACCTTTGCGTGTATTGAGCGTCAGTAACTCTGATGATTCATCATCAAGAAATAATTGATTGAAGGCACCAGATAGATCTATAACAAACAAGGTATCCGGGGTAGAACCATACTGAGACAGTATGGCAAAGATATCTTGTACATCAGGCAAAATTTGCATCTATCATCAATGCGTTCATTCAGTGCTTTATAGTCTCCACACACCCGTGGATAGACCCATCAGCCTTGGTAACATGAACTACTGGACTAGCCCAACTACTGTGAGATGCGGGATACAATATATCGACCTGTACGAGCTTGTCATACTCCTTTTCAACTTGTGAAACAAGTGAGGCAGGCACAGGTCTATCTTTCTAAAATACTGGCTTAACTACTGATTTAAGAATCAAGGAGCCTAGATTACATCTACATCTACATCTACACTTAGTTAAGTCGATAAAAATCGTTAGATATCACGCCGACTTTAAAACTCTGAATATTAATAATAATACAATGGGATATGAAAAAAAAAAAAAAAAAAAATCTCAATAAAACTAATACAGTGGAATGTTAATACCTATTAACTAACTTTGATTAATTAAAGCTATGTACGGACGTTGTATTCACAAGATCACCAGGAAGATAGGTTCTTCTTTCATTATTTGGTTTTAGGTGAGCTTCTTACTGAACAAACTTTTGCCAAGTGCTTATCGAGCAAGGTACTCAATAGCGTCTTGCACTATTACTAAAAATAGATTTTGTCACATGAGATCCCATGAGACCCCCCGCACAGACTCAGACAAACATTTCGATCTGCCAAAAGGCGAATGTATGTGCGAGGGCTGCAAGAGTGAAACAAAAATGAAGAAAATTTGGTGAAATCATGGAGTTAATAATTAGAGGGACAAAAAATGGTTTCTACCAAACACTGCTGTTGGGGTGAGTGTAAAACAGACTCGAGGTATCGCGACAAATGGACAAAATCTCTCAAAGAGTTACAAGCATCGGGTAAGAAAGTCTTCATACCGTTCCCAAAACCGTCGCAAGACATCGCTAAGTGCACGCGTTGGCTAGTAGCTTGTTCTCGGGAATTATTTACAGAGAAAAATATTACCAGAAATACTTATATTTGTGCTCTTCACTGGCCCGGAGAAAAAGGTCCCACGGCTGAATTTCCTGATCCGCTGAAAGCGAATCTAACACGAGCACAAGCGAGTCGAGCATGTGCTCCAAAGAAAAAAGCTCCGAGATCAAGAGCGGAACCAGTCACAAAGAAAGAAAAGTTACACAACAAAAACTGTGGCGAACAATTACTGGACTACTGTATACCGACTGTCGATCGCGAGTCACTAGAATCTGGATCGACGGTCGATGCCATCCTAAACAAACTCAACGAATCTCTAACGAATGAAGAATGTAATGCGACGCCACATGTGTATGAGCACTCTACAGGAAAGCTGGTTTCTGATCAAGGCTCTCAGACCTTGTATTCTAAATACGAGTTATCCGCAAAGGTCGAGACTATGATTTTGAAGAATGATGTTGCCACGAGGAAACCTCAGGCTCCCACAATAGTAAGTACTCTATCTTACGAAAACATCGTGCGAGATGCAAGTCTTATGAAACACTTCATTGGCCTCTCACCTCCACAGTTTGAGATTTTGCATAATTTTCTAGACGACGTTTGTCCTTTGGAGACCATAAACTATTGGACTAGTAAAGATTGCCCTGCAACGGAAAATGCAAGAACTGGCCCAAGAAGTGATTTTTCATCAAGGGAGAAGCTTTTTATTTGCCTTCTGAGACTTAGGAGAGGATTTACTCTCAAGACTCTAGCAGCTCTTCTCAGTACACCAGAAAGAAAAATTGATCCATCCTATGTACGCAAAATTTTCACCACCTTTCTTCAGCTGATGTATGTAACGTTTAGAGACATGCAACACTTCATGTTTCCTCAGAGAGCCCAACTCAGCAGGTTCCTCCCCAAAGTTTTCAAAACCATGAGGAAAATGCGATGTATTGTTGACTGTACTGAGTTTAGAGTAGAATGCTCCAGGAATTTTGCTAGGCAAGGGAACACTTTCTCTTCATACAAGCACACAAACACATTTAAGTGTCTCATTGCTGTAACTCCCAATGGCGGAGCATGCTTTGTGTCAGATTTGTTTGAAAGGGATATTGATGATGTTGCAATCTTCAAAGAAAGTGGGCTTATGAAACACCTGAAACCATATGATTTAGTATTGGCTGATCGGGGTTTTACTGTGCGGGAGCTCCTAAATCCACTCCAAGTGGAATTAAAAATTCCATCATTTCTGAAAGGAAGAAAAACTCTTAGTGCTGCAGAGGAACTGGAGACGCGTCGTATTGCTAAGGCTAGGATTCATGTAGAACGTTTTAATGAACGCCTTAAGCAGTTCAAACTTGTTGGTCGGAAAATTCCTTTGTCTCTGGCCCCTCTTGCAACTCAAATGGTAGTAGTTGCTTCATGCCTTGTCAATTTTCAGAACACCCTTTGTAAATAGAGTTTTAATACAGAGTAGTTGTGTGAAGACTGATTGAAATTTGTACTAGTGCAAGACCACAAGATTAAACTCACTCTGTATTGAGCACTGATGACTGTATATTGAGCATTTATTTTTATAAATCTTGAAAAAGTTATAGTAAGAAAGTTCAAAGAATATCCATACCCTCCCCGTGGAATGTATGATGCTAAACAGGAATAATATTCAGGTTAAAATGATTCTAACCTAGTTTGATTCTCAATTTTCTCGGTCTTCTAACCCTAATTATTCATTATCCATGAATAATTAGGGTTAAGAGACAAAGGAATTTCATTTTAACCTGAATTTCATTTTGACCTGCATCATATACAAGGGGAGAGGCACTGTAAGAGTCGAGTGTCCTGCCCAAGAGAACAATACAATGTCCCCAACCAGGGCTTGAACATGGACCGCACAATCAGTAGACAGGCACATCAAACCATGATGCTACTGTGGCTCCCCAAGAGACATGGGTGGGTGGTTGGGGAGCAAAGCAAACAAAACTTTTCATTGGAGGTTAATTTGATACTTTCTGAAACAACACATTTTCTCCTTGTGATAATTCTTTTGCAAAAGAGGCTGCTGACCGGTAAGCAGATAGAAGCATTATAATGTAGTGGAAAAAAATTGCAGGCTTTGTATTTATTCAAAAGAACTCAAAAAAAACTCACCAGTTAATAGTAATATGCTGATGTCTCAGTTGTATTACATGTGGTTTAGACATTTTTTTCTTAGACAAGAAGCCTTAATTTAATGAAAAATCAAATTCCTATTTGTAAGGGACACAAAACAATATATCATTATTCTCAATACAATTGAAAAGGGTGGCAGACAATTAACAATCCATTCAATTTGACATTAAATTATATTTTTTATACAAACAACATTTTGAAAAATAAAAGTTGTGTTCAGTATACAGTACTTATTTATCTGAATTTACAAGATACTTGTCAATGCTCTTTTCATCTATATACAAAAGATACTAATAGAACAACGCTCTATAAAAAAAATCCATATGGAAAATTAAATTTCACAACTCGTAAGATGTGGGTGTACAGCAATAATAATGTAATAGACCTCTCTCAATTCAAAATTCTTAAATTTTTGTGCCATGATTTAATTTAAATCTACCATTCTTGTCTTATAAGGTAAGTACCATGACTGTGCTACTTAAATATAGAGGAAATTAAGAACAACAAAATTTACAATCACCATTTACCCTTTTCATCAAACAATGTTCCTCACCAAGCCCTGTCCCCACCAACAGAACATCAACATGCTGCCACTGAACAATTATCAAATTGAAAATAGATGCTAAAATATGAAGGGCAGCCCAGGAACAAAGCAAAAATATGTGTTAACAGCAATCCTCATACATTTTAACCATTAAAGCCCAAATATCCACATATAAATTCTCCTTACTGATGTACATACATTTTTTATGGTATTAGCCGTAATGGGTAATCATTTTATAAATTCTCATCAGCATCTCTTTGGATTAAGTATCATACTGTGAGAAGAACTTGTATGTTGGTCACTCTTGGCACTCAAAGAGTTTTAAGAACACAGTTCTTAGTCTATAGTACTTATCTTTCCTTTAGTTAGAAAAATCGTTACATTACTCTTCTGCTGATAATGCACAAGTATTGCAGTTAAAGATTTCAAAACTAAACAAACATAGCGAGTTGGTAGTACTAGTACACATGCTTTTTTACCTAATTTACAGTAGACCCAAAAAGAAATACTGTAAGCTCATGGGGAATTCTAAGTTTTTTTTCTTATGTACAGTCATCATGGAATAGCTTAATATTCCATTATGGTTTGAGTTCATGAAAAGGAACATTTGGGATCATATTTTTCCATTTACCTAACTACAATATACTAAAAAGCTTAACGAAAATCCCACTGGCTCATGAAACATAGCTGGAGAAACCTGGATTCCAGAGCCCTTCCTTGTAGATTCTTGCAGCCCATCATACATGTACCAGTTATTCTCAAAATAAACAATACAGATATAGTGCCCTCCATTCCAAAGTGTTACTCCATACAGTGCTTGTGCATGGTTTTGTTAAAACCGTTCCGTGTTTCTGAACGTAGTCAAGTACATAAAATAAAACCGCTACAACATGACTACAACGTCCCAAAGACGAAGCCCGGCAAGGTTCACATGAGGCGTGAAGAACAGCGCCACTGGTCACGGATATAATCACAACAACATTGTGCGGTAGCTCTGTTCTCATCGAAGGCCAAACATGCGCTCTCACAAAATAGTGATCGGCGTTCTGCGTGTCCATCACATCGTGTACAAAGCCTGAATCCACGTACTTCCTTCCATTTTTCATTGGCTTATCGGTCATATGTCCCAGTCCGTCGTCGATGTCTGCTAGATCATTTGCAAGCGATTCTAACGCGTAGTAATACACGTGGCCGTAGTTAAAGAGAGAAGGAATGCAATGAGATGGAAAGTCCCGCCAGCCGGTCGACGGAATAAATGGCAGCGAAATCGAGCTTCCAGTCGCTTGTATCTGCGGACTTTCTTTAAGAACCTTGGCAGCGAACCATTTACCATTGTCAATGCTTGCATCGAGCGTGTGGTGATTCCCACACTTTATGCAGTCGCTCACACGTTTCACAAGTTCATCGCGTTTACCGCTCAGTTTTAAGCCCCTGCACTTTAACCACCGTTTTAGCTGGTCAACAGTGTATTCCTGTGGATCTCTGTCAAATTTAGAACCAGGAACGTCGTCGTCCTCGGTTAAAACCGTTAAAGATTGAAGCAAACTGCTTGCCATTCACAAATTTTCCCTTAGGATTACTCAGGATTTGGGTCTTTGATTGTCTGAGTCTCGAGGGGGGTCTGAAATTTCATGACGTCATTAGTGCAGAGCGCTATTCAGGAGGAAACATCTCCGACTTGGGACAGAATACCTGTTCCCTGAATGTTCTGTCACTTTGAAATAGCCTGCAGAACAGGCGGATTAGCGGGCTCTAGAGCGATACACGAGCATGCGCGCGAAGCGCGAGAATGAGCGCGAAGTGCGAGGAGAGATTTTTCTCGTCTCGCGCTTCGCGCTCGTTTTAGCGCTTCGCGCGCGCGCTGGTGTATCGCGTTAGAGCCCGCTAATCCGCTTGTTCTGCAGGTTACTTTGAAAATGTTCTTCCAATCTAGCCCTATCTTGCTTCCTTAACCAATCCCTCCCAAATAACGCTGGGCGTTTGCCTTGCACTACAATTAGATCAGGCACTTTTTCATCATTGGAATAACATTTCACTGCGGTACAGAAATCTTTCTAAAAATGAAAACCTTTTCACCCGAATAAGTTTTGGTGTATTACAATACAAAAAGGTTGTTATTACAATATTTCGGCTCTATTTCAGAACCATAGTCATGTAGTTAGATCAAAAACAAGTCGACAGCTTATAAATCAAGAACATAAAGCCTAGTATTTATGGGGGATCAAAGCCTCTAGAGAGTTAGATCTTTCTCTTTGATCAGTCTTTTTTTTTTTTTTTTTTTTTTTTAACACTTTATTTCAAACACATAGCACTATATTACAATATAATTTACTTAACCAAATTACACTACTTTACACAACTTACACTACATTTCAAATAGACTACATTAAACTACGTTATACTGCTTTACATACATACGACGTCTAGTCGGTGAAAATAAGCTATCATTACTTTTTTTTACAGCGAATACTGTGCAGATCATAAAACGTTTTTTTTTTTTTTAACTTACAATTCCCTTTTCTGTACATTTCGAGGCATAATTACACTTGTATGTTGACTTACAATCCTTCTAAATGATACTTGAATTCCAGTTTCCTAGTAAATTCGTTCAAGCTTTCTTGTTTTGAACTAAGCTTATTGTTATAAATATAGTATTTAGCAAACAGGACATAGTTAAGCTTTTTCAACATCTTCTGGGATGAAACGGGATCAGGTTCATTTGATAATTTCCCAAAGAGTAATTCAATTGCTGTAAGTGAGTAGGAGGTGTAATTTTCCATATCAAACCACTTAATTACTTCCGAGAAAAATTTTTTTTGATCGTCGACAATGGATGAATGAGTGGCTTATCGAGTCAGACTCCTGACAGTACACGCATGCACTGTTGCATTCTATACCATACAGACATAATTCCTTTTTCGTTACAGTGATTCTGTGTAGAAATTTAAAGTAGAATTCTCTTAGTTTATTTTCTTTGTAGATACCTTTTAGGTTTTTGAAGTAGACATTAAATTCTGTATCACTAGTCTGCAAATCACGAGTCCAGTTTCCAGGCGCCTTAAGTTCTGCATCTAATTTGTTTTGAAAAAACCAATAGTAATCTTTACTTTTCATTTTCAGAAGGTTCACATTTATTGAAGGTGATAGCTGGAAAAAACTAATTTCTGGTGAAAAAGTAAATTTGGCATCCAGGTTTTCCTTTGCTTTTTCAACAAGTCGCCGGGGTATTGCTGAAACTACTTGAAAATACTGTAGGAAATTGCATTTTTAATCATACTTGTGGATAAAATCACCATGCGAAAGAAAGGTGCCATTCTTCGTGAGGAGGTCGTGTATCCGGAAATCCCTTTTTGAAACCACGATTTGTAAAAGAAAGTCTTTTGATCAATAAGAATTTCTTTATTGTTAAATAAGACCAAGTCAAAGACCAAGTCTTGCCCAAGGTCAGATTCATAGGAGGATTTTAATTTAAGAAAGAATTGCAGCACTCTTTGATCAGTTTGATTACATCATGTTATGTCACTGCTTGTGTATACACCTAATTAGCCTTGATATGTAAGCTGTCGACTTGTTTTTGATATAACTAACTCTAGAAACTGGAATCATCACCTCCTTGTTGTGAATTAAGCTCACAACTGTTTACGCTCGTGCCTCTAGAATTGTTGGGCCTTCTTTGAAAATACCTTTCCGGCAATCGGGCCTGGCATACTGGACGACTATGGTCTTTTTGCTAACAACGATAACAGATTGCAGTTTTGAATTTGCAAACATCAAAACCATGCGCTTTGCTACCACGCCCTTCACATCGTTTAGAATTGGCATTCCAAGTACCTCTACATCCATCAGATTTAGGTCCTGGATTTTGTTAGTTTCTACTGTTACAGATTCTTCCATGTGTCCTTTGTTAGCTTTCTTTGCCAACTCATCTGCAATGCACCGTTTGTGTGCAGCCGTGAAGGTCAGCTCTCTCACCGCCAACAGATGGCGCTGCGTTCTTGATATTTTGGAATGGAATCCAGACACACGTCTATCGCGAAGAGCTTCGTCTAAAAAGGCACCAAAACTGCAGGTGGAGGCCAATTTCTTCAATTGTACCACAAAATTAGAATTTGCCTTTCGGCAATGACTTAGACTGCAAAACAGTAGTTTTCGGACGTTTTCGGAAGGCGCGAACAGCCGTAAGCGCGATCCTTGCGTGCGAAGCGCGCGAGCCTCACACACCCGTAGCGTCTCTCCCTATTCTCCCTCGCCGTTTTTACACTCACTCCAGACCTTTCGTTTGAATATTGACCGTCGCTCGCGTTCGCAAAAAATACGACTGTTTTGCACTCTAGCAATGACTATTGGGGCCGGTTCGTAGTGTGCTTGCAGAATTTTCTACAGATCCGGATACGATTAAGTTTTCGGGTTCTCTGGGTCACAAAGATTCTTTACAACTTGTAAGTTTGTGGTCCAACCACTGCTAGGAACACATGTACCTGTACATGTCTTTCTTCGGCAGTCTCATTTACTACCATGAAGGCTTCGTAGAGTCCGGCATAATGGGCAACTTTATCGGTATTTTCATCAAATGGGTCCACAAGGCCATAGACAGCAGCCTATTTTACACTGGCGCAGGCGAAACGACTATCCTCGTCGCCAATTTTGTATTTAAAAGGTCTATGACAAGACCGAAGTCTGCGATAAAATAACCCACGAGCTAGTCTCAAACGGCCATCTTTATTTCCCAGAATTCCCTACATAACATAACGCGTGAAAGGGGCTGGCCGCTTAATAGAGGTAAAAACAATAGAAAAAACCTCATCGGGACTTTGATTACTGGCCGCCTAATAGGGGTGGCAGTTTAATAGGTGGCCGCTTAATAGGGGTTCGACTGTATTACGTCATGAGATAGAACAGTTCCTCCTTCAGGATGTTGTCGACACCCTTCTTAGCCCCACTTATCAACACTCTGTAAGAGATCTTGCTTACGACTCGTAGAAAAATGTCAGGCCCTCGAATTTGAACACTCCTTTATCTCAACCCTCTTGAGAAGCTACTACTATTAGTCCTCTATTCCAGCTTTTCGATGCTATGCACTCTTCTCTCACTTTGTTAAACAAATTCATTCTCTATTCGAAGTCTGTTTTAGACACTCTCTGACATCATGTTCAGCTGTCTTTCCATTTTTCCTTACTTGTATGGAATTATGCATGTCGGCTGGTCTGAATGCTTCAATGTCAAATTCTCTGTCGTTTTGCCTTGTTTTCATTTCGTACGGCTGATTCAGCCTCGATCTCAGGCTATCTGCCCTTTGCTTCCCTTGTCGGTGAGGAGAGAAACCCTGGTTGCGGCTGGTCACGTGACTACCCAGAATCTGGGTCATAGACAAATCTGTTGGTCAGGAGGGGTTGCATAGTGTTTTGATCGTTGCTATGACAAATCTAGTACGCTTCGATCTCCGGGCAATAGCTAAAAACTACCTGCTTTATTGGAGTTCGCCGGAAGTCACATTTACCGACGAAGAATGCTACACCAAAACGTTTTAGCGGTCTACTAGTACATGCACGCAAAATGCAAGAGTTTTATAAAATAATAATAATGATAATGATAATGATAATGATAATGATGATGATGATGATGATGATGATGATAATGATAATAATAATGCCTCTATTGGTGAAGGCATCCAAGTTAGCAATCGTAAAATAAAAGAAGTGCAGTATGCAGATGACACCACTAGTTTTGTCTGTGACAAGGAATCAGTTAACTAACTCCTCAGCTTTCTTAAAGAGTGTATTTCTCACTCTGCCAAGGGTTTCAAAATGTTTTGAAGTAGGCGTCTGGAGCTGGAAGAGAAGGCGGTTGTGACAAGTTATGGGCCGCAAGGCCCCTCATCCCAGGAGGTCTGGTAAAATCAACTAGAGGAGACACCATACGTAGGCATACATGACGTACTCAATACTCAAGGGTTTGCTTTGCATTATAGGGCGATTTCGAACATGGTCAGCCATTTGGTAGTTTTCTGATGTGAGAGAATCGTTTTAGCAAAGCAAAAGGATTGGATGCTTAAAGCTTTCTTTTTAACAAGCTGAAGCCAGAGAAACCAGCGATATATAATCAAGTAGCCTGCGGAACTCCGGCGGTCGCCGGCTTGTTTTGAAACACTGCTCTGGGTTAGAAATTAATACGGCTAAAACTAAAGCAATGTGGTTAGGGCAGCGGAAAAATAACCAGGACTCTCCCTTTGGTTTGAAATGGCCAAAAGAGCCAATACTTTCGTTAGGAGTATTCTTCTCTTACAGTCAAACCGATGCTGACGAACTCATTTCGGTACCAACAATAAGAGACTTTGGGAAATCATTTGGGACAGTAAACCTTCGAATATTAAACGGAAAAATATAGCAGGAGGAAAAAAGAAAACAAACAAACAAAAAAAACAATGACGAGAGAGAACCTGGAATCGAGGTTGCAGATGCGTATGCCAAACAGCCGATTCTTTGTCGAGTACTGTGCCGATTAATTTGCTCTTTCAAGACTTTCAGTCTTTCACTCCGTTTGTTTGTCAGTCCAGTTCAGCATGGCTAATCCCACCAGGAGAGCAAGACTCAGCCGACATAGCTCTCCGGGTCAGTAACACCCACAAACCTAACCTGCGATGAGGCGTTTCTTTTAAATTTTTGGGCAAGCATTTAGCCAAAACAAGAACCCCTGATCGCAGGTTACCACAAACCATCCCACCGTGATAATGCAATGACCCGTTGGAGCGGAATGAACAGAGCCAATGATCAAACACGCACGCGAAGGGAACGAAACTGCGAGCGAATGCAAGAAATATGGAGGAGGGGGAGGGGGTGAGGCGGGCGAAGGAAACGCCTGCAATCAACCCGAGACATTTTACCGAACGCCGCCAAACATGCCGCACTCCCTTGGGGCGCTCCCTTGAAATTTTCTCGTTCACTCCCTCAAGTATTTGATGAATGGACTGCAAGGACATCCTATCCACGGACTAGACTCTAATGGCAGCTTCTTGCTCCGGTTAGATCGATGTGTTCGCCATTTTGCGAAAGGTCTTTCAACGTTTCCTGAACAGAAAATTTGAACGCTTCCTCGGGATGCACCATATGTATTTTGATCTTGCCGTGTTCCAAATGTCGTATTATGCATGAACTGTTAAATTTCTGATGTTACTTTTTGATTAACGGGCTACTAACCAATCAAATTGTACTGTTGCTACCCATTCGTGGGTGAACGGAGTTCGGTTAAATGTTTGGGATTGCCCGCAGGCGATTCCTTTTCTCCCCACACCCTCCCCCTTCCCGCTCACCCCCTTCCAACTAACCCCCCATTTTTTGCTCACTCCAGGCGCGCTCCTTCGCTCACGCGCTTGCTTGCTCCCTTGTTCGATCTCTCCGCCTGGAAAAGGAATGGAAACGGCAGCTACAGAAAAGAATTAACAGAAAGAAACTCTTAGGCTTCGATAGTTGCGACAAAAATATTTGCCATATACAATTACACACAATAACTAATTGTATCTTCCTCATGCAAGTATTTTTAACAAATGAAGAAGCCTAAGCTGTGTATTACACTGTGATAAACCACGACGGGCATTTGAGAACACGAGGGAAATGTAGAAAACACGAACCGCAGGCGACTGTTTTCTACATTTCTCGAGTGTTCTTAAATGCCCGTCGTGGTTTATCACAATGTAATACATGGCTTAGGCTTCTTCATTTGCTTTATGATATAGAGGCAATGTGGCCAAAAACAATAAAACACGCTTTTTCTATGTTTTATATACTCCGACAAAACATGGGTTCTTGACCAATCAGAGTGCACGCAGGGTCCTATCTATATTATAAATAGATATATTATATAACAACCCTATTTGCATGGCATGACATCCTGTAGCTATGAAACTGCACTCAAGAGGTAACAAATATCCAGAATCATCTGCAGCTTACGGAATTTAGATTGAATACTGTCTATCAAAATTATAAAATATAGTTAATTTTTCATGCTACAAGGTCAATGGTTATTACAAGCTACTATTAATTCCGACATCCTTGCTATCTTCTAACACAACGGTACAATCGAACACATTTTGAAATGACTCTATAAAAGCCGGAATTGTACCTAGCGGTTCAATGTTTTGATTAGTTTCCTTTGAAAGTGACGTAACACCTTTGCCTTCTATCCCACAAGGTGTGAAGTGCTCAAACCAACTCAGATCATTATTACAGTTCAGTGCAATACCATGTGTTGTAATCCATCGGCTTGTATGAACACCTGTAAATACCAAAGAAAAGAACCATTTCATCAACTAAATGATATTTACCTTTTCCTGATATTTCCCCATTCTAAAATATTTCCTTTTTCCCAAGGATTTTCAATTGATTTTTGTTCACTCTGAGCAAGACACAGTCACAGAGCATCTGTCAACCCATGAGAAGACTGAGAAAAAAAAAAAAAAAACGAGAAAATTAAATGACCCACCCATCCATGGAAGTAACACCTCTCCTGTTTGCGACAGGCACCTCTCCACCCCCCCTCCCCAACTCCTCCCACCCCCACTTCCCCTTCCCCCTACCACTTCAATCATCTAGCAAAGTGCGGCCAGAACATCATTAGGTCAATAGACCATTTTACAGTTGTCTGCTTAGTGACCTGGCCTTTGAATGACTGGGAGGTTGGAGTTGACCTTGTTGGATACAGACCTCACTGCTTTTGCTGTGTAAATCAAGTTGTTCTGATGCTAACTAGGTGCATTTACATGACAAAAGCAGAGAGGTCTGTAGCAAAGCAAGGCCACCTCCAGCCTCGCTGCCAATCACAGGCCAGGTCACCAAGCAGACAACTGTGAGGGCCTGTTTACATGGAGGGAGGGTGCCCTGGCTAACCGGGCTACCTGGCTAACCGAATTACCCTGGGAGGGCCAACTTCTCATATGTTTCTTTAGAAAACGCATTGAAGCGTTTACATGCTAGACAAGGCAGCCCGCCTACCCGGGGCACCCTGTCTACTTGCCCAGGGTACCCGGCTAGGCGGGATAGCTTTTTACCATGTAAACAGTTCATGCCAGGCTATCCCAGCGAGCCGAGGTGAGATAAACCGCAAAAAAGTGGGAGCGCGAGGTGAATTTTTTCGTAGTTACCATTAACAACAGTCCTATACACGGAAAAGACGCCGCTAGCGGAATGGGCGATAAAAAAAGTTAAACTTGCCGCCAAAAAGGTTCTTTGGTCGGTCATTTTGTTTGTTGTGCTTAGCGGCCGCTCAAAAGATAGCCCACACAGCCCACTCACTGTCCCGGTTAGGTGAGTTGCATGTAAAGGCGGACTAGGTGTCAACATTTCTAGCTGGGTAGCCCAGTTAGCTGGGGCACCCTCCCTCCATGTAAACAGGCTCTAAAATGGCCTATTGCAGGGAGGAGGAAGGGGGGGGGGGGGGGGAGGGAGAGAGGGATGGAGAGATTAGGGACCATAGCAGCATAGAATGTGGAGGTTTGTTCAATTATCATGTTTCTTTTATTTACTCACCTATCGCTGCAATTTTGTTGTCCTTTACCCAGACTCCGGTGTCGCACGTAGTCGCTGCCTGCACGTCGAACCCTTTACAAGTCGCAATAAGCGTATTTTCCAGTGAAGTTATATACCACCTTAAACTTTTCTTGAAGCAGTCAAGGTTTAAAATGGGATAACAAACTAATTGTCCAGGGCCGTGGAATGTCAACAGGCCTCCTCTGTTGGTAAAATGAAACTCTGCTCCTAAATCTTCCAATCTCTTCCTCTCTTTCGAGTCGATGCTTTTGTTTCGTATTCCGATGGTAAAAACAGGAGAATGCTCGTAGAAGAGCAGGATATTTTCAACGCTGCTTGTTCCTTTGGCTTTTAATTCGTCCAGGTGTTGCCTAGCTAGTGCATTTTGTACTTTTAGAGCTGGTAAATAGGCGATTTTTTCCAACTTTCGCGCATAGACGACCCTTTTGATGGCCGCCATATTGGAATGCTTGGTAGCCACGCTGATATTTCCTCCTTACCAGGTCCTCGCTGCTTCTTGAACGCCTGATTGTCTTCTGCATTTTAGTGACATTTTAGGATGGCCGACAAAGCAATATCGAAGTGTACTCATGTAATTTTCGACTTGGATGGTCTCATGATTGGTAAGGGTAGCTTAGTTCCAGCTTTAATCGCTGTTTATGACTTAAATCTCAGGTCATCTTTCTGAGGTCTGAACAAATCATCGAATATAATATGATTTTCAGCCGATTAGTCGGGTGAGTCTCAGGGGCAAGTCGTTTCGTCTAAAATACCCGTTCTAGTAGAGAAATCTCTTCGCAGGGGCCAATCTTAGCTCACTGCGATTCAAACTGGTTTGAATTTAAGGGACAAGTACCCCTCGCCAGTACCCTTCCCCCCTAGATTTTGATATGTTCCTGTGTAATAAATTCCCTGATGTTAAACACTACAAGGGACTAGCCCCTGCTTCCAGACCCCTGGTGTAAATTATTCAAGGGACTTGTTTCAGGGACTTGGCCTTAAGACATTTCCCCTCTTGTGTGCCATCCTTAAGGTCATTTTCCTCTCCTGCCTTCCCACTCATTCAGTACATTTTTAACATAATTTTCACTGTGTATTTGCTGGGAATAAAGTATGGCTATGCAAATACAGTAAATGGCTATCCTCTATATTCTGCTAAAGGAAATGGCCCCATGGGAAACAGCAAGTTTTTTGTCTTGATGTTTTTCATTGGAGGGGTATATTGCAGAGTGGTGAACGTCAAATGCATTGTTAGCTTGCGGGTGAGCTTCACTTAAGTTTGCTTGCTGTTAGCTTTTATTTTTTGGAAAGGGACAAATGCAATATAATGTTTTCCTTCCCGACAAATAAAAGCTAACCACAAGCAAACATGAGTGAAATTAACTGCAAGCAAACAGCGTACATGTATTTGGCATTCAACGTTCTGCAGTTAAATACCTCTGCTATGTGCTTACCGAGATGAAGCTCACTGGAACACTGGCAGTTAAGGGTAACAACACCGTCTTTTTCCTTCAGAGGTGGTCTTAAACTGTTCTTAACACACCCTCATATCTGAAACCTTCAATGTTGGATTATTGCCCAAAGGACTTAAATGTACTAAAGCCAAATTTTGGTGTTACTATTCAGCTGGTCTGAGAATTTTCATATACAGTCAACTGATGAAACAGAAATTTTATGAAAAATCCATTCAGAAGGTTTTCCTCTTTATTCATTCTGAATGGAAATCAGAAATTTTCTTACTAATATCATGTTTCTCCATTTCCAGTCTTCCATCTGAGGAAACCAATCTAGGTCTCACACTGGTTATTAATAACGAAGTGTGTTACATGTGGATTATTATATTAATCACCATGTATTACACTATGTAGCCAGTTTGATATCGAGATGCAGAAACCACATTAGTGTCATAATTGATTTTGTCAGTGAGACTACAGAATGGTATGATATTTACATGTATATACAATCATTCTTGCAAAGATGATTCTGTCAACAATACATGTAAACTGCGGTAATACAACTGCCTCCATAGAAAACACAGAAGCATTGCTTCCTTCCTCTCCTGTGTTGCAGACATAGAATGGGAGGCCAGATAATCTGGGAGAAAAGAGGAAGGGGGAAGAACCTCCACCTCACTTTCCCCTGATTTCTCTCCCTCCCCTGTGCCCTAATACACCTGCTGTACAGGCTTCAACCAAAGTTGTTTTAATTAATAGTTGAAATTGATAAATACATTCTAGGGCTTTAGGAATTTTTCCGGAGTGAGCAAACTATATCAGATTCTATTACTTTCAAGTACTTAGATTCCAAGTTAAAAATTGACTCGAAACTGACATCAATTTGTGTCTCTTTAGAAGCCTTAATCTTTTGAAATGCACTGGGTGGCAAAAAGTTTCCACAGAGAATATCCCAAGCCACCCCTTCCCTGAAAATTATCCTTGGGCTACTCTCTATAGCAATTGATTTCTACAGGCCTACCTACACCAATGCAATTTTTGCGGTGGATGACATGGGCCCTAATGTTTTCAAAGAGCCACACATTGTCAGTGCATTTATGAAAAAATTACTTAGTACAGTAACTGCAGCTTTACTATGTAGTAAGTAGGTACCTAATTCATACTGTAATTCTTTGTTGTACCTTTATCTTAGATACTGAAGCTATTTATACCAGAGTGACTGAAGAAATTCTGGAACCTTATGGCAAGACATTTGATTGGTCGGTAAAATCTAAGATGATGGGGCGTGGCAGTCTAGAAGCAGCAAAAGTCTTGGTGGAGGAGCTTCAGTTGCCGCTAACAGCAGAAGAAGTTGTGAAAATATCACAAGACAAGCTTTTGGAGCAGTTCCCTTCAGCATTACTACTGCCCGGTGAGATTATTGTATACGGTATATTGATTTTTTTAAGAAAGATATAATGGTGAAGTTTTGTTGAATTTGCATCACCTATTTCTAATGCTATTAATAATTAAATTTACAGTGATCTACATATTAGGCACCAACAATCGAACCCCCATTGAGCAGCCATCTCCCATTTCCCTGAGGATAACTGCTTTTAAAGGACCCTAGTCAGCCTCTGCCACTTACGATACCATCGAAATGATTGATATTGGATGGTTAAGCAAAATGTTATTGCTTTACTGTAAGTTGTGTTCCTGAAAGTATGCTTAATTAACTTAAGTTTCACAGTGATTTGAGACCTTCATTTCAACATCTTCCAAATAAAATGTAATGGCCAACCTCTTGCATGTAGACAAAAACAAAGGTGACTAAGCAGCCACCCTCAGGGGAATGGGAGATGGCCGCTTAAAATAGAGGATGGCAGCGTAAGGTGGCCGAACACAGTTTTTACGTGTGCTTTTGCTGATGCAATTCAGCGTGCACACAAGGATTGCAAAAAAACAAACATGCCATCAATACAGTGATCATTTTATTTACTCAACACCAGCACTATCTGCGTTATTTTTCTCTATAATTGAACCCAGTGTATTGATGGCGTTAGTCTTTTACTAAAAAGATATGTTAGAAAAGGTAACGATGCAAAGAACCCAGCAATTCTCAGCTCTTTCTTTGTTACCAAAAGAACCCAGTTAAATGCAGCGCATGCGTAGTAAGTCAAAAAATTGCTATTGAATGAAAATTGCACTCTCGGAAATACGCCTATTACTCGAAAACCACTAATTAGAATTTCACGAAATTTGGCACGAAAATACTTAAGGAAATAAGTAACTGGAGTATTGAAAATAATTGAACTTTAACAAAGGAAATTCTAGATATTCCGGTGAACCTTCAACAAGGGATAATTAAAGATCTCTCTGTTAAGTTATTAGCAAAATGGTGTTAACTTGTGAGAATCGTTACAAGATTGTTGCATGCAAATTATAAAGAAAATCTAATGAGTAGATTTTCTATAAATAAACAAAACCGATTTTAAAGGCCCGGTTATATTTAGTCATGTTGCCATGGCAACGACACATACGTCAGCCTAACCATCAAAAAACCAAAGTTTGTGTTGTTAACTTGCTTGCTGCCATTTTTGGTGACCGAGGGATCAAGAGTTTTAGAGAAAAAGGTGAATGAACACAGGTATCAAAAACTGTATTCAGCCACCTTAATTGCTGGTTTTCAGTGTCACGCAATTCAAAGTAGATCAAAATAACAATCAAAACCGGTCAATAGATAAAGTCCAAAATCTGGGAAATGAAAGAAGGTAAATATGCAAAGACTCTCGCCAAAATTCTGGTCACAGCAATTTTTCTTACGCGAGATATACGGAGAAATTTTTTACCCAAATTTATAGAGATTTGTATGGAAACGCCATGCTGGTGCCCATCCGTATGGGCACCAACATGGCGGCCAGAAACCAACAGAAACATCTGTGACTGAGTTTTGCTACAAAAACGTGAATTTATCCCTCGAGGAACTCTAAAACATTAAAATAATACTTTTTCTAAGACATGAACTGTTCAGATAGCCAAGTTCCCCGAAATAAGTCACTCTTTTAACCATCATGACAGCTCTCTAGACCGTCATGTAAATGCCGCGTCACGCAAAAGCTTAGAAATTCAAGCGTAGTTTGTCACAAAACCAAGAACTCATTAGGAGCAAAAATTTGTGTGAATATTAGTTTTCAGCTGCTCTTATACATCATTTAAGTAAAATCTCAGGAAGATCAATAGTTTTGTAGTTCGAATTTTAGTGACGTCATGTGAAAACCAGCTATATGGGTTTGTCATGAATTATAATGAGGTTTAGTAGAAAAGTCAGTTTTATTCAAATGCAAACATGCCTTAAGGAAACGTGGAGTCATGTAAGGACAACAATACACTTGCATTTGAATGTTTTTATCAGTGGTCACTTGCTGTTTCAGACTCGTCTCTGTCATCACCTTTTCCAAAACAAAGCCAAACTATGTAGATATTAAATATTGGGTGGGTGCTTAAAAGTAGACAACTCTCATCAGGATGGCCAAAAGGTGGCCGTGGCCGCTTAAGAGATGTATAGTGGTTTTATTTACAGTATTTTACTGACAACAATTTCGGGACTGTCCGCTTAACAGAGGGTGGTCGCTTTTTAGAGGTTCGTCTGTATACGTAACTACTGATAGACCGCAAATCAGTTTGTGTTGTAGCACAAAGTCTGAGTTTGTTCAATACAACATTTCCTAAAGTAAAGGTGGAAATTTTAAGGTGAGATTTAGCAATAACATTGATGTGCGTGGAAAACAAGTAAATGTAAAGAACCATACTTCTCTTGCCTTCATAGTGCCTAATGGATATTTTAGGAGGTTAAAGATCAATTCTCGTCCTTTTAATAGATCGTTTTCATGTGACTTCATCAAATTCTAACATCCAAAGCTAAAGAGCCACCAGAGTTTCTATCATCATCAGGTGCGAAATGTACTTATGTTGACAGCTTTTCAGCTCGACAGCGTCCTTCGTTTGAAAACCAGTATATTTTGAATTTCGGAATTATGGCGGCGCGTAATGTAGAGAGGTACGATCGCGTTTCTCGAAAACATATATATGACTTGCAGTCAGATCGTTCCAATTTAGATCGTTTCACAGTAAAGTCAGATCGTTCCATAGAAAGTCACCCAGACGATCGCACTGCACGAACTTTTCTCTCTCTCTTTTTTCTTCCTTTTTTTAAAATTATTTTTCACCTTTAACTCGCAATCTTTTTTTGTTTTAGGCGTAGAAAAGCTTGTGCGTCACCTTCACAAGCACAATATACCGTTTGCAGTCGCTACGGGGTCAGGAAGACAGGGTTACGACAGCAAGATAACGAACCACAAAGACCTTTTCCAGCTTGTGTCGCATACAGTGACAAACGACGATCCGCATCTCGAGAGATGTAAACCCGCGCCAGATATCTTTCAACTAGCTTCCTCGAGGTTTGCCACGCCTCCAAAGTCACCAGATGACGTACTTGTATTTGAAGACGCGCCAAATGGAGTGGCGGCCGCTCGGGCTGCCGGGATGAATGTTGTCATGGTACCCGACAAGAGGGTAGATAAGGCAAAATGTTCGCAGGCTCACTTAGTGCTAAATTCCCTCGAAGAGTTTGATCCAGCTGCATGGGGATTACCCCCATTTGATTCAAATCTTACAGAATGAACTGAATAAGATAGTAGATTAGATAGTATCGGAATTCTGTTGTAATTTACTAAGCGGTGCTGAACTGGATTTACACTCTTACTCACGAATGCAGTCATCTCAAATACAAAGTGAGTTTTTCTTCATTGTTGTTTTACATGGGTTAAGGTAAAGGTAAAGCCTGCGTCAGACCGGCGGTGGTCCATGCAACTCTTGTGTGGCATGGAGCGACTTAGTCCATCGTAGGGTTACCCCCAGCATTAAATTCGCCCATACACATTTATACATGTAAGTGATGAGAGGCACTGTGAGAGTCAAGTGTCTTGCTCAAGACCAGAGCGCCGGCCGGGACTCGAAGCCAGACCGCTTGATTTGGAGTCCAGCATACTAACCATTTGGCTACTGCGTATCCAGTGTTTGAAATGAGACAATGCCGAGAATGCAGTGGCCCTAACAAAATGTCAACAAGTCTGCAGATTTTTAAGTTTCTAAAAAAACTTGTTGTCCGCTGTTTTGGCAAGCAAGTAAGACACTTAGCTGTGCATTAGTGGAGGTAAATTAAACGCCGTAAAATGTTAGTCCACTCCCTGAACTCTCCCTTCGCGAGCGTTCAAGGACTGGTCTATGGCATTTTTGATGAGCTGGCATCTCGAGCTCTAACCCTTCGCCGGAGCAAAGAAAGAAACATCAGCCTTTCTTAACTCGTAACTGATAATTTAGGTTTCTGGCTAAGTGAGAACATTTCTGTTCGGCTAAAGTGGCCCATACAGGAGCTGTTCCGCTTTCTAAGGCGTGAAACCACCAAGGTACTCTCCAAGGGTGGGACACTGATAAAACACTACTCCATTGCACGTGACCACAAACTTTGCAAAATTTTTCTCAAGTCACTCTGAAACGTGCCATTACCTAAACTTGTGGGTCAAGAAAGGCCCTAGTTGGAAATGTGTGTCCAAAGAACGTCGCGACACGGTGAGATGAACCAGTCGTAGCACTCGGGCTTTCCGGAGCACCTTCCATGGCAAATGTAATAAATGTAGGATGCAAGCTCACCCCACGTCAAAATTATCACGAGTCGATCTAAATTACAGATAAGGTCATTTTTAACTTGGAAAATAATATTTTCCAAGCTGTAGTGGTGGAACGATTTCACTCCGTCAACCCTTCACTCCTTCACTCAGTCACTTCTTGTTAGACATTTGCAGCCCCAGGGGGCGGGAACTCCCATATAAAAAGGTAAGGGATGCTGATCGGAAAATTTGAATTTAACTCCTAAAGGAAACTAATGTGGGCGTTGCTCGAGCTTCATTAGACCCCTAAAAGATACCAGTTAAAACAGAATAGGTTCGATTACTAGCCACTGTTCAAGAAAGGATCCCACGCGCACTTCTAGACCCAACTCGCGTACTCGAGAGATCAGCGGAAATCAAGCCTAAAAACAGAAATTAAATGAGAGCGTTTCTTTCATCATTATTTCTCCGAGTGCACCCTAAAGGATACTTTCACAGCTATAAAAATGGTAAAGTACGAAAAAAATAAATAGGAATGAAAATGGAACTTATTACTTGCTTTGGTGATCGGACAAGAAGTGGAACTTTCTTTATAATTGTCTCGGTGTCTCGGACAAGGATAATCGATAACTTCATAAATTTTTTCGACGGTGTCGCATATCCTCGTGTATTCTCTTACCGTTGCGTTTTGCCCCATTTCTTAACAATGCCAGCGCGCTTTAACTTTAACTTAACCTACGGATTAAAACCTCAAGTTAGTGGCATCAAAGTTGTCACTGTTTACAGACGATCGATTTTCCGAGTTGAGTGGCTCATAGCCACTTTGATTTTAACCACTCGCTTGACCAATCAGTAATGAGCGCCGCGGTCTTGCTTTTTCACAAAAAGGAAAGGGAGGAGCAAACACATCAGTTACATGATGTAAACTGATCACATTCGTGCCTCCCCTCCCTTCCCATTTGAGCATACACTCCATGATTCCCTCTGAACTACACCATTTATCGTTATAGACCGTTATAGCGAATCAGAAAATGTTCCATCCTCTTGCAAAATCGTTCAGTTCAATTCCGTGTCCTTTTAGCTTCAGCAAGATTCAATTACAAAGACCACCACACGTGTAAAAAGGAAGCGAGACGAGTTCTTCGGGATAATAAGCAGGAGCAGTTGCAAGCTTTCTCTTCAAGCCTAGTGAAACATAAATATAAAGTAAGATTTCCAAGAAACCCTGAATGATGTAAAAAGATGGACAAGGTACACAATTGCTATGCTTGCTCGTGTAACATATGGCAACTGGTGGAAATATATATATAAAAAAAAAGACAAAAAAAAAAAAAGTAGCAAGATGGCCAATTTTGAGGCCGAAACTCGTTCCCAGGTTGCCTCTTCTCGCTGTAGTGTCTTTTAGCCCCGTCGGGATTATGTAACTCGCAGCTTGGATGTGATAGTAATATTCATTTCGCATAAAAGTGTGAGCGTTTTCCGGGGGATTACTCCCTAAAGGTTTTGGTGGGTGTGTGTTCCCCGAACCCTGAAGCCCTACCCTATTTCAGACCAAATCTTTGATTTTCCGTACCCTATTTCATAGCCGAGCCAGAAAACGATCCCCTATTTTAGACCTCTAAAATTAGTTCACGGCTCTGGTATATGACCTTTAGCTAGCCAGAATTGGCTTCCATTCGAGTAACCGTTTGAGAAGGGCTACGATTTTGTTAATGTCGATATGGGGGAAAAAAAAAGGTTCCTTGTAAACAAGATGCTCAAGCTTGAGCGAAAAATGTACTCTATTTCGGACCAAAATGGTCAAAATCTGTACCTTTCTCCACCAAAATAGCATTAAAACTATAACATTTGGAGCCGCACACACCCTTGTAGCTCATATGAGGGAGTTGAGGGGTTGGGGTGCGTTTGTATATTAGGCGTTCAAGAGATTACGTTTTAGTACATCAAACTCTGGCTATTGTTTATGGTTTGAAATTCTTAAGACAATGGTCCTATTGCTGAGCGGCCCAAGGGATGCTTCTATCCGCTATGGCGAAATTGCACTAGGCTTAAATCGGATCCCATCGCTAAATTGTCGGTGATGACATTTTTTCCCAACAGTAGTCTACTTGGGGAAACATAGACAGACCAGCTGGGGGCTAGTCAGTAATCTAGTTCTCGAGCTCACAATGTAATTGGTATTAGTATAAATCTACTAACGTTCTATCACGAATGCTGTTCTCTGATTGGCTACGCTACTCACTATCTATTCTGTGATGGATAGTGAGTAGCGTAGCAGTGTGCCCTTGTTAACAAAATGACGGCCGCCTCTTGGCGTTTTCGAAGTGTCTGTGAAGAGGATTTAGATAAAGTTATGAACGACGAGTAAATTTATACTAAAACAATTGGATTATTCGCTCTCGATTTCTATGCATGATAGTTGACTCGGGCTGCGTCCTCGTCAACTATCACGCGATAGAAATCTCGAGCTCATAATTTAATTATTTATTAGTAGAATTCTACTAGTACACCAGTGATGCAAATGTTGTAATCATATTGACTGAGCCATTGCACACTATCAGCCATTAGTGTTCATTGGTTTGGTGTGGTCAACAAAATTGCAACGTTTCCTCGTTTCTCCGCAGTTTTGAAAGAACGTTTAGAAACAAATGGATAATCAAATTGCTGAGAAGACTAACAGGAGGGCATTTACGGTTTCTTGAATTAAAAGGCTAGAAAAATTTGATAGAAACTGATAAGCGCGCGTACACAACTGGAAATTCAAATTGACAATTCAGTCCGTGTAAATTCTCTAAAGAGTGAAGTTTAATAATAAGATCAGAAATAATTGAAATCGTTATTTGAAGGAAAATTCAGTTAGAATTCTACTAAAACAGTTAGATTATGAGTTCGGGATTTCTATGAGGTGATAGTTGATTCGGCCTTCGGCCTCATCAACTATCATCTCATAGATTTCTCGAGCTCATAATCTAATTCAATGTTGAAGAGAAGTACGGCTTGCGGCTCAAGTATATGCTTTCTTACAAGATGTCTTTAAATTAGTTTTGTTGATCTGTTGTGTCTTTAGTGATATTTAATTATAGATCTCGAAGAAGAAGAAGAAGAAGAAGAAGAAGAAGAAGAAGAAGAAAGAAAATCTTTTACATGATAAGTAGACTCCCCATCCTGAAAATGGCCAATCCTTGAGCGATCAAAATTTTAAGTATGTTGGATATATACTTCTTTGACCATTAACGGTGAAGGCCGTACCACGTGTGTTTTCGTGCTGAGCCGATACTACGGTTGTTTACCGTTTACACAGAGAAACCCATTCGTCAACAGTTTGTGCAAATGGTAAGCAAAAAAGCCTGATGGTAAGTTTCGTTCGGATTGGCCTTTTTACCATTTACTCAAAAATCCCCAGTTTACCGAAAGAGACTAGGAAGGTTCAACCTGATCATATTTCCAAGATGGCGGTGAAGAATTGCAAATGCTAAGCACATTTCCCACTCCGATATTTTGGTTGGAAATTTTGCACTAGCTTTCAAGACGTTCCGTTTATTTCGAAAATTTCCGGTCGGTTGAGCCAAAATAATCTCACTATTTGCATTCTGACCAAAACTTCCGGAATTTTTGGGTAAATGGTAAACAGCATAGATAAATCATTGGGAGACCAGAGGAAGGAGGAGGAGAAAAAAAAAATTTTTTTTTTTTCATCATATTGTTGATTATAAACGTAACGAGTGCTAAAAGCCATTAATATTAGAGGACAGCGCCTCGATGGGTCTACTAAATGATGACGTTACAAACATACATACATTACTTTATTTACCCTCGGATTTCAGAGTAGCTTATGCAGCTATCTCCGAGCATTTAACCATCAGATGAGAGATAGATCACCACACCGGGAACTACGTCTCCTACTCTTTTCGATCAGTTGTCCCTTTTTTGCGAAGTTTCTAAGGAAGATGGAATTGTTATTGGATAATTGAATTTTCAGTAAGACTCAACGAAGGAAATTTACCGTTACGCGATTTTAAAACCACCAAAGTAATTGACTCTATCTCGATTGGAGTTTTTAGTGGAAGAGCGGCAAAGCTGTGAGACATGTTGCACGCTGGACGAGCCAAAAAGAAGCCCGAATGCAAAACCAAGAGACGAGAGCCTGCCAACAGGCAAGGGTTTTTGACAATAGTGAGTTGCATTTTACCGTTTGTGTTATCATTAGATTCTTGAACAAGTTCCAATTCCCCACGCAGAAAAATAATCTGTACCATATCGGAAGTGCAGGCTTCATTCTATTTTTATTTGAGCTAGACGTGATTCAACGACTCATGAACCAATTAAACATGAATTTAAAGTTTTATTTCAAACAGTGTCACACAGTGAAACAGCAATTTTAGAGAAAGAACAGAAGACGGTAACCTAACTTGCAGTGTACTTTATATTTCTATTAGGTCATATGTACGGGTTGTTTGTTTTTATTGTGAGGAAACCTTGTGGGTTGTGCCCGCAAACAGTAGTAACAGCTAGTGTGACAGAGGATTTCAACCATACACACGAGCTATTCTTGTTAGAGCAGTATCTGGCAAGTTTCCCTGATTTAATGGCTCCAGGCCGCTATTCCGGGCTGTCAATATACGAAGTAAATAGTAACCTTTTACCGATAGCATGCAAATGAGCACACAGTCGCGCTAAAGGAAGTTCATTCAATGACAATTTTGTTTTGCTGATGCCAGGAGAAAGTGAAACTCTACACCGTCGTGGACAGTTTTCCAAGCATCATTTTTCCTCTCAGCAGGTGTTAGTTAAAGACCAATCCGCCATTTTACGCTCGGATTCATCTTTGTCCGAACAATCGGGACGCTTAGCAGAGGGCTTTTACCATATTTCAAGTGGCGTCGAAGAGATCTTTTGTTTCGCAGCATTAGAGCTAATGTGTAGTTTGACAAGCAGTTTTCTGTTAGTCTTTTAAAGGAAGCTTTTTCGGCGCATTGTGACGGACGTCTGACCATTTACTTTCTTTTGTGCTTTCAAAATCTTTTCAAATCTTGATGCCTTTCCTGTGTGAGGTTGTGACAGATCGCATTTAACGAACACAATGGTTCAACTTATTAACCAATTTGCTGTCAAAACATGTTTGTTTTACAATTATCACAGCTCTCAAGCTTTAGACTATGCGGGATTATAACAAACAATCCGCCACGGAAAGTTGTGCGAAAACTTCGTTTAGAGGTGCAGGAACGTTGCAGAACAAAGATTTTTATCGTCAGTTTTCTCGGTGTATGAGGAAACAACAACTTGAACTAAAAAATAACGTTAACTGGCATTAGCCCCAAAATTTAAAACGCGCCCCTTCTGTTATGTAGCATGTGTGTATATATTGTTCTTCAATGTATAAATTTGGCGTAAAATAACACACACACACACACACACACTGAGGACTCCGTAAACAGTGTGTTTTCAGTAAACTGTGGGTGGATCATTCGATAAGCGACAATCAAAACCAACCACTCAAGATTATTGCAAGCTGTTATGTTAGGTCAGTCCGTTTTGAATGAAATAACAAGTTTAACACTTGGGAATGAACAAAATTATCTAACGAACCGATCGTACACATTCAAATGGGCTTGAAACAAGGAAATTTAGAACATAAGGACACACGTTAGCGTCCGAAAGCTTATCTTCCCTCCAATTCCTTATCGGGTAATAAATTCAATGAGAGCTAAATGGCGTGCCAGTGTCTGATACACAGACTGGGTGATAAAACACCATATTGCCCGCTCATTGAGTACTAACAAGTAATGTCATGTTAGTTGTACGGGCCAAACGCTACATCACTGGCGTGTTCTGTAATTCCTGTCGATCAAGATGCTTTTTGTGTTTTTATGAGGAATGGATAGTCCAAAAAAATCTGAACAGCAATAACAGTAACAGCAGCAGCAGCAGCAGCAGCAAAAGTATGAAACAGTTCTGAAGCGATCACCTTCGAACTCTTTAGTAATGCTGGTGGCAAGTAAATGTATTTTTTTCAGATTTTTCTCGAAGAATTCGTGGCAAAACTTTGCAATCGAACCAGATGGCCCCATTTGCATTAGACGTGACTTAGGAAATGATCCATGTAGCACCCCTTTCAACACGCACGATGGTGAAACGTGCCCAAGATATATCCGAAGACGACACCTGATATTTTCACCTGAAATAACTGGAAACATTTGAATGCAGGTGGACTCGTTTAGAGGTAGAACTTCGATTTTAGTTGTGTGCTTCATTGTTTAGATTTGTGGCCGAAACTAATCAAAAATGAGTCATTCTTTGATCCTCTCCTCTGGGAGCTTCGAGCCAGCTCTCGCCACGATTCCTCATTCAGAAGGCGAGCGCATATCAATCTGTGTTAGCTCAGAATATCTCAGCTGACTTGATGAGTGAAAACGAGAAGACAGGATTAGCCATCTACCCTTTTTGAGCATCACTATACAGTCATTATGAGAGAAATTAATATGAACTAAACCCATTGTTCTTCATAAAAACGGAGAAGCCCCAAGCAATGTTTATAAAACAAAATGTTATAATGGCAATCTCCTTGCGTTATTAAATTTTTGGGCTTGGAGTTACTCCTCCATATTTCACTAACACGTGATGTCGGTTAAATGCCGTATGACACGTTAAAAAAATATCTATTAGAGATTCGGTAAAGAGTATTAAATTCCGGTTTGCCTCTGTTTTTGTTCTTTTTATTTTAGTGTCAGGTAGTGTACAAGCAGCGTCACAGAGGCTTTCAAGATAAACACAAAAATGTAAATGCGAGAGATTTTAGTTTAGATACGAAGGTTAATTTATTTCATCATTTTTTTTGTCTTTATGGAGGAAAAGTCGCATGCACAATTCTGCAACGTTGTATTCAAAGGCCCTGATTTAACTCGATTTCACAGAAAAATAAAACAGCCATTTCAAATGCTAATTAAATCAAAGGCAACAAAGGGCCTCTTTATTGCCGACAAGCGCCTGGTAACCAAACCACGGTACGAAAAAATGTAATATTTTCCCATCAAACGCTCGGCAAAATGGCGTTTTGTATTTAGCCAGAGAGACGTTTATTTTACCGTACGATGTTTCAGGTGTCCTAAACTCTGAACACATGAATTAAATTACATCGCTAGCCACTCTTGCAGTATGTCGATCGATGGCCATTTTGCTGTGTTGCTTTGCTAACTTTTGAATTTGATCTCTCCCAAAACGATCCTTTCGTACAACCTCGGAACCCTGAGAATTAAAAAATAGAACTTGTATTTGTCTTCTAAATAATCGTACCTCTGCTCATAGGGTCGTCAATTCCCGTTATTGTCATGATGACAGGGAAATGAATTCATTTTTTTTTTTCTCTTGAAGAGAAACGGTCACTTGTAAGAAGGTTTACATTAATTGCCCGAGATTGCGAAACCCCATTCAACTCTTTGGAAATAGGTTATTTGACGCCTCTTTGAATAAAACCTTTTACAAACTAGGCTCTTGTTTTCTAAACATGGTAAAATGTGAATTTTTTACTTCGTCTGGTTTTCAGCGTAAGGCAAATGCATCGTGGTCACGTAGCTCTTGACACGAAGGGCAGCTTATCAGTTTCCTTAAACATCGAGACGTGTTTGTTAAATTCATGCGTTACTGAATACACGTGCAGTCTTCGCCGAATCCTCCGACACGAATAATAAGCGGTCAAAAGGCTCCATTCATAATCCTGTATTCCTATCACTTGCGGTCGACACTCTTACACTGCTTCCGAAATAATGAACCAAAACAATTGATTTCTCTCATTCTCCAAAGGATTTCAAATGATTATGCAAAAAGCCTTTTATCGGGACATGTGGCTTATTGAGAGAAATCATGTTTATTAAATTAAACCCAGTTCACTCACACGCCCGTCTGTTTGGTGGGGAAATCGCCCGAAGACCTCTTCTAGGCCATGTGTGGTCAGCCTGGCCTGTGTTTATCGCACTCCATCGTCCACACCCTGCCGATAAGTTTTCTGAAAAGATATTATGCACATGGGTAAATGGGGGTTATCGCTCGTAAGTGATAATTGTTTATTGTTTTACAGTTGTGATCAGGCGATGCAGATGTGCTTAAGATTTTTTTTTTTTTCAATTCGTCCAACGTTTGATTTGTTCCGGAGTACTGTTAAAAAAGGCTCACACCCCGTCCCAAACTCGAATGAACACTCAACCTCAACTTTACGTGTCGTTTTTTCTCGCAATCTGAGACACTCGACCCTCAAACATGAGTTATTCCCCATGACAAGGCTTGATGGGAGAGCGTGTCATCATTGTCACATTGTCATTTTGCAAACCGCCACAAAGTACTCTTTGACTAGGTGATTGTTCAAGGAACTTTCTTTACGGCTTCTGTAAATATTTGTGCGCACTGTTCATTGTTCATCATAAAATCTCTACTGTGCTACTACAGATTAGACATTCAAATCCACTGGCGCCAGAGGCTAAGTCACTTGTGTAGCGTTTTAAAAACAGCCATCTTATGTTATGTTATGTATGTATGTATGTATTTTTTTTTGTTTTTGTTTAATTGGATCGGAGCGAAATTAAAATTTAAAAAAAAAAAGAACGAAAGCCGGCGTTATGAAGTCTGTCGTCTCTTAGTGAGCCGGGTGTCTTGTTATTTCAAATTATTCTCTAGCGTTTCCTCGATGCTTGTATTTTTTTGGAAAATGACCACTGCATCGCTCACAAATCGCTTGTTTCAATCTAAGCGAAATCAATTTCTTAATTTCTAACCTGGATTGATGTCATGTTCTGTAGCGCATGCGCGTCAGTCGTTGCGGCAGTGCTTCCAAGTTTGTTTGAAACACGAAGTTCGAAATGTGCGAGGCAATCTTAACAATTGGAACACGGATCCATCTCAGATTTTAGACATTTTTTTTCGGATAAGAAAAAATAGAATCTATTTGTTCTAAAATTTCTTTTTTATTTTTTCCGAAACATTGAACTCACGTGGAGATTTCTATTAGGACTTAACTTCGTCATGTTTTAAATTCAAATTGCGCTCTGCAGTAGTTGAAGTGCTTTAGTGACTAAGTTAATTTATTTTCTGTTTCAGCCCTTTAAAACTATTCCAGTCCTTTAAAACAAATACCTACTGAAAAAGTTAATCCCACTTTCCACTTAATTACAATAATTTCTTGTTTATTAACGACGAAAAAGACGCGCAGTTTTGATTTTTCAGATGATCAGATAAGAAGCGATTAAGATCGCTTAATACAGACAAAACTACAATTACTTCTCGAAATTCCCCCGTTTTTGTTGTGCTGTTCCCCCCTGTGCATTAATTAACGCCCCTTTATGAGGATAATGAGTTCATATTCACTCCAGTGGGGAATAACTTTCTACATTGTTTTCACAGCCTTTAAAAGAACAGATCGCAACTCATTAGCAGTCAAATCATTAGCGGTAGACCCAAGCAAACGTATTTCAACGAACTTGGCGTAAAAACAAAAATACAGCAACATTAGAAGACTTTAACATTATAAAGCTCACAAGGTAAGAAGGAAATTCTTTCTTATTTCTTCAAAAAAAGATAAACATTTTGGCTCGATTTCAGGATTAGAATTAGACTTGTTTTGCTAAACCTTAATTTTTAATTAACAAGCACTCTTAAGCTTTAGCACCATTTTAAACGTGTTACTCGCTCGGTTTTCAAAAGAACTGGACCTTTTTCTCTCATATTAAGATTCCAAGAATTTTTTCACGGAACATGCTGATTGTAGAGAATGTTCTGTGAAAAACTGCTGTAATTATGCTGATCCAAAATCATCAGTTGACACTTAAGCTAACAATTTTGTCAAAAGTATAATATTTTTGCACGCTGGCTACCCACGCTAACGCCAAACGGACAACGCTAGACGGCGTGTCTAGAATTGTTTTTTTATTTACCTAAAATCAACCTGTAACCCAAAACTAAGCAAACTTTGGCTGTACCATTAAAGATGCGCTTTTTTTGCTGTAAAAGACGCACGCTGTAGATTCAGTCCATAATTTGTAAATCAACTTCTGATTTCGCATCCCTAAATTCACCATGTACTAGGAGCATCGCAATTTCAGCCGATAAGGCATGTGGCTGTTGGGAAAATCACTGGCGTATTTTGATACGCCTCGTGATGCGCAACGAAAACGCAAAACGTAAATACATACACGTTAACGTGACTGGTACAAACGAAACATGAATAGAACTGTAACTCACAACAGCACGTGATGCAAACTGCAAAGTTTTTTCACGTGTCCACAGAACACGGGCAACGCATATTTAAAATTTTACGCTCATTGACTGGCAATCGTTTTTGTACTGAGTTCGGCTGAAAGAGGTGCCCTGATTCGGTGGAGTTATTAAGTGGCTTTTTTTAAAAAGAACAATACCATTATTATTACATGCTTAGCAAATCCGAAAAATTTCGGCTATCTGAAAGTGTGACATCTATATTTTGCCGTATAACTTTTGATTATGTCTGTTATTATTATTTTTTTTAATTGGATATTATAAATTTCTTAAGACAGATTCCTCTGAAGACTTTGTTGAAACTATACTAAAACTTGTGTTCTCTTTCTTGAGTTGTCCATATTGTGCTTTTCGCAATTTTGATGAAATCATTTCTATAAGATACTCGCGAAACACGTTTTTGATAAGTTAAACCTACATTGAGTCTACTGAATGAAAAGATGTATTACGCCTAGTGAATAGGTTAAAAATACTACAGTCACAAAGCATAAACCGTAGTGAAATCACCAAAAGAAAACAAAAAAAACATTGTCGACAGTCAAGTCATCCCTTGTAAATAGCACTCTCAATCAAAAGCATGGACATCATGTAACTTTGTCCGAGTCATTTGTATTTTTCTTTCTGCTCTGAAAGAAATATGAAATGTTCAGTTTTTATTGTTCGTTTTAGTTTAACTTAGTATTTATTTTACATTAGATTCGAAAACTTGTAGGAACGACACACTTTCAAATCCAAATTAATTGACCTTCTTTATTTCAAGTTTTTCTTTCGACTAAGCTCTGTTAAAATAAGAAGCTTACTAAACGAAAATAGTACCAAATCATTTCCAGCGATCATGGACAAAAATACTCATTTACAGTATTTGGCTCAACTTTGCTAGTAAGAAAAAAAAATAATTTGCAGTATATTTTTTATCTCATTTGAAAGGAATCTTATAATTTGTTCTTTTAACAGGAAGTAATGGTCAGTCAAGTTGTATTTCGTCCCCCAGAACAAGAAAAAATATTAAACACCCCCTTCGTGGAGGAGCAGCGTTATCAGTGGGGATTTCGCGAACAAGCTCCGAAAAAGACCGAAGAAACGCGAAAACATGTCGGAAGGAGGCCGAAGGTTACCGTACCGGCACCAGTGAAGCGATATAGACAGCTTCGACGAAACGCGAGAGAGCGCGAAAGACAAGGACGGTTGAATAGCGCTTTTGATGTGCTCCGCAGCGTTATACCAGATTATTTGTCAGGGAAAGGCCCAGAAGGCAAGCTAACCCAAATTGAAACTCTTAGATTGGCGACGCATTACATTGAAGCGCTGTCGGAGCTACTGGATGACAATGACACGAAGACCATGAACGACTTCTGTGGATGCGGGTATTTTAGAGACAATCACGAACAATTTGCTTTCAGTGACCTGAGCTGTTTAACAGATATTTAATATTTTTACAGAAATTATAACGCAAACGTATATTTAGTTTTTAATGCAAAAAGTGATAATAATGCATTGTATGCTCATGGAACAAAATGAAGAAAGACCAGACATTTAAATTTGCCGCGATTTTGAAAAATAGCGTTTCAGTGCAAAGAACTATCCAATAAAAGCAAGACATACACGCTATCTCTTTGTTTGCTTGTCGTGCTCTCGTTGTTGTTTTTGTTTTTGTTTTTGTTGTTGTTGTTGTTGTTGTTGCTGTTAATTGACAAGTGCCATCGAGACTGAGGTATTAAATGAAGGGGAAAAATCTCTACGCAAAAATCTCTATCCCGATCATGTATTAGACGTGTTACTCCACCGTTATGTCACGAGAGCAGTAGTAGGGAACGACACACGACCTTCAACAGGTGTCGAGAAACAGGAGTTGCCCAAGCACTATTTCAAGATCCCCTACATCGGGCATTTTTCGGGTGTTGCACAACAAAGGGTGCGCAAGCTAATCAATCGATTCTGCAAACCCATCGACATCAAATTTGTTTATTCTACCTTTAAAATTAAGAACTTGTTCAACGTGAAAGATCCTCTCCCTGACAGGCTCCGTACGCGCATCGTGTACAAATTTTCTTGTGCAAGCTGTAATGCTTGTTACGTTGGCGAAACAAGCCGACATTCCTCCACGCGCGTGCACGAGCACTTGTCATCGGACAGATCTTCTCACGTTTATAAGCATTTGCAGACTTCAGAGTCGTGCCCTACCTCTTGTAACTTAGACTGCTTCAAGATCTTAGACTCTGCACCTACCAAGTACCAAGTTAAGCTTAAGGAGTCTATGTACATCAAGTGGGAAAGCCTGACCTTAATCAGCAGGTCAAACACATCAATTTGACGCTTTCCCTATAGTTGTACGCGCACGCGCATCTTTTAATTCCGTTAACTTCGAAATTTATCTAGCGTATTGTTTTCCAACGCAATGTAACGTATGATTTGTAACAGGCACGTTTTAAATCACTGTAAACTTTCATAACCGTCACACTGACGATGACGGATGTACCGTCGAAACATGTTTGTGAAAATTAAAAAAGTCGTATTATTTTTAAAATTTTTTTATTAGTATTGAATTGTTGTTTTATTGTCTCATTGCTTGGGGTCCCTTTTTAACTCTGAAACTATTATTACCACTTATCTTACATATTTCATTGAATTTTGCCGCTCATGGCATTTTTAACTATTTTTCCCTGTTAGATACATATTTATGCAAATTTTGTATTTTTCACTCGCACTTGAAAATGACCTCGGAGAGATCGAAACATTGTGACTTTTTATCATCAGTTTTTATTACAAAATCGATGTCTAAGAAATTACTGATCAAGGCCAAACCCTTATCAGGTGAAATTAACTTACAATCAACCATGAGCAGCACATTCTAGGTCACGATTTGTTAGCTTATGAAACTATTATTGTTGTATGTTTTGCTTCGTTTCTTCCTTGGAAGAGTATAATTTACGGCTGCAATGTCCTCCATGACCACCAGAACAAAATATGATGAGGAATACAAACTGTAATGAACGTTTCTTGTCATTTTCTTTCGATGTCGATTTCAGCTACAGTGGAATCCATATTTCCTGAACCTCTTTGGAACTTTCCGATAACTCGAATTCTCTCCGCTCAGTCGAAAACTGTAATTTTACCCCCAATTTCTCTAACTAACCAACATTTCAAAACATTTTTTTTTCCCTTGGAGACTAAAAAATATCGGGATTTCACTGTATAACCACGATGCTTTATTCAAATCCTTTTAACATGGCCGCCGTCAGCTTGAACCAGTGGTCATGTCATTAGTTCGGGTTCTCTGTGGTTAAGCGAGTAAGTCTCAAAGGGGCTCTATTGTTTCGGCTATCGTTTAGTTAAACAAAAAACTACATGCATAATAAATGTGGTGGTTATATGGAAACCTTGCCAAACTGGGTATTTCAGTCGAAACGACTTGCTTCTGAAACTTGTTTCAGGGACGGATCCGACCGACTTGTCGAGTATAAGTAAAGTCTGCGTACGAGCCAAGTGGCTCATCAGGCCGGAGCTTAACCCGGTTTCAGTAGCATGAAGCGTCTAGGAGTATTTCTACTCCCCCCTGGGTAGGATGCTAGTCCATCGCAGGGTTACCCGCAGTTACCCCCCAGCATTAAATTCGCCGGTACTCATTTATACACCTGGGTAGAGAGAGGCACCGTGAGAGTAAAGTATCTTGCTCAAGAACACAACGCAATGTTCCCGGCCAGGGCTCGAACCCGAACCGCTCGCTCCGGAGTCGAGCGAAATAACCATGAGGCCACCGCGCCTCTCGTTCGGTTAAAAATCATTACATTTTCGGTGTCTTCATTTGTTCAAACCTCAAAGAGATGACCTGAGATTTAAGTCATAAACAGCGATTGGAGCGGGGCATACCTATACCTATCATTGCACCATCGAAGTCGAAAATTCGACGTTAATGCTTTGTCAGCCATGACAATCAGGCACAAGAAGCAGTCAGGACCTGGTAAGGAGCATACATCAGCGTGGCTACCAAGCATTCCAATATGGCGGCCATCAAGAGGGTCGTCTATGGGCGAAAGTTGGAAAAAAATCACCTATTTACCAGCTCTAAAAGTACAAACTACACTAGCTAGGCAACACCTGGAAGAATTAAAATCCAAAGGAACAAGCAGCGTTGAAAATATTCTACTCTTCTACGAGCATTCTCCTGTTTTTACCATTGGAATACGAAACAAAAACATTGACTCAAAAGAAAGGAAAAGGTTGGAAGATTTAGGAGCCGAGTTTCATTTTACCAACAGAGGAGGTCTGTTGACATTCCACGGCCCTGGACAATTAGTTTGCTATCCCATTTTGAACCTTGACTGTTTTAAGAAAAGTTTAAGGTGGTATGTAGCTTCACTGGAAAATACGCTTATTGAGACTTGTAAAAGGTTCGACGTGCAGGCAGCGACTACGTGTGACACCGGAGTCTGGGTAAAAGACAACAAAATTGCAGCAATAGGTGAGTAAATAAAATAAATATGACGACTGAACAAGCCTCCACATTCCATGTTGCTATGGCCCCTACCCTCTCTTTCCCTCTTCCCCCCTCCTCCCCTCTCCACTTGACGTAATGATGTTCTAACTCGGAGAGGGGGGGTAGGTGCCTGTAGCAAACGGGAGTGGTGCTACTTTTATGGATGGATGGGTTATTTGCAACATTTTTTGCAAGGATGGTTGAACAGTTTTATTTTTCTCGTTTTTTTTTTTTTTTTCTCTCATTTTTCTCATGGGTGGACAGATGCTCTGTGACTGTCAAACAAAATTAATTGAAAATCCTTGGGGAAAAGGAAATATTTTACAATGAGGAAAGATGAGGAAAAGGAAAATATTGTTTAGTTGTTAAGATTTAATGATTTTTTTTTTTTTTTGGTATTTACAGGTGTTCATACAAGCCGATGGATTACAACACATGGTATTGCACTGAACTGTAATATTGATCTGAGTTGGTTTGAGCACTTCACACCTTGTGGGGTAGAAGGCAAAGGTGTTACATCACTTTCAAAGGAAACTAACCAAAACATTGAACCGCAAGGTACAATTCCAGCCTTTATAGAGTCCTTTCAAAATGTGTTTGATTGTACTGTTGTGTTAGAAGATAGCAAGGATGACAGAATTAATGATAGCGTGTAATAATTATTGACCTTACAGAATAAAGAAATTAACTGTAGTTATATAGTTTTAATAAATGTTTTAAAGGACATGATGTATTGAATGTATTGCAAAGATAAGTGATTACAGTGATATATATTGGGAGAAATCTCCTTACAATGAATTACTAATAACTGGTGAAATTAGCACAAATTTTCCATTTCATCTTACACTGGGACCTTAATCTGAATTCTTTGAGCAACTGATAATTCCGGATATTTGTCATGCTTTGAGTGCAGTTGAACAGTTACAGGATATGCATAGCTATGTACCCTGATACCTGCATGATGAAGATACCATTTAGATTGTTTCTTCTGTGTAATTGCATATGGCAAATGTTGTGGTGTAACTACTGAAGCTGGAGTGTCCCTTTAATTTCTGTGAATCAGTGTTAGATTATAGATCAGTGGCTTTGTTTATTCGGTCCCAATGGGTCATGCCGTTATCGTGGTGGGATGGTTTGTGGTAACCTGTGATCAGGCATCCTTGTTTTGGGCAAATGTTTGCTTGCTTGTGTTACTTATTGATATGCCTTAATCTTATTTATATGCTTTAATCTGTTAATCAGTGTTAAATTATAGATCAGTGGCTTTGTTTATTCCATCCCAGTGGGTCACCCTGTTATTGTGGTGGGATGGTTTGTGGTAACCTGTGATCAAGCATTCTTGTTTTGGGCAAATGCTTACTTGCTTGTGCTACTTATTTATATACTTTAATAGAATTTAAGAAAAAAGTGTTTAAATGTTGCACCCCAAAAAAGCAGGTGTCATGCAGTAAAAACCTGCATGTATGAACCTAGTGGTTTTAGAAACTGTTGGCAGTAGCGTGTCATTTTCACACCCAAAAAATATAAGAACCCATTCAGCCAAGCAAGATCAAACAGGTTCTTATATATGGGTTACATATAAAAACCTGCCACTATGTGGGTTACATATAAGAACCTTCTTTCTTTTTTACTTCATTCCCAATAAAGTTTATTTACAGTTAAATTTTGATAAACATTTTAACCAATTCAAGGAGTGTGACTTTGGGATTACAAATTTATAGTTCAAGAAAGTATATACCACAGTCGTGAATAAATACTGTATCCTTAGGGACCAAAATCAAGTTGATTTATTTTTCTGGAAATCAAGAGCTACATCACTTTAGAAATTAAGAACCTAATTAAGAGCCTACTTAGCCTAAACTACCAGTAACTACCCCAAAATACAAGAACCTATTTTGCCAGACTTCAAAAACTGTAGGTTCTTACACACTGGGTTTTATTGTCGTTACTGCATTGCACCCCTAAGTCCCCACTACAGCCTACTCTCTACAACGGCCATTTTCCTCTCTTCCCAAGGTGGCTGCTGTGAATAGGATCGACTGTATTTTGGCTTTATCGGAAAGTGTGCAATTGAAGTAACCTCCGATTATCAAACTCTCCTAAGCAAAGTCTTGTAAAAACTGGTTTAGTGTAGAAAAGAATTCTAGTTGCTGATTGGCATCAGTTGGAACAAAGATATTAACAACAACAAAGGAGTCTTCGTCAAATAATAGTTTTGAGTAATGAACCTGCCGTTCTCAACAGAAATCAATACTTCAATTGAAAGGCCGCGTGCAAGAACGTCCCCTAGATTTTTCGGCCATTTTTGAAAGTGCTTAAAACTAGCTGAATTTTGGCATGTGGGCTTCGTTTCACCTGAGAAACATTGCTCTGAAGTTTTTTTCGCTGGGTTGCTTTTCGTTCTCGAGAAATAACGTATGCAAAAAAAGGCACACAGGTTGGAAAAAGCGAGTGGTTTATTGCATACGCAATATCTCGAGAACGAAGCGAACTTTAGCGCGAAAACTACGGGACATTGCTTAACATACCTGAACGAAACTGCATGCGAAATTTGGAGCGTTTTCAACAAAGTTCACCTTTGATTAAAATACCTGACGCCCTTTTCCCGCCGAATCCTTCAAATAAACGAGGTCGGGCCTTTGTTATGGTAAACAGAGCCGATCCTTTGTTATAATAGCCAAGCCAAGCCTTTGTTATAAGTCAAAGTCTCGCCTCGGTTTATTATAACAAAGGATCGGCCCGCCGCGACCGCAAGGACTTTGATTTTACTTAGAAACCAGCAAAATCTCAATTTCACGCAGCTTATATAAACTTGAATTTGTTGATTTCAGGTCAAAAGTGCTTAAAATGTCGACTCATGTTAACGCGCGACGGCAAGGATGTTGATTTCTCTTAGAAAGCAGCAAAATGTCAATTTTACGCAACGTAAAAGCTCGAAAATGTTGATTTCAGGTCTAAATAGGTAAAAATGCTGATTTCACGTTAACGCGTGACGGCAAGGATGTTGATTTCACTTAGAAAACAGCAAAATGTTAATTTCACGCAGCGTATAAGCTCAAAAATGTTGATTTCAGGTCTAAATAGAGAAAAATGTTGATTTCACGTTAACGCGTGACGGCAAGGATGTTGATTTCTCTTAGAAAACAGCAAAATGTTAATTTCACGCAGCGTATAAGCTCGAAAATGTTGATTTCAGGTCTAAATAGGTAAAAATGCTGATTTCACGTTAACGCGTGACGGTAAGGATGTTGATTTCACTTAGAGAACAGTAAAATGTTAATTTCACGCAACTTATAAGCTAAAAATTGTTGATCTCAGGTCTAAATAGGTAAAAATGCTGATTTCACGTTAACGCGTGACGGCAAGGATGTTGATTTCACTTAGAAAACTGCAAAATGTTAATTTCACGCAACTTATAAGCTAAAAATTGTTAATTTCAGGTCTAAATAGGTAAAAATGCTGATTTCACGTTAACGCGTGACGGCAAGGATGTTGATTTCACTTAGAAAACAGCAAAATGTCAATTTCACGCAGCGTATAAGCTCAAAAATGTTGATTTCAGGTCTAAATAGGTAAAAATGCTGATTTCACGTTAACGCGTGACGGCAAGGATGTTGATTTCACTTAGAAAACAGCAAAATGTTAATTTCACGCAACTTACAAGCTAAAAATTGTTGATCTCAGGTCTAAATAGGTAAAAATGCTGATTTCACGTTAACGCGTGACGGCAAGGATGTTGATTTCACTTAGAAAACAGCAAAATGTTAATTTCACGCAGCGTATAAGCTCAAAAATGTTGATTTCAGGTCTAAATAGAGAAAAATGTTGATTTCACGTTAACGCGTGACGGCAAGGATGTTGATTTCTCTTAGAAAACAGCAAAATGTTAATTTCACGCAGCGTATAAGCTCGAAAATGTTGATTTCAGGTCTAAATAGGTAAAAATGCTGATTTCACGTTAACGCGTGACGGTAAGGATGTTGATTTCACTTAGAGAACAGTAAAATGTTAATTTCACGCAACTTATAAGCTAAAAATTGTTGATCTCAGGTCTAAATAGGTAAAAATGCTGATTTCACGTTAACGCGTGACGGCAAGGATGTTGATTTCACTTAGAAAACTGCAAAATGTTAATTTCACGCAACTTATAAGCTAAAAATTGTTAATTTCAGGTCTAAATAGGTAAAAATGCTGATTTCACGTTAACGCGTGACGGCAAGGATGTTGATTTCACTTAGAAAACAGCAAAATGTCAATTTCACGCAGCGTATAAGCTCAAAAATGTTGATTTCAGGTCTAAATAGGTAAAAATGCTGATTTCACGTTAACGCGTGACGGCAAGGATGTTGATTTCACTTAGAAAACAGCAAAATGTTAATTTCACGCAACTTACAAGCTAAAAATTGTTGATCTCAGGTCTAAATAGGTAAAAATGCTGATTTCACGTTAACGCGTGACGGTAAGGATGTTGATTTCACTTAGAAAACAGCAAAATGTTAATTTCACGCAACTTATAAGCTAAAAATTGTTAATTTCAGGTCTAAATAGGTAAAAATGTTGATTTCACGTTAACGCGTGACGGCAAGGATGTTGATTTCACTTAGAAAACTGCAAAATGTTAATTTCACGCAACTTATAAGCTAAAAATTGTTAATTTCAGGTCTAAATAGGTAAAAATGTTGATTTCACGTTAACGCGTGACGGCAAGGATGTTGATTTCACTTAGAAAACAGCAAAATGTCAATTTCACGCAGCGTATAAGCTCAAAAATGTTGATTTCAGGTCTAAATAGGTAAAAATGCTGATTTCACGTTAACGCGTGACGGCAAGGATGTTGATTTCACTTAGAAAACAGCAAAATGTTAATTTCACGCAACTTACAAGCTAAAAATTGTTGATCTCAGGTCTAAATAGGTAAAAATGCTGATTTCACGTTAACGCGTGACGGTAAGGATGTTGATTTCACTTAGAAAACAGCAAAATGTTAATTTCACGCAACTTATAAGCTAAAAATTGTTAATTTCAGGTCTAAATAGGTAAAAATGTTGATTTCACGTTAACGCGTGACGGCAAGGATGTTGATTTCACTTAGAAAACAGCAAAATGTTAATTTAACGCAACTTATAAGCTAAAAATTGTTAATTTCAGGTCTAAATAGGTAAAAATGTTGATTTCACGTAACGCGTGCCGGAAAGGATGTTGATTTCACTTAGAAAACAGCAAAATGTTAATTTCACGCAACGTATAAGCTCAAAATGTCGATTTCGGGTTTAAATAGGTAAAATATGGCGGCCGGAAAATAGTGTTAACATCTGGAACTTACTTTGGTTATCTGGGACAATGATTATCTGCACTGAACAAATAAACATCAAATAAGCACTTTTCCAAATACAGCAACGTCTTAAATGGCTAAAAATCACGAGATAAATACATATTTTTCGACAAACGCGATCGTAGCTTTATGTCACGCACCGCCTAACAGATTAACAAATTAACCCTTCTGCGCAACGTACGGGTCTCCATACATCTGCATGTCCGCTGATCCCAGAAGTTCAAAACACTACAAATCATGCCGATATGAAATAAAATCAACGCAACCTGGATCACAGATCTATGTTACAATCGATCGCTACTTGTTGGCCATTATTACCTTTAAATGAAAAAAGCCGAAACAATCTAGTTACCAGTTCGAGAAACGCGAGCAGAACGTGATCGCAATGCATGCCGGGAAGGGTCTTTACACCTCGTGCGCGGGAAAGCATGGCGGTCGATACAAGACAAATTTTATAAGTCAAAAACCAGTTCTCGCTTTCCAAACTTTGACACTAGCAACGCTTGGCAAATGGGCCACAACTCACGAGAGGGTATTTTTCTTGGGCAAGAACTGCTCTTGGACTTTGCTGCCTGGCTCGATCTGACTTCGAACGCCGATAACACGATTACGGTATATCAGCTACCTTCGAAGTTTCAGAACACATTTTGATTCTTTAAAACGTGCTGATGACTTACGGGTTTATCGAGGCTTTATGTTGCCTCTCAACCACCAGGCAGGCACACAAGGTACTTTAACACTATGCTTAAGATATTAATTGACAGAGCTCTAATGCGGCACATCTCCTTTTCGTTCGATGGTATTTCGTTTGCCGCTCGATCGATTCACGTGTTGTGTTTACGTCACAATAACCGATGTAAACAATCTGTTCCCAGATTTCCGCTCTATATACTATTTTCCTTTGACTTTAAGACAGCTAAGATTCAGTGGAATACACTATATTAAACAGTCTGCCTGTTTGCTGTTTAACAAGATAATAAGGTTTCTTTTGTTTTTTGTTCAACAAAAGATCTCCAAAAGATGCCGCTTGGAAAACTGAGCTTTTTGCATACGTTATTTCTCGAGAATGAAGAGCGCCCCAGCCAAAAAAATTCAGAGCAATGTTTCTCAGGTACAACGAAGCCTACATGCCAAAATTCAGTTATTTTTGAACACTTTCAAAATGGCCAAAAAATCTAGGGGACGTTCTTGCACGCGGCCTTTCAATTATACAATTTAGAGAATAGTTAATTAGTGACTAAAGAATATATTACCGCTCCATTTAGTTATTTTTTGTTGTTCGTTTTTGCCATTTTTGGTTATAGCATTCCTGCAAAAGAAAACATGAAATAATAATTGAGCTCTTTTTGTTAGTGCAACCGTCGAAATACTAGACGGCGCTTAAATGAATTGTTAATAGACTTCTTGCATTAATTAAGGGGAAAGGGGACGGGAACTTCAAATTTAGACCATTAACTTTTTAAGTTAATGGTCAACCATTAACTTAAAAAGTTGCTAAGAGTAACGTGAACATTCTCTTCAGACAGGTATAGAGTAAGCAATGAAACTAACATTTCATCGGGGACTCTGGCTTCAAATTCTTGTTCCTTCGCGCCATACATGGCTTTTGTGAAGGTTTTTCTCTCCTCCTGGATTCCTGTGACGTAATCTTGTTGTTTGGAGATCTCTAAAACATCACATCGCACCGCCTGTTTCTTCTCCTGGGAATCCGTTTATGCTCTACTTCATCGGCTACAGTTTCTGTCATCTCAACTGTCTCAGGTGCCTCAGTGAAAGTGACGACTTTATTGGTATGTTGAAGCACATCAGGGAGAAGAACAACATCGCCTTCATGCTCTAAATTATCTTTAAGGTAAAAGTGAAGAATGATCATCGCAGTTAATTTTCCAATTTAAGCAATTGGAAAGAAGAAGCCTTAAAAAATCAGGGCTTCAACGGGATTAGAACCCGTGACCTCCGCGATACCGGTGCGATGCTCTACCAACTGAGCTATGAAGCCACACATTGGGAGCGAGGTCAATTAATTGAGTTCATATCTTCCCGTGAGGAGTGAAATGATGTGAAGGTTATATGAAATAATTCATATATGAACTGCAGCTGTAGATGAAAGTGAAGAATGATCATCGCAGTTAATTTTCCAATTTAAGCAATTGGAAAGAAGAGGCCTGAAAAAATCAGGGCTTCAACGGGATTCGAACCCCGGGGTTCATATATGAATTATTTCATATAAACTTCATATCTTCAAGGTAGTTATAGCTGGTAGGGCATAAACAGTGCTGCACACATCGACATATCTCTCTGATCTGCATCTTCTATGAACAGCAGCTGGATTGAAAGGATCTTGAACGAACACTTCACAGATCAATGTACTTCCACCCTCTTCATGCCGACACTCACACTCTCGTGCAGAAAGGCTATGACGAACAATTGATGAGAATCACTAGAAAAGGCTTTAACACCGACAATCTGGCTTAATTTGTTCAAAGTCTCTGTTGCTTCCCTATGTGGTAATGGGACCACTGCTGCTTCACTCAGCACGGTGAATTCTAGAGACTGTACAGTCGGAGATTCAGCTACATACAGATTAACAGACAGAGTTCCTGGATTTTCCTTTGTTGTCATGTTTCGCACTAGGAACCTTTAGTAATGACTTTTCAAGATGACGGCAACGTCTACGAACGATTAAGGCCCCATTTATATGGTCTCGGGTACCCATGATACCCCTTCCCCCGAGTTACCCTGGCCGAGCTAACTTTTCACTTATCTGTTGGAAAATTGAACCAACTGTTTTCTTGAGGATTGCGAACCCGTCTCGGAGGGCGAGACAACTCGGGTGGGCGAGTTGTCTCGCCTCGGCAGGTAGGGTAACCCTGGGAAGCAGGAAAAGTTTTCTTCACTTAAATACTTTTGCTCGCCTTACCAGGACAACTCTCGGCGTGGGAAGTGTCACATAATGCCTAGACTGTAGATTTCAGGCAGAAATTTGTATCAAAGAAGTGGAAATTAACTCGGCAAAACGCGCTGTGATCGAGTGACCGAGGGAAACTCAAAGAAAGGCTTATGAATAATCTTGGAGGGTCAACTTTGACTCGGCCTACAGGGAAACGTTTTCACAGATAAAATTGCATCAGAGGGAGGGTTATTATCTCCGACATCATATGAATGGGGCCTAAGACTGGGGTGGAGTCTGCGTTTTCCCGCCGAAATAGAAAAATCTTTAGCTTTCGCGACGGCAACGTCCTCACTTGACACTTGCACTTTGCAAAAACGGACTCAAAGGCTTGAAGATGAATTGCTTTAAGAACGTTCGGGAATTGCTCTTGCTTAGCTATGTTAACAACGTCGCTTCTCATAAAGCGTTTGTCCTTCTGTATGATGCTTATCCGTCCAAATTACCAGCAATATTACCCGTTCAATCTTGATGGCATCGATTCAGCCGAATGTAAAGCAGAGTTCCATGTTGAAAAAGCCGACCTTCCTCGTCTTCCTGAAGCACTGCAATTGCCTCCCACTTTCCACTGTCAACAATGGACTGCGTTCGACAGCATGGAAGGGCTGCGTGTTCTTTTTAAAAGAGTGTCCTATCCATGTAGGTATAGTGACACGATTCTTCGATTTGGGAGACCGGTATCTGTTTTTAAGCCCTGATATAACAAATCACACCTTAGACTACATTTACGAAAACCACGATCATCTATAGCATAGTGGAATAGAAATGTCTTAAATCCCCTTGCCCAAAAGCGGAGCTATGCTGAATGCATCTCAAGGAAAGGAGCTCCCCTCAACAATTGCTTCGGATTCGTCGATGGAACCGTCAGGCCAGGGCATGCTCAGAGAGTTGTTTACGATGGACATAAAAGGGTTCATTCCCTTAAATTTCAATCATTGGCGTAGCATAATGGATTAATTGGAAAAAAAATTGGGGGCCAGTAGGTAAGTAGAAATGAAAACAAATTTTCTTAGTCGATTCATGGTTGCAATCAGACTTAATTTCGTTCTCTTACTGTCTAGGGAGGGTAGCTTAGTAATGCCGATATATAATTTTTTGTTTTGTAATCAGAAAATTGATGGAGGACTTTTATATTTCAGAGGGACGGAAGCACGATGAAGGTATGTTGGCTGACTCGGGACTTCTTAATAATCTTCAAAGATTTGCCATTTCTCCCACTGGCCAACCTATGTGCATCTATGGAAACCCAGCGTACTCTCTTAGGGTACGCCTCCAAACTCCATTTCGTCCAGGTCGTCTTACTCCGCAGATGCAGACCTACAACGACGCAATGAGAGAACTACGAGTTTCCTTGAATGGCTTTTTGGCGACGTTATCAACTCTTAAATTCCTTGATTCAATGGTCTCAGCAAGTCGATGGCTCGTAAGCATTTTTTTTTTGAGCGAAAGGCTGTTCCGATTCAAATATCACGAGTCATTTTGATTTCCTATCAAAACGAGAAGTTCAGCCAATTATTTATATCTAAGGTAGCCACATGCAGTCCTCGACTGCCTATTTTTTGACAACTGATTTGAAAGCCTGATTCATCTGTTGCTGTTTTAACATCATGGTTGCATCGCTTCTTGCTGTTTTTCCTGTTCCTTTCGTTTAATCTCCAACTCTTGCTGGCAAAGTTCCTCTTCAGCGTTAGCATTTTCGCGCAAGAAATCCACTGGCGGCTCTGCACATCTCTTGCGGCCTGAGGTTGTTGGCTGATCATCATCAGTCGTTCCCCTCGATGGTTTTCGCTTTTTTGTTTCTCCCATACTCTCCATGGCTTTCTTCCTTATGTCTTCGGCTTTATCTTTGTCATTCTTCTGTTGAACTGATAGGTTTTCATCTGGTTTGATGATATCCTCTCGCTCGATCAACTCTTTGATTAGAGCATCCATCTCTGTCAAATCTTTAACGACGGCACCACTAGCCGCCGCCTCCTCTCTGATCTTTGACCTGAATTTCCGTTGAAGTAATACCCAGCGCTCTTTAACTCCTCTTTTGCATTGTCTTTGATACGAAACTGTGGTGAATCTATCTGATTTAGCTTTTTAGGCATAGAATCCCACACCTCTCCTAGGTTGACGCTTCCCTTCTTGAAAAAAAAAAAAAAAAAAAAAAAATACATCATTGACAACCATTTCCCAGAGCATCAGCACGTCATGTTCATTGTTCATCGGTCCACTCCATAGGCGCTCTACATAAAGTATAAAACACGAATTAACACAAAAAAAAAAAAAAAAAAAAAAAAAAAAAAAATTTGAGCATTCCGCCGAATTCCTGGCCGTCCTTGCAGAGCCAAGAGTTCAGTAAATGAAATTAAAGTCCTCTATAAGCTGCATTTGACTTCAGCGAGTCTTTTCTTTACTCACTTTACCTACTTGAAATGAAGTTCAAATTGTGTAAAATTCCTCGTAATACTCTTCGGCACTCACATGGTAACTCGAAGCCACACAAACTGCTCACTTAGTAGGTTAGCTATCACCGTTAACTAACATTTATCTAGGCATATTTTACTAAATTTTATGTAGAGTTAACTCGTTCAATGAACTTACTTTGATGCGAGCTGTTTGTTGTCTTTGTTCGCGTTTACAGCGCTGCTTTAGAACTGAAAGTTAAGACGAATATTTGAACACATTATTAAGTCGAAAACCCAGGATAAATTCCAATTTATGTTTCCCAGCTTAAGCCTTCGGAAACTAAAAGGAAAAAAATGGTAGATACGGAATGTATGAATGCAAAGAAAATGTACTCACGTTTTGTGGAGACGGGGAAACTCGTCGTTCTCACATCCGCGCAGAGAGAGGACAGCCTCCTGCCAAAATGCAAGAAATCTACCAGGAATAAATCTGACTTCCGGTCGCCGTCACCGTCGCCGTCGCCGTCGCCGTCGCAAAAATCTGCATTGCTAAAGGTCCCTACTGTTTTCTGGGGGACGGTCTGACCATACATGGCTCTCCTGTTCCTCAACAAATTCGCCTGCTTTTCAGATAGTTTAAGTGCCTTTGGAGGGCGAAACCTGCGCAAATCCTTGTAATGTGGTGTGATGAAAACCTGTGGGTAGTAGGACTTGGGTGCTGTGAAGTAAGCAAATGGTGTAAAACGTTGCCTTTTCAACCGTTCCTTGATTGCCCCGCTGAATCTGTAATCGGTTCAAGCTGTAGGGGCATCTCGGTGGCACCACTTCTCATTTCTGAAAATGTGTTTTCGACAATAAGCGATAAAAGACGTTTGATCCTGCATTTAGTGGTAACTGAGTTAATCCTTTAGGTTCCTGCTGGAGCAAAGAGCTTCAACAGTGTTTTGTGCCATATTCTCAGCTGTACCAGCGTGTTGAAGGCCAGTCTGGTTTTGCCTAATCTGCTCTTCCGCACCCTCCTAAGCACCGCCGGTGACTTTGATGGCGCTACCTAGATATAGTAAACCTTTCTACATCTTCCAGATCTTCGATTCGCCGCTCAACTTGATTTTATCCTTCTGCTGCCGCATGACTTTGGTTTTCTCTTTGCTTATCCTGAGGCCAGCTAGTGCTCTCTGCGAATAGCTCTAGGTTATTGGTCTTGGCTTGCATACGTTGAAGTTTCTGAGAAAGGAGGCCTACATCATCTGCAAAATCCAGGTCATATAGCTGAGTTGCTAGTGTCTACTGTATGCCTGCCTTACCCTTATCTTCCACCTCTCTCATGATTCAGTCGACAAACATAATAAAGATCACAAGGGTCAGTAAGTAGCCGTGCCGGACTCCTGTACTCATTTCGAAGATTCAGACTGTTTTTCACTGTGGATGGCTTGACAAGATGAGGGCTCGTAAAAGTCCTGGAACAACTTAATGAACTTTGATGGAATTTCATAGTGGTGTATAAGCTTCCTTATGATGTTCCTGTCAACACTGCGTTTTCGAAATCAATAAAGTTCATTTACAATGGCGTCTGCCGTTCTTTAGACTGTTCTACGAAATCTTATCCTTAAGGTGGCAGTATGGTCTGTGCAAGATTTGTCTTTCCTAGAGCCGGCTTGCTTACATTGTAGCTGTTTGTCAAGGGCATCCGTCAGTAATTGAATGTAGATTAGTGTTCACTTGATCCCAACAATCTAATCAGGAGTTCTGATCTCTTGTTCCCTGAAAATCATTTGACAATATTCCTAATTCCCTCAAAAGAAATGCCCCTATTCCCCTGCTCCATAAGCTCTGGGAGACCCAGCGACAATTAAATCAGAGTGAATGAAAAGAAGATATTAAAGCCTTATGTGCCTTCATGGGAAAGGGACTGGGCTCTGTTCATTCACACCAAATAAACCATGATCGGTGTAAACACCAGGACGTTTCATTTAAGTATTTTTATATCAAAGCCTACAATTTAATGAAAGTTCTTCACTTTTTAACTGCTCCTCGACACTTTTTTTTGCAACTGCTATAGTAGCTACAACATGCTCAAAAGCGATCACTCTATAGAAAAGTAAAGTTAAGTCTGGTTTTTCAAGCGATGGATAGCCTTTCCCACCAGTTAAGTTACTGTCTGATAGACGACATTGTTGATTTTATGAACACTTCTGTACCGGATAGTGTGTGATCTGTATATAGCTTTTTCCACCCTTTATAATACCGAGCCTGGAGTTCTCTTTAAAATTAAACCTGGTATTACAAAATTGCTTAAATGAGTGTAACGTACAGTTATACAAAATCGTCGAATATAGCTTTACCTAAAGTGATCAAGTCGCCTAAAATGACAAAAGCGCCGTAATTAGCATAACCTAGCGTGACATAATTTTCTAACAATAATATAGTGAAACCTAACATGGCAAAGTCACTTTTAAAATGCTAAAGCCAGTGCAACGAATCAAGTCCCCTTAAATTGCGTAACTAAGCGCGACAAAAAATCGCTGTTTTTCTTGTCTCCTACGTTGGTGTCTGGTGAATACTTTAAGGCGGCACACAATGTATTAGCAAAGGCAACAGCGCCTAAAATAGTACTAACATGTCTCTAACAATTCATGTAATGTAGCGATGTACTTCTTTGCCAGTTTTAGAGTTTAGATTGTTGACAGCCTGTCTCCAGGGTCTCTCTCGGAAAAGTAATCAGGTATTACGCTGCGAAGCACGTTAAACGCTCCCCTCAGACGCGTCTGCTTTTTGCGCTCTCTTTCTCGATTCAGTTCTCTTCGATTAGTCAATGGCATTCCCCAGGATCGGTGACCTTTGGAATGCAGGTTGTTCATAGTTTGCTCGGTCTCTTGTTGAAATTGCTCCACACTTTCTCTCTGTAGCATTGTGTCCCAAGAGGCAGGGCAGTCAGGGAAGGGCAAGCAAATTTGTAGAAGCACTTGGTTGTAGTATATTTTTTTGATGGGTTCATTCACTTGTAGTGGTGCTTCGTCGGGAACATACGTTTGGTTGAACTGCATCTGCAGGGAATTGAGAATGGATCAGTAAATTAATCGACTTTGCCCGGTTTGAGTCAAATATAAAAGTGACGGGAATAAGTTTCGGATAATTATAATTGACCCTTGAAAAGATACCAAAATGTCCTTTTGTGGACCCAGAAGGTACCGAGATATCGTGGAGATAACTCTAAAGGTGTTTGGTTTTGATTTTAAAAACACCTTAAGCGAAACCGAGGAACAAGCTGATGTGGAGTTTCTCTCCCCCCAGCTCCCAGGCCATGATTATAAGCCTTAGAGAAACGCACAATCCTTTTTTCGGGTTTCTCTATGTCTGTAAAGACGCTGAGTGAAAGTCGGCAAGAAAATTCCTTGAAAAAACGCTCCAAATAAACCTCCCTACATTAAAATTTTACAAGTATCCCAGCTTGCCAGGTACAGCGTGTTTCACCAGAAATAATAAGTGCGGAGGGGTATTTAATTTAATTTCTGGATGAGGTGATACACCCAGGTATAGTATAGTTAACAAGCAATGGCTTGGTAAAATGGGCTATGGTCACACACATCTGTGCCCTTAAAATTACAAAGAGCCCAGTTTTATCTTGAATCTTCCAAGAAAACAACGATTATGAATCCGGATTTAGACTTTTGCAATTAAATCCAAGATATTCTTCTTGTTCATATTACAATTCTGATATTGTTTAAACAACAAAAGGTCTTTACCCTTAAAAAGAAGATGTCTTCAGATTAAAACTGGATTCCATTGAATTCAGCCCTGATAAAACCTCGCTAGGTTCTAGCGCGAGATAACTTATCTTCCCGTGCCGTGATTGATCTTCCATATCAATTTTTTTGGAGTTATTGATCAAGCGAATTTGACATACTAGTCAATCAACGTTACCACGCCGCACCATTCAGGAGCTTCGTTCGTTTGCTCTCCTGGCAAAATTCAAGACTGTGACGGTTTATATTTTATGTTATCTTATTTGCCGCCTGATAAAACGCCAAAACAAGGATGTAGTTGAATGTACGATTTTGAGGGCACGCTAGCGATACAACGTAATTTTCCTACACAGGATTGTGTATAGCCTGCGCGGCAAGCGTTCCCGCACGTAATGCGAGCTTTCTCTGTATTTAGGGGCTGGACGAGGCAACGTCGTCCCCTGTCTGAGCACTGAGGAGTTTAGTCACAAAGAAACATGCGCTTTGTCAGAATCGTATCGCACGTGCAAAATTAGACATGCGTGATTCAGACATGTGTCTCCACAAGCGACATTGGCATGTCGATTCATCGATCAACTCATTGATTTTGATTCTTTAAGGTAGCCGACAATTAAGAGGCCCTGCACCTAAGAAACGACCGATAATTTCCGGCTAAAAAATAAAATCGGCCGATTTTTATCTCCCAAGTAGAGGTTACCGAATACTATTTAAAAATGAATTTCTTTTGTTTCAGTTTCGCTTTAAACCAAAAATATCGAGCCGCAAAGTTTTTCCGTCTGAAAGCAGCAAAATCAGGCCGAAAATAAGCCCCCGCAAAAAACTGTTTAGAAATTACTATCGCAACGCAAAATAATGAGAAAACTACACAGTGTTGAAGAAAAAGGCCTTTTAATGCAATATCATTCCATAAACATCAAAAAACTGCCGAAGCGATTAACAAATAAAGTTTCAAATATTGCATACTAAATTAGATGGAGCGTTGGAGCTGATTTTAAAATAATTATTTCTCAAAAGTTCAACGCTTTTGAAAGCAATCACAGTGATGAATGAGACATTGGAGGGATACAAATCACGTTTCTGGAAAAACATTTTTCGGCCAAAGTATATTGACCTTGTACAAAGCGTCCAAAGTTACCGTTTTTACCGTTATCCTGCTACTTCGGCGAAACACTTCTCTTTTGCCAATACGGCCGTGGATAGCGTGTTAAACGCCACTTTAAACCTTGCTAGGCATTCAGAGACTATCCTGAGTAGAAGGAAGTAGAATTGAAAGAGAAAGGAAGATGAAAAATACGCAGAAAAAGAAAATAACTCGAAATTACCATCTGCTAACGAAAGTTGAATCTGGAAAATGTCGTCGCGTGACAGCGGCCAATGACGTCATATGTCACGTAAAGGTCGCAAGAGCGTGGGAAAACGAGTCTGCAATGTCCTTCGGGCGGTCAGCGGCAAGAGATCCAGTCGTGACCCATAACTCAGATCACGCTGCGGCCAAAACGGTGTGGCGGTTGGGGAAGTTTTTCTTTTTGAGTGACCATCATTTGTGAAAAATAACATAACATTGTTCCACTAAACGTTTTCTGGCCGGGAAAAATTGTTTTCCTATTTGTGCAGTCGTTTGGATTCCACCGCTATTGATACAAATGACGTCAATGGCCGCTGTCACGCGACGACATTTTCCAGATTCAACTTTCGTTAGCAGATGGTAATTTCGAGTTATTTTCTTTTTCTGTGTATTTTTCATCTTCCTTTCTCTTTTAATTCTACTTCCTTCTACTTAGGACGGTCTTTGAATGCCTAGCAAGGCTTAAGGTGGCGTTTAACACGCTATCCACGGCCGTATTGGCAAAAGAGAAGTGTTTCGCCGAAGTAGCAGGATAACGGTAAAAACGGTAACTTTGAACGCTTTGTACAAGGTCAATATACTTTGGCCGAAAAATGTTTTTCCAGAAACGTGATTTGTATCCCTCCAATGTCTCATTCATCACTGTGATTGCTTTCAAAAGCGTTGAACTTTTGAGAAATAATTATTTTAAAATCAGCTCCAACGCTCCATCTAATTTAGTATGCAATATTTGAAACTTTATTTGTTAAACGCTTCGGCAGCTTTTTGATGTTTATGGAATGATATTGCATTAAAAGGCCTTTTTCTTCAACACTGTGTAGTTTTCTCATTATTTTGCGTTGCGATAGTAATTTCTAAACAGTTTTTTGCGGGGGCTTATTTTCGGCCTGATTTTGCTGCTTTCAGACGGAAAAACTTTGCGGCTCGATATTTTTGGTTTAAAGCGAAACTGAAACAAAAGAAATTCATTTTTAAATAGTATTCGGTAATCTCTACTTGAGAGATAAAAATCGGCCGATTTTATTTTTTAGCCGGAAATCATCGGTCGTTTCTTAGGCGCAGGGCCTCTTAAATAGTGTATTTGCAAAGCTCAACTGACGGTTTTCACTGTCACTTTCACAACTGTATCCAAACCATTGAATAAATTAAAAGAAGTCAGGACTTTAAAATACCATAGATGATTAAAAGTTGATCTCCCAGGTTGAATTCCAGGTCTGTGTTATATTCCGTATTCAAGTTATCCAAGCAAAGAGGTCATCTTTGTGTCCTGCGGAAGGACGGTAATGTTCGGACCGAAAATCAACGACAACAACTGCCATGAACTCTTGTTCTAATTATAACAAGTTTACTGTTCGGACTAGTAATGGTTGGTGGAAAATAAGTTTTAACATACATGGCACCCTTCTTGCAACTATCTTGATGTCGTCAGTGGTGCAAGAACTCCATCAAAAAATAAATAAATAAAAGTGTACATATCTCTCTCACGCCTGTTGTACACGCACTATTTCACACTTTGGGAATTACAGTCTACCGTAACCGACCGCTATTTTCCCTATAAGTCTCACGTATCACATGATCTTTGTGTCCTGCGGAAGGACGCTAATGTTGGGTAAAAAAATCAACGACAAAAACTGCTATGAACTCTAGTTCCAGTTATAACAAGTTAACTGTGCGGCCGTCTTTTACTAGTACTAGTAAAAGTTGCTAGGAAATTACTTTTTTAACATACAGTTATTGTGATGTCGTCAGTGGTACAAGAACTCCATAGAACGCCTGTTGTACACGGACTGTTTCACTCTTTGAGAATTACAGTCCACCGGCCGTAACCGACCGCTGTTTTCTTTGTAAGTCTCACGTATCACATGATATTTTTTTTGCTCTGTTCTAGGAATTCTAGGAATCGATTGACATTTCTTGATAAACATAGAGTACTCTCAGCGCGTTTGGATGCGTCTTTTTCTCGAAATTGTCATAGTTTCTACCAGAGAGTTCAGCTATGAATTTCCTAAGTGTAGAGAACGTGGTGATTTCATAGTAGACCGAAATAATTTGTGGAATTGCTTGGTATTGCTAAGCAAACATAGAACATTGTCAAGAGGTTTAAATAAGACTTTCTGTCGATAATATGGAAAACATTCAGACTGCAGGTTATCTAGTCAAGGACGTATTAAAATACTAATTAATTCTAGTCATGTAAAAGAAATCAACAGTGTCAGGCTCAAATTATGACAAAATGAATACAAGACATGTTAATAACAATTTCAAAATGTCAAGAACAAGTTATTCACCTTTACTTGTCGTGCAATTGTCCTTTGTCCCTCAACGGCAATTGAGACAACTCAGCATCAGTTGTAGCTCGTTGTAAACATAGTTGATAGAGGGGAATGGTTATGAAACTCGAGAAAGTTCTTTGTTGTATGTTTTTGTTCTCTTTTTTGGCCTTCACCGTGCACAAAACACAGTAGTTGTTTACTCCGTACCGAGGAACTAACCAATAGAAACGTGTTGGTTATGTAATTCATGCATAGTGTATGAGCGCAAAACAAAAGATTGTGCACGGTCGTGGACCAACATAAATCTTGGTATCTTTGTTTGCTCCTTTGATGTTTGCCGGGCTTCATAACCAGTTGCCTCTATTAACTATGTTGTGAAGAACTTGAAAACCACCTGAGCCACTTATCGCAAAAATCGATGGGGTGCAATTGAACTTTGATTGACATGGTAGTAGCGGCCATACGTGATATTGTGCTATTCAATCTGTCTGCTGTTGTTTCGAGTCGTCGCTCAACCGTGTGGTATGTACTACGATAGTTATTCTTTTTCAGGTCATTAGCTTATTAGCCTGAAGGACAATGCAGTTTCCGTTTTGTGTAACTGAACGATTAGTATTTATTCGGCTTTGTTTGTCTATGATATAATTGTCCTAATTGTTGCGGCATTATAGAGGTATTTTGTGGGGGAGAATATAGTAATCAACGGATCATGCGAATTCTTCCGTGCTGTACATGTTACCCTGAAAACAAAAGTCTGCCATCTTCAGATAACATCTCGTAAGGTCATACTGTTGTTTTGTTTTATTAAAGAGGGGTAGACCATGTGGTATTTGAGAAAACAGCGTTGCTTTCATAGTTTTATCGTGTATAAAGAATAAATAAATAATAAGTAAAAGCTTCATCAATGTGTCGATGTATTTAGTTTTCACAACTAATTGGGGACACAACAACAACAACAACAACAACAACAACAACAAAGTGCTTTCCCTTACCTTTGGCTATTGGGAGCATTATGATATACGTACACTGTAAGTATTATTTCAAGCGTCGTGGTCACTTAATAATGACGCTTTTGAGGTACCTAATCAACCTCCCTGTCATGTGTGTAGGTAATGAGAATAACGATACTGATCTGCTCACACCCAGCGCGAGTTCACGAGGATAGCCAAATGCTTTTTGAATTGAATGTTCTATGTTTTACTGGATCTTGGGACAATTAATGTGGTGAGTTCGTTTACTCAAAGATAAACAAATGAGAATTAAATACAACAATGAAGAACCTTTGCTGTCCTTTATTCCTGCCTACGGTGCATCTGAGCGAGATCAGCGAGCTTAGCCCTTTTAGACACAAATTCAAAACAATTTGTTCGTTCATGAACTGAATTCTCCCGAGTATTTGAATTCGATTGCCCGAAGGTCTAGTGATATTTTATCAAACTAATCGTGCAAACATACCACCTGGTTTGATTCAAGATCAACCTCGTGGTCTTTTTACTGACTGTTTACTACTGCAGAATTTCAACAAGGATCGCAGCCTACCGTCAAAAAATAGAAAACAAAAAAACAAGGATAAGGGAATGAGAAGAAACCAAACAACTACACCTCGACCTAGTCCCCCTCGCCTGGTGGGCTCTTATCCAGGCGCGGGTCTTCTTAGTCAGTCCAAAACAGTAAAGGATGATTTTTAAGTCAGTACTTTTTTAACGAATTACACCCCACAAAGACAATGGGTATCGGAAAATAGGCCTAGGCAGATTCTGATCAAAAACTGTTCAAAAGTTGCTTAAAAATATCCTCAAAATTAAAGTTGCTCAAAAGTTGCTTAAAATCGCAAAAGTTGCTCAAAAATTTTTATAGTTGCTCGCTGAAATCGAGGAGCAGCAAGCCGGCTCTCTTTACGTACAACAACAAAACGATTAGTGTCAGTTCAGTAACAGTGTCTTGAAGACCAAGCAATAACACTGGTTTCATCCTTGTGCTTTCTTTGGCAGCTGTTGTACCTGATGATCGCAGATGCCTCAATGTAATCTTTTAAGGCGCTTTCCCGCTGGAATGAAAGGGTGCTGAGCAGACTAAATACCCTCTCGGCAGAGGTAGAGCTCGGTTGGACGAGGAGCATTTTCTTTACAAGGGAAGCCCTGGATTGGATCTCTTTGATGTTCTTCTTCATCGGATTCTTCATTGTCAGAAGAAAGCGCTTTTATGACCATATTTGGAATATCAGTGTAGCGGGTTTCGATTCCCAAATAAATAAGGGATTTGTGGAGGCAGAGCCGTACTGATTCCAAGCACTCATCTTAAATTTGAACTGACGATCTTTATTGATAATCTTGTGGAGCACTTGAAAACGTAAGAACTGAAAGGTCGATTTGCGAAATAAATACAATTACAAACGATTTGGAAACTATACATTACATGTGTTATTATGCAATCACTCGTATCCAAAGCGTACGCGAGAGTACTATTTTAGCATGAGTTAAATCAAACGAAAACCCGCGATAACAAACTAATTGATATATTCTAACAGCATGCAAATCACAATAGTGAAATTCGTACCTCTTTTCTCCGGTATTATCCTTATTTCTTTCACTTGATAAAATCCCTTTAGGCTTATAATGGTCTTTCTCGTCCGTGTACAATTAGGAATGTCTCTTGTTTCATTGTCCTAAAACTAACTTGACTTGAAACGGAAATTACGTAACAATCGGTCAAAGAAGTCATAGTTAATCATTACAATCAGCACAGGATACCCATTCTGGAAATGGAGTCACATCCGGCATATCCATATTTGGAATCTATCAAAACAAGATACCGATCAAAACGTAAGAGAGTTTCTAGTGAAATTCTTGTGAATTTTCAAAGAAAACGTGTTAAAATACCGATTACTTATGAATGTGATTTCGAAGTAGTCAAAATCTGTCAAAAGTATGCTAGCTTTTAGAAAAGCTGCTGTAAAGTTGCTCACCCTCCGAAAAGTTGCTCAAAAGTTTCAGAGCAGAATCTGTCTAGGCCTTTGGGGATCACGTCGCAAACGTCAATTAGAATTCAAAATGATTTTTTAACGGTTAATATACTCGGCGAGATTTTGCCCAAGAAACAGCAACTAATTGATTAACTAATGCGTTCTAAAACCTCCTTTTTACAGCCTAAGAATGAGGACGGGCACCTCCGTTCCTTCGGTCCCCGTGGCTTTTGGGACGAGAAGGAGAATTTTCACGAGTCTACCATGACGTAGGTAAACCTATCTAAATGGATATTCAGTGGTGTCGATTACGCCCCTCCCACTTCCCCTCTACACTGCACCTGATACAATAAACGACCACACAGAAAGTGTTAAACGTCCAAGTAATATTCGGAGGCCAATTGAGCCATTTGAACCCAGAAGGAAACGTAAAAACCAAAACCATCTGCTCGAATGCTTGTAACACAGGTTCTTCGTGTGATGACGTCAAGTAATGAGTTATGTGAACTTTTGCTCTGCAAGTACAAGTTTTGCTTAACAAATTGACGTCATTTTTTATGCGTCTGTACTGTTATTGAACATGAATTTGTTCATAGCGTTGTCAAAGTAACTGTGGCCTCCACGAGGCGATAGCCGTCTTATCCGTAGACTATTTTGACAATGTTATGAAGAAATTCATCGTCAATAACAGGACAGATGCATGAAAACGACGAAACAACGCAATGAAAGAAGTACGAGTTTTCGTTGAATGGCTTTTTGGCGACATTATCAACTCTTTTAAATTTCTTGATTCCAAAAAAAAGGGAAAGAAAACTTAAAAACTGAACTCAGCAGTGTAAGAAAGATGTGCATGGTATGTGCATTGCTTCGAAATGCCATCATTTGCCTTTATAAAAACCAAACGTCACTTTTCCTTTTGACTTGACCCTCCAATACTGGAAGAATGATTTCAGTAACTTATAAAGACAATTTTAATTAACCTAAATATTATACGAAGTCGTGTAATCGAATGGCTCATGTGAAATACTCGAACTCAGCAATATACTCGGGTTGTAAATAATAAGCTATAAAATACGATAGTTAAGCTCAACACAATAAAGTACAAGAATCGTTCTCAAAGTCCTTAATTACCTTAATTTTACTGCGCCTTTCAATAGCATGCGGACTCTAACATTAAAAGCTAGCTCAACCGACAAATGCGTTTTTCGCTACCGTCAATCAAATGTTCGGCGGCTCCTCCCAGCTTCCGACTCCTGCCGAGCGCGCGTAATCAAATCAAATCGTTGAGCACAGTTTAGACAACATAGTCTAAAGCTGGGAGGAGCCGCCGAACATTTGATTGACGGTAGCGAAAAACGCATTTGTCGGTTGAGCTTGAATTTTAAAGTCCGCATGTTATTGAAAAGCGCAGTAACTGGGTTGAAATAGTTTGAAATAGTCGGATAGTTTTCGTAGCCTATCCATGAAACCTTACTCTTCGGATAGTTTTGGTAGCCAATCAGATTGTGTTCATACATGCGTAATCCCCGGAAAGTGTTCGGTGACTAATCAGAGCATCAACTGTCCCAGCTAGTCGATGGTACGTAACCAATTTTTTGAAGCGAAAGGCTGTTCTGATTCAAATATCACGAGTCATTTTGATTTCCTATCAAAACGAGGAGTTCAGCCAATTGTTTGTATCCGAGGTAGCCACATGCAGTTCTCGACTGCCTCGACCGCGCAAGAAATCCACTAGCGGCTCTGCACATCTCTTGCGGCCTGAGTTTGTTGGCGGATCATCATCAGTCGTTCCCCTCGATGATTTTCGCTTTTTTGTTTCCCCCATACTCTCCATGGCTTTCTTCCTTATGTCTTCGGCTTTATCTTTGTCATTCGTTTGTTGAACTGATAGGTTGTCATCTGGTTTGATGCTATCCTGTCTCTAGATCAACTCTTCGATTAGAACCTCCTTCTCTGTCAGATCTTCAACGACAATACCACTAGCCGCCGCCTCCTCTCTGATCTTTGACCTGAATTTTGTCGAAGCAATACCCAGCGCTCTGTAACTCCTCTCTTATCTTTGCTACGAAACTGTGGTGAATCTATCTGATTTATATTGCCTAGTTCGTGTTAAAGCCTTCAGAAGCCAAACAAGAATGGCAGATATTGAATGCATGAAAGCAAACAATGTACTCACGTTTTGTGGACAACGGGAAACTCTCTGTTCTCACGTCAGGACGGAGAGACGACGGCTTCCTGCCAGAATGTAAGATGTCTATCAGAAATAAATCTGACTTCGGTCGCGGTCGCCGTCGCGGTCGCAGAAATTTGCGTTGCTAAGGTCCCTACTGTTTCCTGGGGGACGCTCTAACAACACATTGCTCTCCTGTTCCTCATTAAATTCACCTGTTTTTCAGATGGCTTGAAAGCCTTTCGAGGACGAAACCTGGGTAAATCCTTGTAATGTAGTGTCATGAAAACTTGTGGGTAGAAGGACTTGGGTGCTCTGAAGTAAGCAAATGGTGTAAAACATTGCCTTTTCAACCGTTCCTTGATTGCCCTGCTGAATCTGTAATCGGTTCATGCTATAGGGGCATGTCGGTGGCACCACTTTTCATTTCTGAAAATGTGTTTTCGACAATAAGCGTTAAAAGACGTTGAGATACTGTATTCAGTGGTAACTGACTTAATCCTTTAGGCTCCTAGTGGAGTAAAGAGCTTCAACAGTGTTCCCCCAGCGGACTCTGCCTTGTGCCATGTTCTTAGCTGTGCCATCTTCATCTGTTCTTCAGTCGACCTTGTTATGCACGTCTTAAGAGAATCCACTTCAAGGCCTGCTTTGTCGTGTCAGTGGTTCGTTTTCGCAGCGTGTGGCTTACCCAAGGCTATCTCCATCTTGCTATGTCGGTTGGTATGTGGTCTTGTCCCGTCCTACTCCAAAGTTCTTTGTTACTAATTTTTTCCAGCCAATGTATCTTGAGGATCTTTCTGCGATATTTATTGACAAAGCTTTGCAGCTTGTTCGATAGGGCTTGTGTCACTTTCCAGTCTCTGATCCATAGAGGAGCGGAGCTTTAACATTTGAAGAAGTGAAGAAGCGCAATTTGACTTTGATAGAAATCGATGAGGCATTCCAGACTGGTCTAAGCGGAGGGTCCCCAATAGGTTTGGCGGGATGCGGAATTTGGCGTTTTTTCGCTGTTATATTTGGGATTTTTGAGCTGAAAACAGGTGCGGGAAGCGGGAATTTCAATCACGAGCGGGAGCGGGATTTAGTATTTTTATGGGGTTGGGATGTGCGATTCGCAAGGGGAACAGAGCGGGATACAGGATTTCAATTCTTACATAACCACATAAATTGTTATTGACCAGCGCAAAAACCACAAGCTGGCAGAAACCAACCTTTTGTGCATATAGCTGTGTCTGCCCTGGGTACCAGAGGTTTTTTCTCGTGCGCGGCGGAAGAAAAACCTCAGGCACCCAGGTTAAGCTGTGTCAGGTTTTACGTAATGAATAGCAACGGCTCTGTACCCTGTCAGGTTCTGTGAAACGTATCTATCCATTATCGCTTGACTACGTTAGTATCATGACACTTCACGAGGTCTTTGAGTCCTATTGTAATCTGACATCAATGACATCTGTCCATTTCGAACATTTTTGACGCTTGCATTTGTAATCTTGGTCCCCCAATCCTTTCCAGTTTTTCTAGTCTTTCGACCTTTTCCAGAGTGCCTGGCTTGTTTTGGCCAGGATGGCCACACCGAATGGTGATAATAGGTCTAATAGTCATTTACCGAACGAAGTATGCGACATTACGAATTGCGTCACAATATATTACGAAAAGGATGAGTGAGCAGGAATGTCTTTGTTCAGAAAGAAAAGTTCTGAGGCCAGATTTCAAAGAAAGTGAAGACACTGAAAGCTTTGAAAGAAATTGCCAAGTGTGTTTACGGGCCTTCTCTTGAATATGGGAATGAGCAGTCATTTTCTTTCACTGATACGTGGATAGAAAAAAGAAAACAAAACAGTGAGCTGTTTACAGAAAGAAACGTTATTAATCATTTGAGCTTGCTTATCTGCTACCCATTTAATTGTTTTTTGATCTTTTATGGGATATCTATTTTGAAAAAGTTTCTGTGTAAATAATTAAATCAATTATTAATTTAACAAATTAATAATTAACGCAGAAACGTCTTTGAAAAGTGGGCAGGATCGGGACTTCCAGCCAAAAAAGGGCGGGATGGTGGGATTAATAGGAAAAAATGGGCGGGAAAGCGGCATCTGAGACCCCTATTGTGGACCCTCAAAGCGTGTGGACGGCCAGTCTGGTTTTGCCTAATCTGTTCTTCACACCCTCCTAAGCACCGCCGGTGACTTTGATGGCGCTACCCAGATATGGTGAACCTTTCTTCATCTTCCAGATCTTCGATTCGCCGCTCAACTTGATTTTATCCTTCTGCTTGTTATAACCTTGCGCGACTTTGTTTTTTTCTTTGCTTACCTTGAGGTCAGCGCTCTCTACGATGAGCGCCAGGTTATTGGTCTTGGCTTGCATATGTTGCAGTTTCTAATAGAGGAGGCATATATCATCTGCAAAATCTAGGTCATATAGCTGAGTTATTAGTGTCCACTGCATGCCTGTCTTTTTAAAAGAAGGGTATTAAATACTCTTACATTCCACCTCCCTCGTGATCTAGAAGACAGCTATAATAACGATCATGAGGGACAGCAACTAGCATTACCGGACTCCTGTACTCATTTCAAAGATTCAGACCGTTTTCCACTGTGGATGGCTTGACAAGATGAGGGCTCGTAAAAGTCCTGGAACAACTTAATGAACTTTGATGGAATTTCATAGTGGTGTATAAGCTTCCATATGATGTTCCTGTCAACACTGCGTTTTCGAAATCAATAAAGTTCATTTACAATGGCGTCTGCCATTCTTTAGACTGTTCTACGAAATCTTATCCTTAAGGTGGCAGTATGGTCTGTGCAAGATTTGTCTTTCCTAGGGCCGGCTCGCTTGCACTGTAGTTGTTTGTCAAGGGCATCCTTCAGTAATTGAATGTAGATTAGTGTTCACTTGATCCCAACAATCTAATCAGGAGTTCTGATCTCTTGTTCCCTGAAAATCATTTGACAATATTCCTTGTTCCCTCAAAATAAATGACCCTGTTCCCCAGCTCCATAAGCCCTGAGAGACCCAGCAACAATTAAATCAGAGTGAATAAAAAAAAAGATATTAAGTTCTTATGTGCCTTCATGGGACACGGATTGGGCTCTGCTCATTCGCACCAAATAAACCATGATCTGTGTAAACACCAGAACGTTTCATTTAAGTATTTTTATAACAAAGCCTACAATATAAAGAAAGTTCTTGAAATTTTAACTGTTCCTCAACACTGCTTGTTGGAACTACCATAGAAGCTCCATCATGCTTAAAAGCGATCACTCTTAAGAAAAGTAAAGTCTGGTTTTTCAAGCGGTGGATAGCCTTTTCCTCCGGTTAAGTTACTATCTGATGGACCACATTGTTGATTTTATGAACATTTCTGTACTGGATAGTGTGTGATCTGTATATAGCTCTTTCAACCGTTTATAATACCGGGCCTGGAGTTCTCTTTAAAATTAAACCTGGTATGACAAAATCGCTTAAGTGAGCGTAACCTACAGTTACAAAATCGTTGAAAATAGCTTAACCTAAAGTGATCTAGACGCCTAAAATGACAAAAGCGCCGTAATTAGCATAGCCTATAGCGTGAAAAGTTTTCTGACAATAATTGCGTAACCTAACATGGCAAAGTCCCTTTAAAAATCCTAAAGCCAGAGTAACGAATCAAATCCCCTTAAATTGCATAACTAAGCGCGAAACAAATCGCCATTTTTCTTGTCTCCTACGTTGGTGTTTGGTGAATACTTTAGGGCGGCACACAATACATTAGCAAAGCCAACAGCTTCTAAAATAGTACTAACATGTCTCTAACAATTCATGTAATGTAGCGATGTACTTCTTTGCCACTCGTAGAGTTTGGATTCTTGACAGCCTGTCTCCAGGCTCTCTCTCGGAAAAGTAATCGGGTATTACGCTGCGAAGCACGTTAAACGCCCTCTTCAGGCGCGTCTGCCTTTTGCGCTCTCTTTCTCGATTCAGTTCTCTTCGATTAGTCAAAGGCATTCCCGACGATCGGTGACCTTTGGAATGCAGGTTGTTCATAGTTTGCTCGGTCTCTTGTTGAAATTGCTCCACACTTTCTCTCTGTACCGGTGTGTTCCAAGAGGCAGGACAGTCGGAGAAGGAAGAGCAATTTTGTAGCAGCGCTTGGTTGTAGTATATTTGTTCCATGGGTTCATTCACTTGTAGTGGTGCTTCGTCGGGAACATATGTTTGGTAGAACTGCATCTGCAGGGAATTGAGAAGGAATCAATAAATTAATCGACAATGCCCGGTGCGAGTCAAATGTAAAAGTGACGGGGCTGAGTTTCGGATAACTATAAATGACCCTTGAAAAGCTACCGAAATGTCGTTTTGTGGACCCAGAAGGTACCGAGATATCCTGGAGATAACTCTAAGGGTGCTTGGTTTTAATTTTAAAAACACCTTACGCGAAACCGAGCAACAAACTAATGTAGAGTTCCTCTCTACCCAGCTCTGAGGCCGTGATTATAAGCCTCAGAGAAACGCACAATCCTTTTCTCGGGTTTCTCTACGTCTGTAAAGACGCCGAGTCAAAGTCGGCAAGAAAATTCCTTAAAAAACGCCAAAGAAGCTTCCATACACGAAAATATTATAAGTATCCTAACTTGCCAGGTACCGCGTGTTTCACCAGAAAAAACAAGCGCGGGGGAATATTTAATTTAATTTCTGGATGAGGTGATACACCCTCGTATAGTGTAGTTTACAAGCAATGGCTCGGTAAAAAAGGCTATAGTCACACACCTCTGTGCCCTTAAGATTACAAAGAGTCCAGTTTTATCTTCAATCTTCCAAGAAAGCAACGATGATGAATCCGGTTTTAGACTTTTGCAATTAAAATCAAGATATTCTTCTGGTTCATATTACAATTCCGATATAGCTCAAACAACAAAAAGTCTTTAAAAAAAATTGTCTGTAGAATAAAACTGGATACCATTGAGTTCAGCTCTGATAAAACTTCGCTGGGTTTTTAGCTCGAGTTAACTTATCTTCCCCTGCCGTGATTGATCTTCCATGTCAATTTTTTTGAATTATTCAAGCGAATTTGACATACTAGTCAATCAACATTACTACGCCGCACCATTCAGGAGCTTCGTTCGTTTGCTCTCTAGGCAAAACTTAAGGTTGTAACTGTTTATATTTTATGTTATCTTATTTGCCGCCTGATAAAACGCCAAAACAAGAATCGAATATAGTTGAATGTGCGATTTTTAGGGCACGCAAGCGATACAACTCTATTTCTCTACACAGGATCCGGTGTAGCCTGCGCGGCAAGCGTTCCCGGACGTAATGCGAGCTTTCTCTGTATTTAGGTGCTGAACGAGGCTACGTCGTCCCCTGTCTGAGCATCAGGAGTCTAGTCACAAAGCAACATGAGCTTTGTCAAAATCGTATCGCACGTGCAAAATTAGACATGGGTGATTGAGACATGTGTGTCCACAAGCGACATTGGCATGTCGATTCATCGATCAACTCATTGATTTTAATTAAAAATTCGCTTTGACCTTCTTTAAGGAAGCCGACAACTAAACAGTGTATTTGTAAAGACAGTTTTCACTGTCAAATCGAAACCTCTGAATGAAAGAAGTCAGGAACTGTTTGAAATATTATAGATGATTAAAAGTTGATCTTCTAGGTTGAGTCCCAAGTCTGTGCGATATTCGGTATTCAAGTTATTCAAGGAAATTCATAGAGGTCAACATGGAAACGCCATCTTTGTGTCCTGCGGAAGGACGCTGATGTTCGGACCGAAAATCAACGACAACAACTGCTATGAATTCTAGTTCTAGTTATAAGAATTTAACTGTACGGCCGTCTTTTATTAGCACTAGTAAAAGTTGCTGGGAAATTACTTTTTTTAACATGCGTGGCACGCGTCTTGCAACTATTGTGATGGCGTCAGTGGTGCAAGAACTCCATTACAAAAAAAAAAAAAAAAAAAAAAAAAAACTCAGAGATGTGTCTCCACAAGCGACCCTTTGGATAGATTGGCTTGTCGATTCAACTCATTAAAAACCATGATTTTGATTAAAAATTCACTTTCACCTTCTCTAATGTAGCCGACAACTAATTAAATAGTGTATTTGTAAAGCTCAACTGACGGTTTTCACAACTGTAAAATCCAAACCACTGAATAAAAAATGTCAGGCATTAGAATACCATAGATGATTTAAAGTTGATCTTACAGGTTGAGTTCCAGGTCTGTGTGATATTCCGTATTCAAGTTATCCAAGCAAATTCATAGAGGTCAGTATGGAAACGCTATCTTTCTGTCCTGCGGAAGGACGCTAATGTTCGGGCCGAAAATCAACGACGACTACTGCTATGAACTCTTGTTCTAATTATAACAAGTTTCCTGTTCTGACTAGTAAAAGTTGCTGGAAAGTCAGTTTTTTTAACATACATGTCACCCTTCTTGCAACTATTATCTCTCTCACTCCTGTTGTACACGCACTATTTCACACTTTAAGAATTACAGTCTACCGTAACCAACCGCTATTATCGTTGTGAGTCTCACGTATCACGTGATATTTTTTTTGCTCAGTTCTAGTGGTTTTTTGTTATGCCAATAATTCTCCATTTTCAAAGTGCAGTGGAGTGCGGCAAAGTGAAGAATGTTTCGGAGCAATTGACACACACGTCTTGTTGGATAAGCTAAATTCCGCCTAAAATCACGGTGCAATTGCGAAACAAGTTAAATCTTGACCCAAATGGGTGCCTATCCGCCAAGGCAAAGCCGACAATTGCTCCCACTGTGCGAAGGACGTCTTTTTAATTTAATTCAGCCTGGAAGAGGTGGTACACCCAGGTATAGTAAAGTTAACAAACAATGGCTTGGTAAAAAAGGCGATATAATCAGACTCATATCTGTGCCTTGAAGATTACAAAGAGTTGCGTTTTATCCTGTATCTTCCCAGAAAGCAACGATTATGAATCCGGACAACTCTTGAATTTATAATTATATCCAAGTGGAGAATGGATTCTTCTGGCTCATATTACACTTCAGATATTGTTTTAAACAACAAAACGTCTTTACCCTAAAATGGAAGGTGTCTTCAGAATAAAACTGGTTACCATTGAATTCAACTTTGATAAAACTTTGCTTGGGTCTAGCACGAGTTAATTAAGCTTCCCATGCCGTGACTGATCTTCCATGTCATTTGTTCAAATCATTCAAGCGAATTTGACATACTTGTCAATCAACATTACCACGCCGCACGATTCAGGAGCGTCGTTCGTTAGCTCTCCTGGCAAAACCCAAGACACTGTGAATGTTTATACCTTATCTTATTTGTCGCCTGATATATCGCCCGAAGAATTATGTAATTAAATGTGAGATTTTGAATGCACGTTAGCGATACATGCGCTCTATTTTATTACACAGGATCTTTCTTGCGTAGCCTAGGAGGTAAGCGTTCCCGCACATAATACGAACTGTCTCTGTGTCTAGGGGCTGGACGAGGTAACGTCGTCCCCTGTCTTGTTACAAAGAACCAGACGCTTTGTCAAAATCGTATTGCACGTGCAAAATTAGACAGACAAAGACATGGGTCTCCACAAGCGACGCTTTGTGTAGATTGGCGTGTTAATTCAACTCATTGTTCTTTTCCTGATGTATCCTTGGGCAAGGATAGCTTACTTCATGTGCAAAATTGAACGCGCACAAGCGATGTATGCGCTATTTTCCCAAACGTAACACGTACTTGCTTCAAATGACTGAACAAGCTACCAACGAGCAAAATGATGTTGATGAAAGATTCCCATTCACCTTCACCAACATAGGCAAAAACAAAGTAGCTAGTACATTTGTCAAGCTCAACTGACAGTTTTCAGCGTCATTTTCACAATAGTAAAATCTAAACCACTGAATAAAAGAAATCAGGAATCCAAGCAAATGTAAAGAGTGCAGTATTGAAACGCCATCTTTGTGTCCTACGAAAGGAAACAAATATTGTGGCCGGAAATCAACGAGAACAACTGGAATAAACTCTTGTTCTAATAAGTTAACTGTTTAAACTACTAAAAGTCGCAAGATAATTAGTTTTTTTAACATTCACGCATGGCTGCCTTCTTGCAGCTATCGTGATGTTGTTAGTGGTGCACTGAACTCCATACAAAAATTTAGAAAAAAAACTTCTCTTTAAAAGCGAAGGATGCTATTGAGTTAGCCGCAAAACTTTAAGAAAATATATTTTTGAGGGCGTCTTATAGGCGAAGAAGTTAGAAATTCAGTGGGCCATACGATATTTTATAAATTTTAGAATTTTCTTTAACATAAAGGGACTAGGAGCAAGCACATCATTGCTCACTCCGCTTCTCAGCTACTTTTACTCTCTTTAAATAAAGTCTTTACTAACTTACTTACTGCTGGGTTGGCACTCTCTGTATTTTGTCAGGTTAATAAAGCTATCGACTTCACTTTCGGTCTTGGCCCCTCTTCAGTGTGTTGAAGACACATTGAAGATGGTCCAAGACCTGTTATACACGCACTATTTCACACTTTGAGAATTACAGTCTACTGTAAACACTATGTTAGTTGCCGGTAAGTATCACAAAATTTCTTGGGCTCAGTTTCACTGGTTTTTTGCTATTCCGAGAATTTTCCATTTTCAAAATATCTGAGTGGAGAGAGAAGCTGTGATTTCTCAGGAACATAACAGAGGAGCTCTTTCTAGCTCTTAAATATGGACTGCTCGATAAGGGGGCTATGAAGGTCAACGTAGTGACCATCTGCCCGTCAAGTAGCTGGGAAGAATTTCTAACATAACTTCTCAGGTGTTTGAGGAATTCATTCCGTGGCAATTATGTAACAACTTCTGACTGCCGCGTGTATAGCACATTTGAGCTTAACCGAAATAGACTTGGCGAACTGATAATATGCCCAGCTCAAAAGATTCGTCTATCATCGCTACGTATTAAAGTAATTCTAGAAATGAACTGACGTTTCTCAATAAACATAGAGTGCTCTCAGGACTTTTGAATGGGTCTTTTTCTCCAAATTGTCATAGTCTCTATTTGAGAGTCCAGCCATGAATTTCTTGAGTGTCGAGAACATGGTGATTTTGTATTAGACCGAAATGATTCGTGGAATTGCTTAGCATTTCCAAGCAAACATAGAACACTCTCCAAAAGTTTGAATAACACTATCTCTCGAAAATCTGTGAAAATTTCACACTTCAGGGCATTTATTCAAAAAATGTTTTAAAAAAAACTATCAACTCTAGGTAGATAAGAAAATTAATAGTGTCAGGCACAAATTTTGAAAAAATAATTAAAAGACATGTTAACAACAATTTCAAAGATATTCACCTTCACTTGTCGTGCAAACTGTTCTTCGTTCCTCAACGGCGGATAAGATATCTCAGTATCCGTAGCAGCTCGTTGTGAAAAGCTCGAAAACCACCTTAAGACACTTATAGCATATCGATAAAATTAAATTGAACTTTGATCAACATTAATTGGTATGGTAATAGCGGCCTTACGTAATGTGCTATTCTGTCAGCTGTTATTTCTAGTCGCTCAGCCATGTTGTATGCAGTACAATAGTTATTCTTTTCATGTCATTAGTTTAAGAGCCTAAAGGACAATGTGGTTTCCCTTTTATGTAACTGAACGATTACAAATTAAACAGCTATTTTGTTTTCGGCTTTGTTGGTCCATTTTATAATAGTTCTGCATTGTTGTGGCATCAAAGGGGGTTTTCTGGGGGAAAAACTAGCAAACGAATTCTTCCGTGCTGCTAGCTTGAAAACAGTATTCTGCCATACTGACATAACGTCTCGCAAGGTCAGACTCTTATTTGGTCTATTGAGAAGGGCAGAATATGTGGTGTGCGGGAAAACTCATTATATGGCTTTAATTGGGTTTTGGTTTTCACTTTTTTGATATGACTTCATCAGCGTTTCCGGATATTTTTATCGTGGATAAATACATGAGCGTATTTAGGTGCCGAGAGTAACGATACAGATCTGCTCACACCCAGCGCGAGCTCGCGAGGATAGCCAAGTGCTTCTTGAATTGAATGTTCTTGTTTTATCGGATCTCAGGACAATTATTAAGGTGTGTTCATTTGCTGAAAGATAAAAAATGAGAGTTAAACTAAAACATTGAAAATCTCTGCTGTCTTTTAGCCCTGCCCACGTTGCACCTGAGCGCGATCAACAAGCTTAGCCCTTAGGCACAACTTCCAAAGCAATTTGTTCGTTCATGAACTGAATTCTCCCAGGTATTTGTAACTGAGTGCCCGAAGGTCCAGTGGCCTTTTACCAAATTGATCGAGCAAACAGACCAGCTGGTTTGATTCAAGATCAACCTCGTGCTTTTTTCACTAACTTTTTGATGATAAAAATTACAATAAAGATCACAGCCTGTCGGCGCAAAATAGAAAACAACAAAAAATAAAAAAAACAACAAGGATAAGGGAATGGGAAGAAAACAAACTCCACCTCGACCTAGTCCCCCTCGCCAGGTGGGCTCTTATCCAGGTGGGGATCGTCCAACGTCAATTCAAAACAGTAAAGAATGATTCTAAAGTCAGTACTTTTTTAACGAGTTACACCACACAAACACAATGAATATCGGAGATCACAAACATCAAAATTCAAAATGATTTTTTAACGGTTAATATACTAGGCGACATTTTGTCCAAGAATCATCAACTAATTGATGAACTATTACGTTCCAAAATCTTTTTCCACACTCTAAGCAAGATGACAAGCATCTCCTTTCCTTCGGTCCTCGTGGCTGTGGGTACAAGAAGGAGTATTCTGGCGAGTCTCCCATGACGCATGCAAACGTAACTAAATCGATATTCAGTGGTGTCGACTACGCCCCTCTCACTTCCCCTATGCGCTACACCTGATACAAAGAACGACCAAACGGGAAGTGTTAAACACTCAAGTAATTTTTGGAGGCTAACCGAGGCCTTTTAACCCAGAAGGAAACGTAATATATAGATTTAGTCAAGCCTAAAAGCGGAGTTCTTGACTGCAATAACTGATGATAAAGGAAAAAGAGAGCATCCTTCGTTTGGTCTCCTGGCTAAACACAAGTCTGTGACTGTTTACATTTTATGTTATCTTATTTGCCGCCCGATAAAACGCCAAAACAAGGATATAGTTGAATGTGCGACTTTGAGGGCACGGTACCGATGCAACGCTATTTTCCTACACAGGATCTTGTGTAGCCTGCGCGGCAAGCATTCTCGCACGTAATACAAGCTTTCTTTGTATTTAGGGGCTGTACGAGGCTACGTCGTCCTCTGTCTGAGCATCAGGGGTCTAGTCACGAAGAAACATGCGCTTTGTCAAAATCGTATCGCACGGGGAAAAATAGACATGCGTGATTCAGACGTTTGTCTCCACAACGACAATGGCATGTCGGTTCATCCATCAACTTATTGATTTTGATTAAAAACTCACTTTCACCCTTTTTAAAGTAGCCGACAACTAACTAATGTATTTGTAAAGCTCAACTGACAGTTCTTACTGTCATTTTCACAACTGTAAAATCAAAACCACTGAATTAAAGAGGTCAGGAATTTGAAATATTATAGATGATTAAAAGTTGATCTCTCAGGTTGAGTTCTAGGTCTGTGTGATATTCCGTATTCAAGTTATCCAAGCAAATTCATAGAGGTCAGTATGGAAACGCCATCTTTGTGTCCTGCGGAAGGACGCTAATGTTCGGGCTGAAAATCAACTACAACAATCGTTATAAACTCTTCTTCTAATTATAACAAGTTAACTGTTCGGAAGTCTTTCACTAGGCACTAGTAAAAGTTTTTTAACATAAATGGCACCCTTCTTGCAACTATTGTGATGCCGTCAGTGGTGTAAGAACTGCATAAAAAATAAAAAAAAAAATTCAGACATGTGTCTCCACAAGCGACGCTCTGGATAGATTGGCTTGTCAATTCAACTCATTAAAAAAACATGATTTTGATTAAAAATTCACTTTCACCTTCTCTAATGTAGCCGACAACTAATTCAATAGTGTATTTGTAACGCTCAACTGACGGTTTTCACTGTCATTTTCACAACTGTAAAATCCAAACCACTGAATAAAAGAAGTCAGGAAATTTTAAATACCATAGATGATTAAAAGTTGATCTTCCAGGTTGAGTTCCAGGTCTTTCCGTTTTCAAGTTATTCAAGCAAATTCACTGAGGTCAGTATGGAAACGCTATCTTTTTGTCCTGCGGAAGGACGCTAATGTTCGGGCCGAAAATCAACGACAACAACTGCTATGAACTCTTGTTCTAATTATATCAAGTTAAGTTTTCGGACGTCTTTTACTTTTACTGGTAAAAGTTGCTGGAAAATTAGTTTAACATACATGGCACCCTTCTTGCAACTATTGTGATGTCGTCAGTGATGCAAGAGCTCCATAAAAAAATAAATAATAAAAAAAAAATAATAATAATAATAAAAATATACGTATATCTCTTTCACGCCTGTTGTACACGCACTATTTCACACTTTGAGAATTACAGTCCACCGTAACCGACCGCTATTTTCGTTGTGAGTCTCACGTATTACATGATATTTTTTTTTTCCTCAGTTGTACTGGTTTTTTGTTATGCCAAGAATCTTCTATTTTGAAAGTTTCTGAGTTGAGAAAGAAGCTGTACTGTGATCTCTCAGGAACATAACAAGGTAGCGCTTGTTATAGTTCAGTGACCACATGCCCATATGCCCGCAGTGACGATATGCCCTGATCCTATTCTATGTTTGTTCAGATACGTCTGACCATAAAGCGTCGAAAACATGCATTTTGTAGCATGCTAAAACTTGGAAAATTCGTAAACTGGAAAACCAAAAGAGTTCTTTGAATCGTTGGCAATTTCTTACAGAACTTTTCAGGGGTTTAAGGAATTTGTTCCGTCGCAATTATTTAACAATTGAGCACACTTGAGCTTAACCGAAATAGACATCAGTGGCGAACTGATATCATGCCCAAGCTCGAAAGATTTGTCTATACTACATATCAAAGTAATTCTAGGAATCGATTGACATTTCTTAACAGCCACAGAGTACTCTCAGGGCGTTTGGATGAGTCTTTTTCTTGAAATTGTCCTAGTATCTATCAGAGAGTTCAGCTATAAATTTCCTAAGTGTCGAGAACATGGAGATTTTATAGTACACCGAAATGATTTGTGGAATTGCTTAGCATTTCGAAGCAAACATAGAACACTCTCCGAAGGTTTGAATAACGCTTTCTATCGAAAATCTGTGAAAATTTCAGACTGCAGGGCATTTAGTCAACGACGTATTATAAATAATAATTAATTCTAGTCAGATAAAAAGAAATCAACAGTATCAGGCTCTAATTATGAAAAAATAAATAAAAGACATGTTAGAGCGGTTTTCAATTAAGTTTCGTAAAACCAAACCAATTACTTATCAATTAGACTACTCAGCTAATCTCAAACCGCAGTAAAACCAAAACCAAAACCAAAACCAAAACCAAAACCAAAGTAGTTGTCTAATTAATTTCGACACTCAAATGAAAACCGCTCTAATAACGATTTCAAAATGTCAAGAACAAGTTATTCACCTTCACTTGTCGTGCAGACTTTTCTTTGTCCCTCAACGGCAAAGAAGGTGACTCAGTATCCGCAGAAGCTCGTTGTTAAGAGCTCGAAAACCAATTAAGCCACTTATTGCATATCGATTAAGTTAAATTGGACTTCAATCAACATTAATTGGATATGGTAATAGCGGCCGTACTTAATACTGTGCTATTCTATGAGCTGCTGTTTGTGATCGCTCAGCCATGTTGTATGCACTACAATAGTAAGTTTTTCTTTACAGGTCATTTTAACAGCCTAAAGGACAATGCCGTTTCCCTTTTGTATAACAGAACGGTTACATATTACACAGCTATTTTTCGCCTTTGTTGGTCCATTGTTTAATAGTTCTACATTGTCGCGGCATTATAGGGTTTTTCCTGGGGGAGAAAACTAGTAAACGAATTTTGCGAATTCTTCCGTGTTGCTACTAAGCTTGAAAACAGTAGTCTGCCATACTGACATAACCTCTCACAAGGTCAGACTCTTATTTTGTTCTGTTGAGAAGGGTAGACAATGTGGTGTGCGGGAAAACTTATTATATGGCTATAATTGGGTATTGGTTTTCAATTTTGTGACATGACTTCATCAGCGTTGCCGGATATTTTTATCGTGGATTTTTTATCCCATCTGAGGGAGATCAGCAAGCTTAGCCCTTAGATACAACTTACAAAGCAATTTGTTCGTTCATGAACTGAATTTTCCCAGGTATTTGTAACTGAGTACCCAAAGGTCCAGTGGCATTTTATTAAATTGATCGTGCAAACAGACCAGCTGGTTTGATTCAAGATCAACCTCGTGGTCTTTTCACGGACTTTTTAATCATAAAATTTCAACCAATTGTTCTATTGAGAGGGGTAGACAATGTGGTGTGTAGGAAAACTCATTATATGGCTTTGAATGGGTTTTGGTTTTCAATTCATAGACACGACTGCGTCACCGTTGCCGAATATTTTTGTCGTGGATAAATAAATGAAAGTGTGTAGGCGGTGAGAATAACGATACAGATCTGCTCACACCCAGCGCGAGCTCGCGAGGATAGCCAAGTGCTTCTTGAATTGAATGTTCTTGTTTTATCGGATCTCAGGACAATTATTGAGGTGTGTTCATTTGCTGAAAGATTAAAAATTAATGAGAGTTATACTAAAACATTGAAAAACGTTTGCTGTCTTTTAGCCCTGCCCACGTTGCACCTGAGCGAGATCAGCAAGCTTAGCCCTTAGGCACAACTTCTAAAGCAATTTGTTCGTTCATGAACTGAATTCTCCCAGGTATTTGTAACTGAGTGCCCGAAGGTCCAGTGGCCTTTTACCAAATTGATCGAGCAAACAGACCAGCTGGTTTGATTCAAGATCAACCTCGTGGTCTTTTCACTAACTTTTTAATCATAACAATTTTAATAAAGATCACAGCCTGTCGGCGCAAAATAGAAAACAAACAAACAAGGATAAGGGAATGGGAAGAAAACAAACAACTCCACCTCGACCTAGTCCCCCTCGCCAGGTGGGTTCTTATCCAGGTGCGGATCGTCCAACGTCGATCCAAAACAGTGAAGAATGAGTCTAAAGCCAGTACTTTTTTAACGAGTTACACCCCACAAACACAATGAATATCGGAGATCACAAACATCAAAATTCAAAATGATTTTTTAACGGTTAATATACTCGGCGACATTTTATCCAAGAAACATCAACTAATTGATGAACTATCACGTTCCAAAATCTTTTTTTCACACCCTAAGCAAGACGAGGAGCATCTCCGTTCCTTCGGTCCTCTTGGCTCTGGGAACAAGAAGGAGTATTCTGGCGAGTCTCTCATGAAGCATGCGAACGTAACTAAATCGATATTCTGTGCTATCGAATACGCCCCTTCCACGTCCCCTCTGCACTACAGCTGGTACAATTAACGACCTTATTAAATCCGTTTTGAAATCACTGGTTGTCCTTGCAATCTGATTGGCCCTCAGTGGTGCGATTTAATCACGAATCGCACCATTTTTTGCTCCAAATCGCATCTTTTTCTCAGCCAATGAGAATGGGACAGTAAAACAAAACAACCAATCAGACTTCAAGGTTAGTTTAAAGTAATCAATAAAATTTCATCAAAAGAAAGGGCAAAAAGCTATTGTGTGCTGAATTTTGCAACTACCATATTTGCCAAAACTTTCTTATTGTTGTTTTTTTCCAAAAAAATTGACGAATTTAATTAATTACAGTTTCTGAATGACGATTAAAAGCTCCTTCAGGTTAAAGACCCTCTTTCATGGAAGTTTCCAACTTTCCGTGGCCATTTCGACTACGATTTTTTCTTCAACATCTGCTCAAGATCCGTATAATACCGAGTCCAGTAAAACATAAAAAAAAAAAAAAAAACGAAAACCACACAACAACAAATTCAGAGTCACCTCAAAAAGGTAGATGTTTCCAGGTTTCCGGTAGTTTCAAACGAAGCAACACAAGAGTTCAACTCTGTCGCTGTAAATAAACATAGTCAAAACTACAAAACAGTGAATGAACGAACGTCTTACGAAGCTGGTGCCAGTCCCGCCATCTTGAAAATATCTTGAAACAAATTGCACCGTAAGAACTTGACAAGGTCTTGAGTATTGAGCTAGTTCTACGCCTTGTTCACAAAAAGAAACGGAGATGATAACAAACTGAAATCCCTAGAGGGCCATTGAACGGGTATTTAAAAGAGAAAAACTATCCAGTGGACATCGTGCACTCGAAGGAGTTTCACAACTCAAAAGAAATCCATCGCAGAATTACACCGTTTACACGTTTCAATCAAGAAAACAAGAAGACTTTAGTGACACCTGATCGGTTAACTCAAGTCACACACGCGAAAACCGATCAAATTCAAAGTAAATTTTTGAAAAAGTGAGGCGTTCTTAACTGATCCAACTAACATAGCTAGGAAGAAGGTGCCATAGAAAAGGTAACTACAGAAAAAAACTTTGCGGCCCGACCTTTACTAAAACTTTATAACTCCGTGAACTTACCTAATTTTCGGCAATCTCCAAGTTTGGCCGCCATTTTGAGGGACTTGTCGACATGAAGTGTAGCAGATATAAATCGAGCAGGTAGATCTAAAACCGTCTGAAATACATACGAAAGCATTCAAATGAACTTTACTTTCAATTCAAGCGGCAAAATTAGAAATTGTTCGTAAAACTTACCATTCCTACATCCCCATGTGACCATTTCTTCCAACGATTTAAACACTACAACTAGTGTTCGAATTCCCCTCGTCGATTCCACCGTAAAAAATACCCTGTGCCACCTAAGCTTTGACTCGAATGTGAAGTACGAATCAAATAACATAACTGCTTCATCTTCGAGGCAATATCACGGTGGTATTTTGATTTTCTGATCGACAAGGCGGTAATCAGGAAGTGATCGCCATGTTTACCTCATAAACGTGTCCGCCGACCAGCCGCTGAGTGAATACATTACGACGCGGGGTGGAGTGGGTGGCGGGGTTATCGTCATAAGATATTCGAATACATGCTAAAAAAGCTTTAGGACTCAGTCTCAGTCTAAACAGTGAAGGCATGCTTCGTCGTAGAGACAACTTTTATTTTATTCTCATAATCTTTTTTCCTTTAAATTAGAGCTGGGTTAATTAATAGAGTTATTCAAATATTTTTAACCTGGGTACCCATATGACTTTTGTGCTTGTCATCAGTGGTATAACATAAGGTGTCTTTTCTTCCAGAGCCTTTTATTTATACCCCATTGCACGGAATGAACACTATACTTAGAACGTTTGTTCTAAATCCTTTTTTGCTGTTCCCAAGAATGCATGCATAATCATTGCTTTATACAAAGCTGACTCTAAAATATGATTTTCCATAACAGTGACCAATGTCATTTACCTATGGTGTTAATAAAACTAGTATTGTACAATTTTTAACGTTGTCCATTTTTAAGCCCGACATACAATTGTCAAGTGAACTATGTTAATTTCAGCTCATTCCTTGATTCGATCTGACCTTTTATCACTAAACCCTATTCTTTTCATTTGCAATTTTCCTGTACATTTTTTTCATACGATAACGACAAAGACTTTTACGAGTAAATATACAAATAAATGCTGGTATTTTGATTTTCTGATCGAGAAGGACGGTAATCAGGAAGTGATCGCCATGTTTACCTCATAAACGTGACCGCTGACCAGCCGCTGAGTCAAAAGAATACGGCGCAGGGTGGGGTATGGTTGTCGGATTGTTGCAATATTTAATAACATACAATTTATATTCAGTAATTCATATTTTTATTCAGTAATCGTCATTTTATATTCAATGTGTCGTATTTTTGTTCACTAAACTCATTTTTAATTCAGTGATTCATATTTTTGTTCAGCAATCGTCATTTTATATTCAATGTGTCATATTTTTGTTCAGTAAAACTCATTTTTAATTCAGTCATTCATATTTTTGTTCAGTAAAACTTATTTTATGTTCAATGATTTTTATGTTATTCAGTAAATGATAATATATTCAACAATGCTTTTGTTCAATAAAATTCCCAATTTTTGTGCACGCCGTCAAAATTTTATTCAACTCGCCCGATTTTTATTCAATAATACCCCCTGTCCTATTGGTCAGCGAATCCACAAAAGTTACATTAAAAAAAAAAAAAAAAAACATGGCGGCGATTGTGGAGGTTACGTGGGAGGTCGTACTTTCCTCCATTGATAACCTGTTGATGGAGACGGAAATCCAAGATAATAACTCTGATTTAGGGTTCCACGAAGCGGCACTAGTCCTCAACAGACTAGAAATGGCGGTATCTGTCCTGCGTGCAATAGTTGATATGGAACTGGATTTAGACAGGAACGTTGGTCAAGTGTTAGGTCAGCTGTGTGGTTTGGTTACAGATATATACCAATACTGGGGAGCAAAAGTAAGCCAAATGAGACGAAGGACTGTAAGTTTGCCAGATTTTGGATTGCGCGAGACGAATCATGCTGCAAACCCGGGAAGACCACGTTTTGACATCGAGAAGGAACTACTAGAGGACCTCCGGAGCGCTTCCTACACATGGACAGATATTGCGAAGATGTTACGAATTTCGCGCTGGACCTTGTATAGAAGGGTAAGAGAGTACAATCTGGAGCACTTAAGTCGATATTCGGATATTTCAGATGATGAACTAGATGCCCTAATTAGAGGATATATTTCTCGGCATGGAAACACAACAGGAGAATCCTATTTGATTGGTTTTATCAGGTCTCGTGGGCTGAGGGTTCAAAGAGATAGGATTAGGATGTCACTCACTCGTGTTGATCCAGAAAACACTGCATTAAGGTGGGAATGCGTGATAACGCGAAGGGTATGTAGCGTTCCTGGGCCAAATTCTCTGTGGCACATTGACGGCCATCATTCCCTAATTCGATGGAAGTTCGTTATTCATGGCTGCATCGACGGTTTTTCGAGACGAATTTTATACCTACTATGTGCTGACAACAACCGTTCAGAAACAGTAGGTGATCTGTTTCAAAATGCAGCAGAAGAATTTGGATGGCCTTCACGTGTTCGAGGAGATCATGGGGGTGAGAACTCTATTGTTGCTTCATTGATGGTACAAGTAAGGGGTGACGGCCGTGGTAGTTTTATTGCCGGCTCCTCTACTAGGAACCAGAGGATAGAGAGACTCTGGCGTGAGGTCTTTAGGTGTGTTGTTTTCCTATTTTACTGTGTATTTTACGCATTGGAGGAAAGTGGAAGTCTTGATTTGGAGAACAATGAGCACATTTTTGTTTTGCATTACATATTTAAAGCACGCATCAATTATGCATTAAAGGAGTTTGCCGCCGCATTTAATAATCGTCCCATTCGCACAGAAAACAACTGGAGGTCCTAATAAGATATGGATCGATGGAATGATCAACCCAAGTAATGAAGGACAAACAGCTCTTCGTGATCCAGCTATTGGTGAAGCAGTTCCAGAGAACATTGATCTATATGGAGCGGACTGGGATGGGCCTCTTCCAGTGGAAAGAGTAAACATGGTTGAGGTAGACCCACCACGATGCCCGATTCAACAAGACATGCTGAATTTGCTGCAACAAACTGTAAATCCACTTGAGGAGTCAAATGTTTATGGGATTGACCTGTACATGCAAGCGGTTTCTTTGTTGTAAAACTGAATGTACACAGAATCCTGGAGGTAGTTTGTATGGGATCAGGAGTGACTTGCCAAAGTCGTATACTAGGCATGTACCTCTGCACCATTTTTATATCCTCCAAGGAAAATGGCATTCCATTCACAAACAAAACAGAAAGAGTATTGGTCTGGTCTGTGAAGAGTTTAGTGCTTTTGGGGTTAGGGTTTAGAACCACAATGTTAATACAGTCAGATTTCCCAACACTTGCAAATATTTTAAGTACTTTACTCTTACCGTAACACATGAATTATGTATGCTACCTCTTCCTCGGGAATTCTCCTGGCCATAATACAGAGTTCCCTTTGAAAATTTACTATACGTGTGGGTACTTTGGCCTTCCATATCAAGTGGCCATGGGTTGAGGTTCCTTTCAGGTTTAGGTCTTTTACTGAACTTGGCCAAGCTGCTTTGAATGCAGGTTTATGCCAACCTAGGGTTAAAATTTATTTTTATCAGTTATTAGTTTTATCATCTTATAGTCTGTTTTGATCCATCATTTTTGTATCACATTACTGTGGGCTCTGAGTAAGTGCTCAGGTACAGTGAAACCTGGTTAATCCAGACTCTAAAGGAAAATGACCGTGTCCATTAATCCATCCCTATTCCATTAATCCATTAGTTCCATCCCCCTTGGCCATTTTTTCAAGGAGGTCAGGCTTATTATTAGGACAAAGGAAACTGCTATATTCAGGTGTTCGAGTTCGTTCAGTTTACTGGGTGTTATTATGCACTGTATACTTGCAAAAAATATTTTACAATCATTTCAAAAAGGTTGTTTTGGGAATTGGGCACTGGGTACATGGAAGTCATTGTTCACTGTACTGTATTGTTTTATACAGTTTCAATGCCCTATTTCTGAAGTATACCATGAGATTAATCAAGCATGTATAATTATGTTATTACATCTTAACTTCACTTATATTAATTGTATATTAGTTGTTATGCATATTGCCTCCCACACAGGCACAGGTGCTTTTACGGCTTTATCATGAATTCGTCCCCCTCAAACATCTGTGTGAAAGGCTAGTGATGTATACCGTCTTCAATTAGAAAAATACCGTTATCAGGCTGTACTGTAGGAAAAGGAAGAAGGCTGAAAAATTAAAGCAATTGTTTAACATTTAAGAACAAACTTTTTATTTACTTTCCACATCTATCTCAAGTACAAAGACAGTGCATCATCGAGGTTTGCTCGCTTTACTTTTAGAGATTCCGGTTTCCCTTTATCAGTTGGGTATCTGGTAAACGACAAGTCTATGTTTTGGTTGTTGGCATAATTATTATAAGTCAAGATAAGTTATCAACATCAACATCAACATATTTTCTACTTGTAAGAAATTCTTAATCCTAACATCCCACCACCGACCAGTAGAAGCAATGATCTCTACTGTTAACCCTCTAAATCTAAAGATCTCAGGGCTCTCATGAGGACTTTTCATACTCTGTTATCCATCTGTTATACATTTCCTTATACATTTGTTAAGTTTGTGTTTGACATTGGAAAGCACTGATATAAGGAGATTTATCATTTCCAATAACTCTGGGGATATGAAGATTAAGAAACGCATCAGTATAACTTGAACAATAACAAGGAAAACTTAATTGCAGCCTATTTTTGTGTTTTTGTTTCTAGTGCCCATAAGTCTTCTGCTTTAAAACTGAAGTTCAATTGCTGTAATTTCTGTCATGGAAGTAGAAAGAAATTACTGACTGACGGCTATGCCGTATAATCCTAAGTTTCATTGTAAGGCCAATTACAAAACTGTTCAGCTAATGCAACACAACTGTCAACTATACAAGTAAGTGCAAACATTGGCTCTAATTCAATGGCAGCTTACTTTTAATTTTGCTGTAATAACTGCCAAAAATATTTTCACAAAGGTATTTTATTAAACACACCCAAAGCCTCTGTACCCATAATCAACAGCAAAGATGACCTGTTCATAAAAGTTATGGAAAGAGTCAAACACCAGTGGGACTTGAAGCTTGAGTAGACAGGCAAAAAATATAGAAGAACCATCAATCTTGTACACTAATTCTACCCTCTCTTCTAATCCTAATGGCGGGAGACTGTTTCATTCACTTACATGTAGAATGAACATGGACTTTGTAAATCTAGTCAAAATCCTTTTTGGTCATCTACAATCATTACCGACAGGACAACTGCTACCCATCAGTATAAATTGTAGTTCACACTGAAATTCAGGTTTAAATGGTTGTAACATACAACGTTGGACTCTGCATTAAGAATTTCCTCTGTTTTCTAACCCTAATAATAATAATAATAATAATAATAATAACAAAAACAACAACAACAACAATAGCAATAACAATAACGATGATAATGATAATATTAATGATAATGACAATGATGATAATAATAATAATCCTGGCAAATCCTGGAAACTGAGTTGTGAGCGAGGGAGACAGGTACCCATCACGCTGAATTAACCGTGAAAGGAGAAGGGGGAGAGAGGGGGAAGCTTGCAGACATGCTCCAATGCAAAATAACGCTCACTGTAAATGGTATTGCTTGGATTCTGAGTAATTTCTGCAGCAATTTGTTTCCTCGCTTTATCAGCCATTTTCACATTTTCATTAAAAAAACCCTGGGGCATACAGTGTGTAAACACAAAATACCCACAATGTGTGCATGAATTTCCATCGTGTATTTCATCATTTATTGTGGTAAACAGGCTTGCTTCAGGACCAATATCCACAACCCTCCCAGGTGGCTATGTGCCTTCAACAAGGGAGATCTCTTGTCTGCTTTCCTCCAAAACTTGGTCATTAACCCAATTTCTTGTTCAATACACTGCTTCAAAGAAGGTTGCAGCATCATTGTTGTTACTCCTTAATTTAGAAATACTTACCATCATACAAGGCACCAAGACTTTGTACAAAGAACTTTCGTGCTCTTTCTTTCTCTTCACTGTCTTCTTCACGTGTTGCATTTGCGAAGACTTTCTTGATCACGATATCTGGTGTTAAGTGTTCACCATCTGCCTTGACAAAGTAAACTTTCATCTCCTCAGGATATTTCTGAATCAGAGACATAACTTCCAAGCAATCCAGTCCCCTTCGTAGCTGATCCAAGGGAACCTTCCGTTTTGTGAGCACTTCATGAATGAGGAGATTCATTACAGCAGATCCTTTGTTTGCCATAGTGATGTTTTTGACCCATCCAGCCACATTCAATATGTCACGGACATTTGGATTCTCCAGTAAGAAGTTCCTCAAGTCTTCATCACTTTTGATGTCATTTAGCTGTCAAATTGTAAAAACAAACATTTTGCATAATGGCAAATGTTTCAAATCAAAGTAATACATTGCAAGTTATTTGTGTTACCATCAGAGAGGAGGATAAGAAAATAACCTTAAGAATGAGTTAAATTTAGAAATTCGGAATGGATTATGTTGAGTTGTTACTTGTGAACCAAGGAAAACATATGTTGCTGTTCTACATCCTTCATTACTTCATGATAGCTATACAAGTCAATACTGGCCTTCATAAAACTGAAGTATATGCAGAGGAACTTGCTTATAACACAGTTCAAATTTTAGGGAACCCCCTTTACCCTCTTTACTACAGATCTGATGACTCCTACTTGAAGAAGAGAAATGCAATACAGCAAGTGGATAATCATACCTATTAGGGTAATTCTTCAGTTATAATTTGCATACATTGTTACCTTTGAAATGATTTCACGTATATCCCAATCGGGCACATCCAACACAGAAGACAATCGTGCTGCTTTATGAAGATCCCCTCTTACCAAATACTCATAAACAGCTGGGCTCATGCAAGAAAATGACACATCATGATGAACAATCATGTAGCTCATCATTTTTCCAGCCAATCCAAAAATGTCACATTGGATGGCTGATGTATTGTAGATGGGAACAAATCTGTCAGTTGACCCTTCAAACAAGGATGCTTCCCTCGAAAAAGTGACTTTTGCAAGTAACAAGCAGTACTCCATCCTCAAACCTGTAAATGTAATTTGTAATTTGTAAATGTAAATGTAATTTGTTTACCCACGGAGCACCAAGGAGTTCACAGAACTCGTTCAGAAATGTCCGTGCATTCAAGGATGGAATTGAAATTTGAGAAATGTTGGTTTTTGAAGAGAGGGGAAAACTGGAGTACCCGGAGAAAAACCTCTCGGAGCAGAGAGGAGAACCAACAACAAACTCAACCCACATATGACGCCGGGTCCGTGAATTGAACCCGGGACACATTGTGGGAGGCGAGCGCTCTCACCACTGCGCCATCCCTGCTCCTCCTGGATCTAATCCTGCCTCGCCAGCAAACCTTGCACGCAAAGTTCCTCGGGTGTCAAATTTTGGGCTTTTAAAAGTAATGATCCTATCTTCCAACAGAGTTTCTCTGTCTACATTTATTCGATTAACTCCTTCTTCTGGTCCGTACTTCCGACGATGTGATGCCAGTTCAGCTTTAAAACAAATTGGAACTGAGAATTAAAAGAAAACACATACAGTAAAAAATTATACAACTGCATGTAACTTTATGTTGCAAATGAAATAATCCTTATCAACAACTAGTCCTAATCACTGGAAATACTTGACCCTGAAAGAAATATCAAGAATATTACAGCTACGAGCAATTTCTAAATTATTTTTTGACTTGATATTCTACTCTACTTAAAAAGGCAAACCCACCATTTACATCAACTCCACTTCACTGGTATTCTTTAACATATCCACAATTACCAGCTTTTAACAGATGTTATTGTTTTCACCTTTCAAGTTAACCATATAATGATGTTCGAGTAAATAATTTTATTAGCCATAACAAGTTAATTTTAAATTTCTAACTAAAATAACAGATTCTGTACAGCTCCACCCTAATTGTACAGAACAAGTTTGTTCAATAGCACAGCATGCTATCTATGTTGGCTATACCATGACCAAGGTTCTAAGAGTTATTTTAACAGTACATTTACTTTATCTAAAACAAAACCAACCTTCAAGAGCTTCAACGCCAACAATATCATCAATTGTGTCATTAAGAGTCATGTTGTTTCTTATAACATCAGAGAGGTATGACTCATCTTTATCAGGGAACATTGCTTTGAGCTTTTCTATGTCTTTCTGCTCATCCTCATCAAAAGACTGGTTGTAGGTCAAGATGTTGACAGCTGTAGATTGTGATCCTGTTCCTCTGTTACTGATGCTGGAAGGACCTACTTTGATGGTGCTCGATGAAACTCTGCCAGTTGAGGTTGATGGCTGAGGGTCACACAGTGAGGATGCAGACATGTTGCCTCCTGCAAAACATTCATTTACCAGCTGTACATCTGGTGCAGACTCAGGAACAGACAGCGGACAAGTAGATGGAAGGTCACTCACCGTTGATGGTTTTTCCACACCAATTAGAGCTTTTGGTTTTTGCAAGCGAACATACAGCTTACCCTGCCCAGCTATAGTCTTGACTTGAGGGAAATCCCATTTGTGCCCCTCTTTGCATGCTGGTGTACACACTTGCTTCCTGGAGACTTCAACAAAAGAAAAATCATCTGGCAATATACCAGGAATTCGTGTGGCCAATACTTCGGTTATCTTTGATCTTATTGCATATTCCTTATCATTAGTTATAACATCAAAAGTTCCACAAAACAGAAGATCCTCCTTTCCTAAATTATAGTCTGGAACAACTTGAGGGATGTTTCCCTTTTCATCGACAAATTCTTCACGAGCCATAAAGTCAACCACCGAAATCTCTAAGGTCTTTTGTTCTGGTTGTTTCTCTGACTTCTTAGTGTAATGATGACCAATTCTTCTACGCTTTGGCTGTTGAGCTACTGATGCTTCCAAGGAGCTACTAACACTTCCAATATTTGATCGCAGAAGGTCCCTAGCTCGACTGATTGCCCCACTTACAAGTGATCGTCCAGGAAAAGGAGTTGATGTAACACCAGGGAGTCTCAAATCTGTGGTTAAAGCAAGACATCTTTTTAGAAAAAAAAAGTACCATTCTCAATTAGGTGCACGTACGCTAAATACAAATGAAAGCTACTCTCGCTTTCTCCACCAGACAGTCTGAAATGGAACATAAAGTGCTGGAAGACTTACCTTCGCTTCTAAATGAAGCGATACCTCTCTGAATTCCTCTTTGAACAGCCTCTTCCACGTCCTTTGCAGTAAACATCGGCTCAGTATGTTCCGCCATTTTGGTACAACAGAGGGTCATGTGATTTCAAAAAGGCGCGAAAGTGATCCGCTGACAAATAGGACAGCGGAAGTTATTGAATAAAAATCGGACGGGTTGAATAAAATTTTGACGGCGTGCACAAAAATTGGGAATTTTATTGAACAAAAACATTGTTAAATACATTATCATTTACTGAATAACATAAAAATCATTGAACATAAAATAAGTTTTACTGAACAAAAATATGAATGACTGAATTAAAAATGAGTTTTACTGAACAAAAATATGACACACTGAATATAAAATGACGATTGCTGAACAAAACTATGAATGACTGAATTAAAAATGAGTTTTACTGAACAAAAATATGACACATTGAATATAAAATGACGATTGCTGAACAAAAATATGAATCACTGAATTAAAAATGAGTTTAGTGAACAAAAATACGACACATTCAATATAAAGTGACGATTACTGAATAAAAATATGAATTACTGAATATAAATTGTATGTTATTAAATATTGCAACAATCCGGCAACCATAGTGGGGTCGCTGGCGGGCTTATCGTCATAAGATATTCGAATTTATAACCCATCGCGCACGATTGTTCTAAACGCGTCACGTGACCGAATACTCCCCAGCTAAAACTGGGGAATATCCGAGAATATTCCCCATTTTTCAAAACTGCGCGCGTTGCGAAAAAGATTTGAAGGATAATTGCGTTCGTAGAACGCAGTCCTAATGCAGACTTGAGTCGAGTTTCATGGGACGGTGGACCTTTGTACGAAGTTGCGACACCGATTTGGCCGCCCCGCAGCAGGGGCGAAACAAATGACATCATCGCCAAACCATGTCCTGTACATTTGTTTCGAGTGCGGGTCTTTGTTTCGTTCAAGTGCGGGTTTTTGTGGACATTTACACTGTAATTTGGAAGCTGTAAGTATTCAGTTGTGCTCTCAGCGTTGGATTTAGGTGAACGTAAACGCCTCGACGGTGGCATTTATCGAAATCTGATGGAATTGACCTTGTTTAACTTATTTGTTTTAAAACGAACACGACTTTGAAGCGCCTTGGCTTTCCGGATGTTAACCGTGGGAAAAGCTATATTTTGATTGCATTAGTTGATTATTTCCAGTCGCGACAGACACGTAGATAGCTCAGTCCTTATCCGGTTGAATATTGTTTGGAATCGCTGGAAAAGTACTCTGAAGGCAAGATCCATCAGAGTGAGCCTGAACCAAGGAACGGCAAATTATTTAAATATGTCTACCTTATTCATCAGGGGAACATGATACGCGAATTAGTCGCACGAAGTTTGTTTACGCTGACGATAAACGAGCACACAATTGCAAATGTTTGCTTACATTTGTGCTTCCAGTTTAGAATAATGTATATAAAATTTACTTTTACAACTTACCTTTTACGTTCAAACATTACCAGTTAATGTGAGAATATTTAGCACGAAATTTGAAGGCTATAAATGTAAATATTTTCGTTCCATTAAACTTGTGAGTCTACGGAAACTTGCGCTGTCACGCAACGTGTCAACAAATGGTGGACTTTGACACTATGATAAATCTGTCTGTATAATCAAAGGCCCCTGTGAGGCAGCTCATGGATAAATGTTTCCTTGTGCTTTTGTTTCACAATGGGTCTTCGTGCGAAACCTGAGTTTGATTGGCATGAAAAAGGAACCTTTAGGTGGAAGTCATATGAATGGTTTTACATTTAGACTCGTTTTGACATAGAGGCAAAAGGCAACTCGGAAATGATCTATTGGATGAATGTAGAAAAGGTAGTAGAATAAAAAGAGAAGAGTGAAAAACGGGAAAATAAACATCTGTTGGTCAAATGTAATGCATAGGTTCTGATGTCTAAATATGGTTGCTTACTGACACCGTTTAGGTGGCTGAATTCGTTCTCTGGTAAAATCATTTTTAATAAATAATTATTTATTACACATTTGAAATAGATCTCAAGAGAGTGCAACAACAAAAATCAAGAAGAACACTCCTTTTATTAGGAACATTTTCTTTCTTAGTAACACAGTGAAATATTGACTACCATAACGTAGCACATAAAAGCTAAGAGGTTATCAATTTTTTGCTGGGTTATAAATAACATAATCTTTACCGCAGTAGGACACACATGTAGCAGAAGTACAGCAAGACAACCATTTTAAGAATTGAATGAAAATTCAACAGGTATAAGCTGGAAAAGTTAGGATAGCCTATACTTGAAATAAACATTGCAAGATTTCTATTTAATTAATAGAGACAGATTAACACATTCTATTTCAGTGTTTCTTTATGATGGGGTCTAGCAGTTTCATTTAATTGCAGTCCTAATATGTAGGACTGATGTTACTCTACATGTACATGTTCATGAACTGCAAAGCTATAGGTTCATTTCTGAGTTAAGTTTGACACATGTCGTGAGTTCAGGTGGATTTCACTTGTTGACATTCTTGATTTTAAACAACATACGAGGATAAAGTTCCAAAGTGTTTCCAACTGTGTAATTATAAGTGCAGTTTGGAGAGCCATTTTATATGCTTGTAACTAGTGTCTTTTACAAAGAATGAGTTTCAACAGCTCAAGTGGCAGCTAACACAAGCGTTGAAAGCAACTCTCTTTGTAAGCAGGAGTATTTTATATCCATCTGTAATTCTCAGATTAATTCCATGAAGTCTTAAGGGTGACAAGTTTGTGTTGTTAAAGCCAGTTTCTATGAGTCTTTTGACATTATTCTTGGCACGGCTGGTAAACATGTATAGCATCAGTAATGGTGTTGTTAATATTAACATCTGCTTACTGTCACTTGCATATTATACTGTATTTGTTATTGCAGTGTTCATCTGGGTTGTATGCATCTGCACAATAGTACAACTTGCTTCACCTGCAATACTTGCTTGAGCCTTTTAATTCCCTGAGGAACATAGGGCCACAACAACACTCCTCCAACGCACTCGGTTCTGTAAGGTCCTCCTCAGCTGCGCCCATGTCGTTCCGATGGCCTTCACCTCTGCGTCAGTGCTCCTGCGCCAAGTCTGTTTCAGTCTTCCTACTTTTCGCTTTCCTTGCGGATTCCAGTCAAGGACTTGCTTGGTGACGTTTGAGGGGGACTTCCTGAGTGTGTGGCCAATCCACCCCCATTTCCTTTTTCTGATCTCCACTTCAATGGGGCTTTGACCAGTCTTGTCCCATAGGTCAGCGTTGGAAATGACGTCTGGCCATCTGATGTTGATGATGTTTCTAAGGCATCTGTTGATAAAGGTCTGCAGCTTGTGGGTGTTTGACTTGGTAGTTCTCCATGTTTCGGAGCCATACAGTAGGACAGACTTGACGCTGGTGTTGAAGATTGAGGAGGGAGAGGGCTGAAGAGTTCCAAATGGGGCGGTGGGTGTTGAATGCATGTCTGGCCTTGTTGATCCGGCTCTTGATGTCTTCGTCTGTTCCTCCATCTTTGTTGACGACGCTGCCCAGGTAGACAAACTTCTCCACCTCGATCAGGTCTTCGTCGTGGAGTGTGATGGGGTCTTGTTTCTTGTTGTTTATTCGCATCACCTCCGTCTTCTTGGTGTTGATATTGAGGCCCGTCTTCACAGCTTCTACGGCGAGGCGGAACAGCTTCTCCTGTGCGTCCCGGTGTCTGTGTGAGAGGAGGCTAGTGTCGTTAGCGAAGTCCAGGTCCTCCAGCTGTTTGGTGAAAGTCCACTGGATGCCGGTCGTTTAGTCTGATGTTGCCTGCTTCATAATCCAGTCGACTACCAAAAGGAAGATGGTCGGCGACAGTATGCAGCCTTGACGAACACCGGTCTGTACCTGGAATGTGTCCGTCAACTTCCCATCGTGCATGACTTGGCAGCTGGAGTTGTCGTACAGTTGCTGTATGATGGAAATGAACTTGTGGGGGTGGGGGGAAGCCGTAGTGTTGCATGAGCCTCCAGATGACGCCTCTATCGACACTGTCGAATGCCTTTTGGAAGTCGACGAATACTGAGTACAGCGGGGTCTGCCATTCCAACGACTGCTCGATGATAATTCGCAGCGTGGCGATTTGGTCTGTGCAGGATCTGTCTTGGCGAAAACCTGCCTGCTCCTCTCGTAGAGTTTCGTCCAGGGCCTTCTTGAGTCTCTCCAGGATGATTCTTGTCAGGATCTTGCTTGGGATGGAGAGCAGCATAATTCCCCGCCAGTTGTTGCATGATGACAGTTCCCCTTTCTTCGGCAGTTTCACCAGGTACTCTTTCTTCCATTCCTCCGGGATCTGCTCGTTCTCCCAGATCTTAATCAGCAGTAGATGGAGCATCTCTGTGGAGGTCTGGACGTCCGCCTTTAGTGCTTCTGGTGGAATGCCGTCTGGGCCTGCTGCCTTGCCTGACTTCAAGGACTTGATGGCTTTGCTGACCTCGGCCTTGGTTGGTGGATTGATGTTCACCTTTAGCTGGTTTGCTGCTGGTGGGATGTCAGGTGGGACTTGAGGTGGGTGTCTGGTGAGAATCTCTTGGAAGTGTTCTGACCATGTTGCTCTCTCTTTGGCTTCATCTGTGATGGTCTCGCCGTTCTTGTCTTTCACTGGTCTTGAGGGGGCCTTATTCTTCCCTGACAGTGTTCTTGTGATCTCATACAGCCTCTTCATGTCTCTTTTGCCAGCTGCTGTTTCTGCTTCTTCTGTGAGATCGTGTATGAAGCTCCTCTTGTCCGCTCTGGTTCTTTTCTTGACCTGTCGGTTCAACTCCCAGTACTGGGCCTGTAGATCTTGCTTCCGTTGCAGGTCTTGGGTCTGCTTGATGTCGTTCTTCAGCTGTTTCCTCTCCTTGATGAGGGTCCATGTATTGGCTGACAGCCACTCTTTGCGTTGTCTAGTTTTCTTCCCCAGGACCTCGTTACATGTGGCCTTCCAGGTGTCCCTCAGGCCATGCCATGTCTCCTCTACTGATTCTTCTGGTTGGTGGGCGAGTGCGCTGAACCGGTTTCTCAGTTCACATTGGTAGATCTCAGCCTTTGTTTTGTCTTTCAAGTTGTGTACGTTGTATTTGTGAGATGGCCTGTCTGCTCGATCTCTGTAGACTTTCAGCTTGACTTTCAGGTCTGCCACCACCAGGTGATGGTCCGAGGCTGCGTCTGCTCCTCGTTTGACTCTGACGTCCAGTAATCTTCTCCTCCACTTTCTTCCGATGGTGACGTGATCGATTTGGTTCACAGTCCTCCCATCTGGTGATGTCCAAGTCGTCTTGTGGATCTGCTTATGCTGGAACACGGTGCCTCCAATGACCAGGTCATTGAAAGTGCAGAACTCAGTAAGTAGCTCTCCATTCTCGTTCTGGACGCCAGCTCCATGTTTTCCCATGACGAGTTCTCTGTTGGTGTTGTCTGCCCCCACTTTTGCTTTGAGGTCACCCATTAGAATCTTCAGGTCTCTTCTTGGCAGCTTATCCATCACTGCCTGGAGCTGTTCGTAGAATGCCTCCTTTTCCTCGGTCTCTGCTGCGTTGGTGGGTGCATAGCACTGGATGACGGTAACTTTCCTCCCCTTGGAATTGAACCTTGCCGTCAGGAGCCTCGGTGATACTGGCTCCCGGACGAGTAGTGCCTGTGCTGCCTCAGGTGTCAGAAGCAGGGCTACTCCATGAACGTGTGGGTGTCCTTCCTCATGTCCGGAGTAGATGATAGTGTCACCACTCGTCAGTCGCGTTCGTCCAGCGCCGTTCCAGTGTGTTTCACTCAGCCCTAGCATCTTGAGGTTGTAGCGATGCATTTCCCTGCTCACTTGTGTAGATTTCCCTGCCTCATATAGGGTTCGGGTGTTCCAGGTCCCTATTCTGATCTTGCTTTTGGCTGTCGGAAGAGTTGCCTTCGCACTGGCTTCCCGAAGGCTTTCACCAGCCCGCATCATAGGCTCTACTGGAGAGGACTCTTCCGGAGCCAAGTTGTTTTCTGGATTTGTTGTTGTGGTTTCTGTAACAGGTCTGTTTTTTCCGGGACTGGGTTGTTAGCCCACCGCCCAACCCTAAACCCGGGGGGCCGGTTGATTTGGTTTCTGAGTTTTCCTTCTCGTAGATGGATTGCCGACCAAGGCTGACGAGCTCCATCCGCCTGTGGTTTAGAATCAGAGTTTTCCTTCTCCTAGACGGACTGCCTACCAAGGCTATCGAGTTCCATCTATCCGGGTTTTGAGATCAGAGTTGTCTTCTCCACGGCACCCTATTCCGTATTATTCAGGTGCAACCCCCCCCCCCCCACCAAAGGGAGGGCTTCCCTATCCGCCACCTGGGGGACGTCCCCCTACGCCGTAAAGCCCCAACGCGATGTCACCTGCAATACACAATAAAGATAATGGTCACATATTTTAAAAGGGTATGAAAATGAATGCAGAAAAATGATACATGAAATGTATAACTTTAATTTGCTGCCCTTTCCCCTCCCCCCTCCCCTCTCCCCAAACCCAACAAAAATAAGCTACTTACCTAAATGTGGTGTCCAAGTGAAATTTCTTGCTTTTCTGGAAAGGGTTTAAGAAAGGAAATGCCAGTTATAAATGGTATGCTTTCCTTAAGGAACATTGGAGCCAAATAATCTCTTTGACCTGAAAAATTTATTCGTATGTACAGAATCTGCAGATTCTGGTAGAGTTACATGTAATTTTGAATCTCTATGAGGACTAGGAATTTAAGAACATGAAAAGTACAGGAAATCCAAACCATTCTTTGTTTCTGCCAATAAATTTTGTGACTATTTTCTATATGTGATTCAAATAGTTTCTTGATACATTTAGATATTTATTTGGTATGTTAAGTTTCATATTCAGCTAAATTAAACATAATTATAGTGATCTCATATGATACACATGGTGAAATTTTTTTACCAAATATTCAAACAGATTTCATGGAAATATAAATAGGCTTATGATCACTGTAGCAAGACTCCAGGGTACCTACTGATTGTACACATTGTGGTACATTGGTATAAACATGATCTATCTGTGTACGGCAGTCAGTAGTATACTGGTTAATCATCTGAGTGTATCCTTCGTCTGTTATATGATACTTTGTTAGAGCTTTTTGTTCTGTATTTGCCTGCATTAGATCAATATTGAAATCCCCAAGCAGTACAGTTGGAATTGTAGGTTCTATTAATACCGAGTTGCGAAGATGAGTAAGAGCATCAATTAAGTGTGAAATTGTAACTTTAGTTTTCGAGCGGTAGATAGCAGTGACATGAATATTTGGAATTGGTTGGCTTAAAACCATAACAGTAATTCCAAATTATTAAAGATACATCTGTATGGAATTTTAGCACCATTTAAATCATTCTTAATGTACACATCAGTTCCATAGCAAGTTCTTATGTTAGACTGACTAAAGTCATTTCTGTAAAGAGTAAACTCACCAAGCTGATATGTATCATCTCTATCTGACGAGCAAAGTTTTGATTCAACAAAAATGTTGACATCAGCTTTTTGAATGTTGTAATCACTTCGCACATCATCTATGTGGAGGAGGAGAGATCTAACATTCTGAAACAAGATTGCTTTTGTTTGGAGTGAATTGTCAGTCTGTAACACTGCTAAAGGTACAAGGCTTGCTTGTGTTCTTAATCTGCTCATTTCACTTTTAACCCTGTCAGTAACCTTTATTTTGTTTTCATTCAAATTAAGAACATGCAGTGCAGAGCTGTTTCGTACACGGCTCAAGCCAACATAATGCATGTGCTCTCTTGTGGATGCTAGAGAATCAACAACTGCCTCATTTAATGTGTCGCCTTGACAACGGTGAATAGTCTTGGCAGCAGCGGGTCTAAGCGGAAATTGGCGCCGGAGATTTTGGACTTGACTTTTTTTATTGACTCGAAATTGTCTTGTTACTTCCAATACTGGTGTCCAATTTCTATCTATAGCTGCCTTGTACAAATGTGCATTTTCTCTGCGCTGGTCTCTGCCTATGTCAGGATGTGGAAAAGAGACCCAGATAATACTTGGTCTGGTAGAATTTTCAACTCTGTAGTCTATGTTTTCTATGACACACTCTGCACCATTGGTGAGTCCATCAGTCACATCAATATTAGCTGTCAAGTCATATTTTGCTGCAGTTGCTACGGACACTAGCGAATATAAACCCATTGTCTTTGTTGGATCATCTGGGATTTTTTTTTTTTTCATTTGTTTCTTGAGATCATCAGAAATGTCCCCAACTATAATGTCCACAGCCTTAATCTGAGCTTTATCAGCTTTAGAGAGGGTATACAGAGGATTGTTGTGAGCATCTACTGATGCATTTGTAGTAAATAAATGTGCCATGTTCATAGGATAATTATCTTGTTCAGGCCTTACATTCAGAAGTCGTTGTTTCAAAATGGATATATCACCTTCAGAGTGATTTCCCTCTCTCAAACGATTGAGTAGCTGAGCAAATTCTTTGTCATTTTTTTGTCTCATTATTTCTGTCAATTTGAAGAGGGTGAAGTACTCTGTCCAAATGTTAGTTGCAAATTCATCATAGCCAGATTGGGAATTTTCAAAGATCCACTTATCAAAAACTGGTTAAGCTGGCAAAGATCTCCAACAGTTACCAAGGTTATTCCACCAAATGGTTCATTAGTTCCCATAATTTGTTGCAACCTTAAGTTCAAAAAGTTGAACATACCACTTCCAACCATAGAAATCTCATCGATAAATATCACCCTAAGTTTGTTTAGTTTTGCTCTAATGGTATTCAATCTGTCGCTGGCCAGGGCACAATACTCGAATCCTCTATTGGCAGATACCTTCAAAGCAGCATGTAGTGTATTTCCTTTTATATTGAATGCTGCTTTTTCTACCAGTTGGGACAGTCTTGACAACTTTCACATCATCTGGATTTTCCCCAGCAATACTATTCAGAAATCGGATCAGAGCTTCATACAATGCATTTGTAACGGTACTTTTGCCAAATCCAGCACCTCTACTTAAGAATAATCTTAGAGGGTCATCTTTTGTTTTAATTGAATTTAAGACGTGATAAAAAAAAAAAATAAAATAAAAAACTGTCTTTGTTTTTCATTCAAAGAGCGGACAAGTCTACGATAATCGTCATCAGACATGCGCTTTACAACAAGTTCTTCCTGATCACTACTTCTGGGGAAAGTTCCAATATCATCAAGCAAATCATACTGGCCATGCTGCTTGTTTTTGCCGGGGTCAAAGCAACCAAACAGTTCACTAGGCTTGTTTGTCTTCAACAGTACAGTCCTGCTGATTGATATGTTCTGCATTTGGAGCGACATTAATATTGTCAAAGTTGTCACATTCAGTATTATTCATATCCTCCATTGCGTTATCTAGTATTTCTGAATGCCTGATAACTTTATCCTTAACCTGCTCAAATCTCTCTTGGTGAGTGTGACAGTCTTAAATCAAATCTATGCTTTCCTTCGGCCATGGTGTATAAAGCATAAGATGCTCTCTGTAATGTTTTTCTGGGTCCTTATCTTTATGGTACCTGACATATCGAGAAATTTTAGCATTCTTTCGTTTTACTAGTTTCATGCCTCCTTTCAGTTTGTATTCAGTTAGTTCACATTGTGGGTCAGTAATATTAGTGTCATTTGGGTCATCATCAGTGTTTTCCTCAAAAGTAGTCTCTGGAAGAAAGTCACCAGAAGCAGTGAGTGACGACCAAGCAACAAAGTCAGCAAGGCAAAATTTTTCTAATTGTTTTGGTCTCCGTTGATACCGCTTCATTACATTATCAGATTCTATGTCATGTGAGCTATCAGGCAACTCTTTCAGCTTTTCCAGTTTCTTTATTAAGAATGTTCTTTCATCTGGAGGTGAGGTGCTTATAAACTGAACATCACGAGATGAACGTCTTAGAGGTATTTGTAATACAAGGTAAACTGCTTCTTGAGCACTGATTTCAACTGCATTGAGAAATTTGTTTCCAATATGTCTAACTCTATTGGTAATGTCTTTATTACCTGACTTTGCTTCTTCAGACGCTTTTTCCAGAAGTCTGCTCATACCTCGCTGGCCTTTTGTAATGTACGACAGTATGTATGTAGCACAGGCATAAGGATCTAACACATATTGTATGTCCATGTTTGCTTGCCAGGCTTGGAGTAAGTGAGCATTGTAATTGTTGATCCTTATTTCTGATGGTGATGTTTTAAGAAATGATGTGTAACGCTTTAATGTGTTCCTGATAGCTAAGAGATAACTTTCTTCAATTAATCCTAATTTTTTCAGGAAATCTTCAAAGCGTATATATTCCCCATATTTCATGCTGTCAAGGACCTGTTTAATTTTTTTGGAATTTTCTTTTATTAGTTTACTCTCCTTCTCATCGGCATATGTTATTCCCTGATCTCTTGCAAGTTTTGGCATGTCTGTGCATTTGCAAATTGACAAGATTTTCCATTTCACTTGAACTGTTTGGCTTGTGGCAGATGATAAATTTATCGACAAATGTAACAACCTCCTCATTGGAATCTTTTTCATATTGCGGTGCATCCTTTATCCAAAACAATCCATGAATATGTGGGCTTCCTCTTTGCTGAAATTCTACTCTGTAAAAATAATCAGCTATTTCTCCTATAGGTGCAACACTGCTCTTTAAAACATCACGAATAAACAACTGTACTATGTGGTCAAAGTTCCTAGCACAGGTCACAGGATCTTTTTTAATAAGATCTGATTTTTGTTCCCAAGTCATTTGTTGGATTTCATCATCACTGTACTCTTTTTTCTCAACAATTCTACCTAACGTTTGGAGAAGATGAGTCCACCTTGTTTCAGCAGCTGGAAAAGAGCAAAACCATGTTTGGTTGCCAAGTTGACGAATCATTGTAAACAGGTCTTTTTTGCACTTTTCAAAATAAGGTGGTGACCCTCGAACACTTTTTAAAACTCTGAAACCTTCATCTAGGTGTACAAGCTTATTGAGATAATCTTCAGATTTCAAGTCTCCAGCAGTGAGACATTTACCTTTCGTCTTACACTTTCTGAGTGAAATACAAACACTCTCTTGAATTTGCTTGATTTGCAGCTTTTTCAGCTCATAAAAGATATTAGGGACAGACATGGCAGCTCTACTATCCTTACTTCTTAATTCCCACTTCGCAATTGTACTGTATGATCCAGGGACATTTCTTTCATTGTTGTCAGGCCTTCGTTTTCCACAAAATATTGATGGAAATGAAAGGTATTCTGAGTCCTTGTCCAAGAATATCCCTAATGGTTTGTTTCCTTCTCCTGGTGCAAAACTAATAATTCTGTCTGCATTTTCTATTATGTTGGATTCCTGCAGTAATGTATCTGTAACTCCTGAAGGACTTTCCTCAACTCCACACCAATCATCATTATCAACTATTTTGTCTTGACTATCAACTCCAGTGTTAAAAATGTTGTTATTGCTTACATCGTCCATCTTGTCCTTTGAAAGGGCTTCATCAATAGGATTTAGGACACTAGGGTTTTGCACAAATTCTCGCCAATCCTCATTGTTGGTGGAATTAATATCATTTAGCCATCTATTTTGAACTTCTATACCTTCTCCTTTGAACAAGTCACTTGTGTCTACAAGATACTTAGCTGCATCTAGTACTATCTTAGGTCTAACATTCTGAAACTGACAATGATGCTTATAGTTGAGACGCCTTTTAAGTTTTATAGGAATAGTTTGTAATTCACTTAGTGGCCTTGGGAGACAATGTACAGTGGAATTGGCATCACTTGGGACATTTACAATGTTTCCATGAATGGACAACTGACCACCTCTAGGTAGTTCACGGATTTGCATAAAAGGTATACGTGGTGATATTAGTCGCTCTTCTATATATCAGGCTTGTCAGGAAAACTCATTTTATTGGCTTTAGAACAGCTGGGCAACTTTCCTTTCTTCAGATTTGAATCACAAGTTATGCAAATCCATTCAGTGTCATTAACACTTTTAAAACCAGTAAGACAGGACTTAACCACATTTTGTGAGCAGGATTTGTATCCATTTACATCACATTTTACCACAGAGGACTTGTACCACAACTGATCACAACAAGTACATACATATTCTGGGCCATGCGCAATGTTTTTGTGAAACAAATTTATCATGGAAATTGCATTAGTATCTTTGTTTTTTTGTGCTTGCAACCTGTCACTGCCAAATGTTATCTGTGATACATTTGGGAGATCTTGAAAAAGTGTTTCATTAACTACACCAACTGTATGGAAACTTGACACAGTTTTGAGCTTTTCTTTGGAATTTCTATTGATTTCTTCAATGTGTTCTGGGTTACTGGCTTTCTTTCTCTTAAAAAAACTGTTTTTAGTCTCCCTTACAAGCTATGGGTTATCTGTTTTTCGTTTTCTACCTGACCGCTTATTAATTTTCAGTACAAGTTCTGGATTAGCTGCTTTTCGTTTTCTAAATGACTGCTTATTAATTTCCCGTGCAAGCTCTGGGTTATCTGCTTTTTGTTTTCTAACTGACTGCTTATTAATTTCCAGCACAAGCTGTGGGTTAGCTGCTTTTCGTTTTCTAACTGACTGCTTATTAATTTCCCGTACAAGCTCTGGGTTAGCTGCTTTCCGTTTTCTAAAGGACTTTCGCTTGATTTCCCTTACATGTCCCAGGTTCATTTCCTTTCTTGGGCACCTTGGTTTAAATTCTTGTCTATATTTGTTTCACTATTACTGTATCTCCTTTGCATCTCACTTGTGGGAACATAATGAATTTCGTGTACATGCCCAATGTAAATTTTTAGGCTACCATGTGTCACATTCATTGATTCAACAACAGTAGCAGGAGAAAAGGCTGGATTTGACTCAATAATATAAATTGACAAGTTAAGACAGTTAGCAACTGCTTGAATTATGATAGCATCAGCCCATGTTCCTTGATTTGACATGCTTTGTAAATAATCTTGCCAAGAATGTTCAGTGTTACTCTCTATAAACTGTTCAGGGTTATGCACTAAATACTGAACACCAACACTGCGCAGATAAAAATGATTGTTAGGATTGCCGTAGAGTTGATGTGATACAGCCCTGAAAAAGCTGTCACCACCTCCTCCAACATCAATCGCAGTTCTGTTTAAGTTAGACAATCTAGTTTCTAATAGAGGTACAAAATTTGTAGGTGAACTACACATGGCATTGTTAGACTGATTAGAAGGCCCTGGATTTAACTCAACATCTCCACTAAGTGATATAAGTCTGCTAGTTAAATGATACAAAATTCTAATGTGGAGCTGCTTTAATTTTTGGTGGTTATTGTCTTCAGTACCAATACAAAACAAAGGTAACTTTTTGTGCTTAAATGTCATCATTCGAACAAGAAACAAATTACGTCTATTCAAACTCTTCTTTGGGAATACCGTGAATTTTGATCTTGAGCATTGGTCAAAGAAGTGATTACGAGTATATCCGCAAAGCATAACATTCAACTTACATGTTGTAGGGACACATTTCTTAATGTATAATTTGACTGCCCTTCTTGTCTGTCTCCTTTTAAAAAGTCTAGAAACCATTCTGAAAGAAATTCTCGAAGGCTCTCTCTCACGTCTCATTCGTAAACGAGAATGGGAGACTATCACTGCTCTTGAATTTCGTAGCTGAATAATTCTTTCATTCTCGAGTACATTTGCAATTTGAAGATTATCGCCACTGCATAGGCAATTGAACTTACTTGACGCTTGGAATGGTGTTCCGTGTTTATTTTGAAGTTCAGTTTTTCTAATACATGCGTCGATATACTGCTCGGGTACTGTAACAGACTCGCTCTCCTCCTTGGTATTTTCACGTTTCAGCGATTTCTCATGTGATAGGTCATGTGTTTGACAGTTCAACATTTCGTATTTGGCATTTGTTATTTGGTATACATTATTTGGCATTTGTTTAGCATTTGTTTGACAAGTATCTGGCAATTCTCTCTCAATCTCGCTTTCCACGATTGTGGCATTTTAAGTCCCAGCGAGAGGGGAACTCGACGTAAGCTTCTTCGAAGCTAAAGGTCTCCTGGCCTTGCGAATTACCCCGGCCAGTAGAGGGTTGCGATAATACTTTTGTCCCCGAATATACGAGAGACTTGTTATCAGCATTTTCTGTACAAACTACATCCATAGCACCGATAATATAAATCGCCAATATTGAATACACAGATCGAAGAGAACTCTGCAGAGACAACACCCAAAATGACCCAAAATGGCGAAAGGCAGCTCTTTTGAGTCAGAAAACAATGCCTTTTGTCACGTGACCACATTCGGAATCGATTTTGTACCAGTGCTACTTTCCGGACGAAATAATCCCTCCAGTATAAAAGGCATAGTAAAAAATACGACACAACAAGGAGGCTTACCTTAGCTTCTAGATGATACAGCGTTCATTCCCCGTTGCACTGTTGTCCCCCTCCAGGTGACATTTTAAAAGACTTAAAAACGATTCGTCCGCGGTCGTGACATCGTCGCTTTTCAGCATTGTAGCTTTAAAGATTTCGAAGCGAGCATCGTGGCTTTCAGGATTTCAATGTTCATTCCCGAAGCTAGTGTTCCTTAGCTTGATAATTTTCCATTTTACCAATCCACGAAGGTCTCCTCAATAAAATTGAACGAAAAACCATCCTCGTGCCGCGTTACGCTATGCTGCCGCACAAAAATGGTATAGTGCTTCCTTCTAGTCTTCTCCATGTTCATTTGTCGCAGCTACTGTTGCTTAGCTTATCAACTTTCCATTTTACAACTCCACGAATTCAACCAAAAACCATCATCGTGCCGCGTTAACCGCCATGTATAAACTTCATGCTGTCGGACAAACATTTCGCCTTCCTAGTCCCCGTCTAAAACCTGCCAAACCTACACAAAGAAGTGCCTAGGACAAAAACTATATTTAGCAGGGGAGGGATAGGAGAAAACCATTTAATCCGGTTTTAATGAATAAATTAATCAAAATCGAGTGAGTGAGTGATCGTGAGTGAGTGATCGAGCGCCATCCGACTGGCTCCTAAGCTCGTGGATGTTACTTCATCCATGAGCAAAAACCGCGGCTGTTGATGAAAAACGTTGATCTTAACAATAGACAGAGGTTAAAAGTCAGCCAGTGAAATTATTTATATATATATATAAATATATATATATATATATATTTTATAACCGTTTTATATATATATATATATATATATATATATATATATATATATATATAACGGCTATAAAATGCCTCAAGCCAACAAAGAATGCCACTGCGTCAGGAGGATCAATGAAGATTCACAGTCCAAGCCTCACCGCAAAAATGAATTTAAGAACGTTTGATAAAGCAAGGACGGACAACTTCTGACGGTAAAAAAAGTTAAAAAGTTAAAAATTTAATAGAAAAACGTTTCGGTCTTAGAAGGTGTAAGACCGAAACGTTTTTCTATTAAATTTTTAACTTTTTAACTTTTTTTACCGTCAGAAGTTGTCCGTCCTTGCTTTATCAAACGTTCTATATATATATATATATATATATATATATATATATATATATATATATATATATATATATATGAAGTATATATGAAATAATTCATATTTGAACTGCGGTCATAGATGAAAGTGAAGAATGATCATCGCAGTAAATTTTTCAATTCAAGCAATTGGAAAGAAGAAGCCTGAAAAAATCAGGGCTTCAACGGGATTCGAACCCGTGACCTCCGCGATACCGGTGCGATGCTTTACCAACTGAGCTATGAAGCCACACATTGGGAGCGAGGCCAATTAATTGAATTCATATTCCCGTGAGGAGTGAAATGATGTGAAGTATATATGAAGTAATTCTTTCATATTGGAAAATTGACTGCGATGATCATTCTTCACTTTCATCTATGACCGCAGTCCAAATATGAATTATTTCATATACACTTCACATCATCTCTCGGAAAACTGTTCGCTTCTCGGAACAGATCATGTCCGCGTTACAAATATCCTGGCATATTTTCGCGCTAAATGGAGGTTATTGTTTATACATGCTAAAAAAGCTTTAGGACTCTCAGTCTAAACAGTGAAGGCATGAACAGAAAACTTTTTTTTTATTCTCAAAACGTTTCCCTTTAAATTAGAACTGGTATTAATTAATAGAGTTATTTAAATCTTTTTAACCTGGGTACCCATATGACTTTTTTGCTTTTCATCAGTGGTATAAGTATGTGGCATTTTGTGAAGATCGTGGTTTTTAACCACTAAGTCGTGCAACAATATGTACCGCGTCCCTAAAGTGAGGGAAGCGTCTCAGCGTAAGTCTTTGCAAGGACTGGACAGTGTATCCGCTGACAGTGCCGAAGGTTTCCAGAGAATCACCCAAATTGTTGAACAACTTGAGGAAAAGTAGGAAAAGTAGGAACCGCCTAAAGAAGGCGTTCATTGTCGCAACGAAGGCAGCCGTTGTGCAGATCAATGCAGGAAGTTCGCTCTTAGTGATCCCGTTGATAAACACTTCAAACACCAGGGCTTACACGACCATTTATCAAAGTGTGACAGTTGCGAGGAACTGAAGACTGTTCTTCGATCCGTGGAGGGAAAATCAATGAACTTTGCTCTTCGATTTACTCCAAAGAACAACATGGTAATCTTCTGTATGACTTTGCAAAGTCCGTCAACTTCATCAACGAATGGAAATGCCATATTCTCCGATTCGAAAACCAAGAGATCGCAAAACAAAACTTCACACAAAACCTGACAGAAGATTCCGTGTTTATAGTGATGGACTGGGCAATGAATTTCTTACAGCGGTGATTTCGTGAAAAGCAGTACGATTGGTATGCTAAGAGGGGAATGAACTGGCACGTTAACTGTGCTATCAGGAGTGATGGAAAGGGGAATTTTTTCGTTTCGTTCTACAACCACCTATTCAACAGCTGTTCAGAGGATTGGTTCTCTGTGCTGTCCATCTTGAAGAGTCTCCTAATCACCGTTCGCTCCTCAAATCCAAAGGTAAAGAAGGCTTACCTCAAATCAGATGAAGGCGGCTGTTACCACAATAGCCAGCTTATTGTTGCCACCCGTGATGTTGGAGAGCGTGTAGGTGTGTCACTTCAGAGATACGACTTTTCTGAGCCACAGTCTCGAAAAGACGTATGCGACAGGATCCTATACCCCTTGAAAGGTGCCATAAGGAGATACTTTAACGAGAGCCATGACGTTCTCACTGCCAGTGATATACACACGGCGCTCAAAGAAAGGCCAGTTCAAGGATGTACCGCAGCTGTATGCCGCGTAAATGAAACCAAGAAAGATTTAGATATCAAGAAACTCCAGCAATTCACTGCCATACACGACTTTTCGTATCAACAAGACGGGCTCAGAGTGTGGAAGGCATTCCAAGTTGGGCCTGGCAAACTCATTCCGTGGGATGAAATTTACATAAAGCATCAAGGCGCCACCGATCTCACAACAGAACAGGAGAATTCTGGCTTCACTCCGAGAGTAACGCATGGAAGCGCGCATGACAGTGGTGATGCGGAAAGCAGCTGTGAATTGGGGTTAGTGTTGGAATGCCCAGAACCAGTATGTGCTAGGACATTCAAATCTGTCGAAGAAATGGAGCTGCATATATCTGTTGGACAACATACAGAGAGTGTGTATGACAAACTCAAACTCAGGCTGGGTTGAAAAATTCTCACCCCTTACTCTTTCAGAATACGACAGTAACAATGTTATCGAGAGACAAGGTAGCGAACTTTTCCAGTCGAATTCAAGCGAAGGATGGGCACATAATAAACCAAAAGGTGGCGCTGTTCGCTTCTTAGAGAAAGTAAGGCAGTATCTCACCTCCAAGTTTGAAACTGGTGAACAATCTGGAAGGAGAGAGGATCCGCGACAAGTTTCGCAAGATATGTGGAAAGCAAAGGGGGAAAACAGGGAGCGCCTGTTTTCCCTGGAAGAGTGGCTGACCGAAGCCTAAATACAAAGATTTTTCTCCCGTTTGTCCTCCTTAAGAAGGAGACGGGCAGGTCCTTCTCCGAGCACCGCGGTGACGATAAATCTGACGAGGAATCAATTGACGAGAAAGAAGTGAGTCATATGACCACCGTCAAATCAGTTGTAACAGAAATTGGCTTAACACATCCGATTGTCTCTGACTTTTATGACTTGTGTGACTACGTCAAGAAGAAAAAAAATGAACTATTTTACTGTTTCCATGCTTAAGGAAAGCTGTACTTTCTTCGAGCTTCCATTTAAATCTAGAGATTCCAAAGCTGTTCTAAAGTCAAAATTAAAGGAAATGACTCATGAATGCCAGTGCTCAGTGGAAGGATAATTACACCATCAAGCAGTGACGCAATGGCCCTTGTTGCTGTCTGTAATGGAGAGATTGTAAGTTGGTTGTGAAAATTACACTTTTTTTCTGTTTTGCTTTGACTTTGTCACTTGGTGTTGTCACAATTTGAATAGACACGCGTCATTCTTACGTAATGTTTTAACGGGAAACCAAACAGCATAATTTATTTCCGAGTACGTATATATTCAGTCGTTCTTAGCCAGCATTTTGCCAGAACAAAGTATATGTATATATTTAGTCTGGTACACGAAAAACAGTTTACTTGTAAAAACCGTTGTGTTTTTTTTTTTTTGTTTGTTTGTTTTTTGTTTTTTTTTTTATATATTTATCTTTGCATACAAAAATTGTAGAGGGTAACCGAAAATGAAAAAGAAAAGGTGTCCTGCATAGCAGTCTTTCAAATTTCCTTTTAGCTAACAGGCAGTCGTGCAGAGGCATGGGGCAAAAGCAACCAAAAAATTAGGAGCAAAAAATTAATCGTCAAAAAATTAATCGTCTGGTAACAGATAATCAGTGGGCATATCGAAAGGGCTACTCCACTGAGCTCCTCCTTATCCACCTGACAGAAACTTGGAGAGATGCCATAGACTCAGGTCTCGTGGTGGGTGCTGCATTTGTCGACTTTAGGAAAGCCTTTGACTGTGTAGATCATGACATCCTATTAAACAAGCTTCAATGTCGATTTGGAATACGTGGCCTCTTACTAGATTGGCTGACGAGTTACCTTACATCTAGGCTGCAGTACACGGCCCTCAACGGGCAACGATCCAGATTCTGCTCGGTGTACTTCCGGTGTCCCACAAGGAAGTGTCCTGGGTCCCGCTCTATTTATTCTCTACACAAGCGATCTCGTGGGGTCAGTTCAGTCTGGGACCGTCCATATGTATGCTGATGATTCGACCATCTACTGCTTAGCGAGGAGCGTAGACGAGGTCGCCGCTGCGCTAAATCAATCCCTGACCGAGTTGTATGCGTGGTGTGTGAGAAATAAGCTGACTCCGCACCCGAAAAAATCCGAATACATGCTAATCCACAGAGGATCCTTTACAGGCCCCCACCCACCCATATACCTTGGAAACAACATTCTGGAACGGGTCACACAACGTCGACTCTTGGGTGTCGATATTGACGATAAATTAAACTGGTCAGCACATATTAAGGGACTAAAGAAGAGCTTCGTCAACAAGTTGAGTCTCATAAAGAAGAGCAGATTTTTACCTAAGCAAGATCTCTTAAACCTATATTTCAAAGTTGTGATCCCTGCAGTCACGTACGGTATATCCGTAAGGGGAGGCACGAATCGCTCAGATGACTTCGACTCACTCGAAAGACTACACTGCAGAGCAGCAAGGCTTATTTTCAACTTTCCTAAAGACCTACCATCAGTTGAGGCCCTCACCAGGGCCAAATGGGACACTCTAAGAACCTATTATAAGAACTCCATTCTGAAGCTAATTTATAAAATGTACTACAATGATTCACCACCCTGTATGACTGCACATATTGCAAAATCACAATCCTACTATAATCTAAGAAACAGCCTTAAGCTGGAAATCCCTCATTTTAAATCAAATATCAAGAAATCCTCCGTATCTTACAGAGGTACAATTCTGTGGAATTTTCTACCGATTGGATGCCGAATGCGAACAGTGTAAACAGCTTCTCTAAGATGATAAATAATCTTACTTTGGTCAGGGACATTAGCTTTGCGAATATATACTGCAGAAGATGACTCGACTGCCCACCGGTGTACGTTTATTAGTCACATAATGTTAATAATTAGGTAATTATTATTACCTGCAAATTTTTATGTAAACTAGTTTACATCTTACACTGTAATTTTTTTTAAATTCTTATTTTGTAACTATTCTTTATTGTTTATTTATACACGACCCCTCAAGCTGCAAGCTTAATTACTTATCGTGTTTAAATAAAGGTCACTTACTTACTTACCAGGGGAAGGAGCTTATTTAGCCGGCCTTTTGCGAACAATTTTAAATGTTGCCGCTTGAATTGAAAGTAAAGTTCATTTGAATGCTTTCGTGTGTATTTCAGACGGTTTTAGATCTACCTGCTCGATTTATATCTACTACGCTTCATGTTGACAAGTCCCTCAAAATGGCGGCCAAACTTGGAGATTGCCGAAAATTAGGTAAGTTCACGGAGTTATAAAGTTTTAGTAAAGGTCGGGCCGCAAAGTTTTTTTTCTGTAGTTACCTTTTCTATGGCACCTTCTTCCTAGCCATGTTAGTTGGATCAGTTAAGAACGCCTCACTTTTTTAAAAATTTACTTTGAATTTGATCGGTTTTCGCGTGTGTGACTTAAGCGAACCGATAAGGTGTCACTAAAGTCTTCCTGTTTTCTTGATTGAAACGTGATGTTAATATAGTTAATAGTTAATATACATGGCTGTGGTATTTGTTTTTTGCTGAGTCCCGTAGTTTTTTGTAAATTGTCTTCCAAAGTTGTCTCAAATTTAAGTCTTAAAAGTGTCACGTCAGGCCTTCGCTCGATTGAAATTTAATTTCCGTAAAACTTTGAAAAATAAAGAGATCCGATCAAACGGATTGTGGTTTTAGAATAGGTAAATGAATGGCTTACAACACACAAGAAATGAGCTAAATTTGTGTCTCAAGCAAAATCGACCGGACCGCTCTTACAGAGACACTCTCTTACACGTCCAAGTAAAACTCGGAGGCCAATCGAGCCCTTCAAGTGAGCCCAGAAGGAAACGTAAAAACCAAACCCCTTTGCTCGAGTGCTTGTAACACAGGTTCTTCGTGTGAAGACGTCGAGTGACTGAATTATGGTATGTGAACTTTTGCTCTGCATATACAAGTTTTGCTTAACAAATTGACGTCAGTTTTTATCCGTCTGTCTTATTATTGACCATGAATCTGGTCATAGCATTGTCAAAGTAGCTGTGGATCCACGGGGCGATAGCCATAAGCCGACGGTGGATCCGCAGACTACTTTAACAATGTTATGAAGAAATTCGTTGTCCGTTGTCAATAACAGAGCAGAAGCATGAAAAACTGACGTCACTTTTCTTTTTTTTCTTTTTTTTTTTTTTTACAAAACACAATGAGCACACGAATTAATGTTTATCTATCAATCAAAAATTATTCTCTCATTTTGATTGGTTTTTGTCATAAGGTTATGTTAATTTTAGCTTTTTAGCCTTTTTATTCCGTTTCTAATCTTGTCACACGCAATTGAATATTTTATGAAATTTGCGCATTATAAATGTTATTATTATTATTATTATTGGTTTTCTGTTATGATCTATTAGAGGACAGAACAGACGTATACATGGCGTCAATATAACAAACACTTTCCCTCTGTTTTTTTTAAAGTGGAGGAAAGTCGTCAGAATTTAGATACTATTTTACGTGACTGGGCCAAAGATTAAGTACAAAAAAGTCTCGTCGAGGATGTAAACAGGTGCGAGAAGCGGGAAAAAGAAATAAAAAGCCGTTTCATTTTTTTAGAATTTGACTCTAGTTGAGGACACTGTGTTGTGTTCTTGGGCAAGACACTAAACTCTCACAGTGCCTCTCTCCACCCAGGAGTATAATTGGGTACCGGCGAATTGTTGGAGCCCAAACCTAACAAATTGCAGAGGAGGGACCTGCGATGGACTAGCATCCCGTCCAGGGGGAGTAGAAATACTCCTAGCCGCTTCATGCTGCAGAAACCGGGATAAACTCCGGTAGCTATGAGCCAGTTGGATCCAAGGCTTCACATGGCGCGAAGGAGCAATAATTTGAAGCAAGAGTAGTCAACAGAATCCTTTTTGCAAACAACCACCGAGCTTATAACGATGCTAACATGCAGTAAACCAGATGGATGTTATATTCCCAGCTACTCCGATGAAATGTTAGCTAGTTTCATGGCTTGCTCTACACCTGTTTGACGCAAATTTTTACGTTGCTCTTTGCAACTTTTTGCTACTATCGCATATTTTGAAATGAAGTTAATGGTCTAAATTTGAAACTCCTGCAATTAATGTAAGAAGCCGAGACACCCCTTCCCCGAGTTACCCTGACTGTGCTAACTTTTCACTTATTCCTTGAAAAATTAAACCAACCGTTTACTTGAGGATCGCGAACCCGTCTAGGAGGGCGAGACAAGTCGGGTGGGCGAGTTGTCTCGCCTCGGCAGATAGGGTCACCCTAGCAAGCGGTACAACTTTTCTTCATATACACACTTTGGCTCGACGTGGGAAGTATCATGCAATGCCTAGATTTAGGATTTAAAGCAGAGATTTGTATCAAGGAAGTGAAATTTAACTCGGCAAAACCCCCTGTAATCGAATGACCGAGGGAAACTCATAGAAAGGGTTATGAATAATCATAGAGGGTCAACTTTGACTCGGCTTACAGGGACAACGTTTTCAAATATAAACGCTCGGTGTAGTTGCAGCAGATGGAGGGTTATCTCGGGTACCCGAGATTATATAAATGAGGAGTAGTGTAGTAAATGGCGCTACCAGCGCATTATGCAAAAAACGGCCTTCCCACTCCTGCACAAATCAAAAAAATACCCTCGCCGGGCCTCAACTCAAAAAAAAAAAAAAAAAAAAAAAATGCATTTTCAGGCCTCTCAGAGCAACTTCCAAGTCAAGCCCTCTCGTGAGCAAATTTCATGTCTCCCACCCCTCCAGAAATTAAAAAAATCCGTCTGCCAGAAAAAATTCGCGGAGCTGTCTCATGACGAAAAAAATAATCTTACCACCCCTCCAGAAATAAAAAAAAAATCCTTCTGCCAGAAACAGCATAAATTGGGCTGTCCCAGGCCTCCGCAAATCAAAAAATTACTCACCAAGTGGCCAAACAGCGCTTCTGAAAATGACTTAAAGAGAAATCGACATTAATACATTGGGAATAATGAGTATGAAAAATAGAAATTATGAGAATAAAAAATTATCTAGCTATAGTATCGTAGAGATGAATAAATCAGAATTGAATAAATTGACAAAAAAACAATTAGTTGTTCTATTGTTAAAAGATCAACAAAAAATCGAAAAACCTATTCTAGCACCGCGCAAAAGCGTGAAGTAAATGATGCAAGATTATAAGGAAAATATTAATTGCGCCACCTCTTGAATTCAGAGATAAACCAGTTCCAGCTCCGAGAACAAGACTAATGGAATTACCTATTGGTGTTATGCTGAAGATAGAAAAACCAGTTCCAAAACCTCGTGTTAAATCTAAAAAACCAATACCAGCTCCGAGAACTAAAATAACGCTAGTTAAACTAGCTTTGAAAGATGCTGTTAAAACTTATGAGATTGGTTTGAAAAATAAAAGTGATCCGGTTGTTCAACTACAGTCAACCAGGCAGGCAATTGAGCATCATTTTAATAAATCTCACTTGGAAAAAAGTACGCATTTCAAATTTTATGAAACTATGAGAACAACCTTCATCAAAGAGGTTCCTGATAATAAACAAAATGATGATGACGTCGAAGTTGAAATTGATAAGGTGATGGGTGGTAAGCATTATTTGAAACGAAAAACTGCTCATTTCAATAGTAAGGCTAAGACTGTCACAAACATAATTGATTTAAATCAAGAATTGAACATTTCTCAGGAAGAGATTTTGAAAAAGATCGCACAATGGCTATCAGAGGGTAGTGGTTGGATCATAGACTCAGTTGATAAACATTATCTGAATATTGTCAAATATAAACCAATGAAGAGTAAATCATATATTCAACTTCCAAAAGAGTTGAGAAACTCGTTGAAAGGTTTGATAAATATGAAAAATAAGGACAATGAATGCTTTCATTGGTGTCATATCAGGCATATTAATCCTCAAGAGAAAGATCCAGATAGAATCAAGAAATCAGACAGATCACTTATTAATAAGTTAGATTATTATAATGTTGAATTTCCGGTCAAAATTAATGATTATCATAAAATTGAGAAACAGAATAGTATCAAAATTAATGTTTTTGGTTATGAAAATAAACAAGCACATCCAATTTATGTTTCACAAGAACGATTTGATGATCATTTGAATCTTCTTTTAATAACCAATGAGGACAAACATCACTATGTGTTGATCAAAGACTTTGATAGATTCATGTACAATCAAACCAAACATGAGCATAGAAAACACTTTTGTTTGCACTGTCTTCAGTGTTTCTCATCTGAAGATGGTCTCAATAAACATAAGACTGAGTGTATTGTGATTAATGGTGAACAAGCAATAAAAATGCCTGGGAAAGGTGAAAAAATTAGCTTTCAAAATCACAGCCGACAGTTATAAGTACCATTTGTGATTTATGCTGATTTCGAAGCCATCACAGAAAAAGTAGATTCTTGTAAACCAAATGATAATGATTCATATACTGAAGCTTATCAAAAACATACAGATTGTGGATTTGCTTATAAAGTCGTCTGCTGTTATGATGATAAGTATTCCAAACCAGCAAAAATTTATCGAGGTGAAATTGCGGTTTACAAATTCATGGAAAAAATGATAGATGAAGTGAAATATTGTAGAAATACCATCAAATATAAGTTCAATAAACCAATCAAGATGACTCTTGCTGACGAAGAGAATTTCAAACAATTAACAGAGTGCCATATTTGCGGCAAGAAGTATACCAACGAGGACAAAAGAGTCAGAGATCATTGTCATGTGACAGGTAAATACAGAAGGTCTGTTCATGAAGCTTGCCGCCTCAATTTTCAACTAACAGATAAGATAACAGTCATTTTCCATAATCTCAGGGGCTATGATTGCCATTTTATCATGCACCAGATTGGCTAAATAGCTAAGAACAACACCTACATCAATAAAAAGGGTGAGGAGAAAGAAATGAGTATTAACTGTATCCCGAATAACATGGCGTTTATGTTAGGTCGCAATTTGGTATTTATTGATAGTTTCCAGTTTATGAGTTCTAGTTTGGATAAACTAGTCGGAATCATTAAAATATACATCTGAAGTTTTCCAAGGAAAAGCACTTGATTTGATGTCCAAAAAAGGTGTTTACCCATACGACTATATGGACTCATTTGAAAAGTTCAATGAAACTAAATTACCGACAAAAGAAGCATTCTACAGTATACTCAATGATCAACATATCAGTGATGACGATTATGAGCACGCTAAAAAAGTATGGAGAGGATTTCAGCTCAAGAATATGGGTGAGTATCATGATCTATTTTTGATTTCTGATAATCTATTATTAGTCGACGTGTTTGAAAATTTCAGGAAAACATGCCTTGAATACTATAAGCTCGATCCAGCTCATTATTTTACTTCTTCAGGATTATCATGGGATGCTATGTTGAAAATGACTGACATTAAATTGGAACTGATGAGTGATATTGATATGTTTCAATTTAACGAGAGGGTATGCGTGGAGGAACAAGCTATATCGCAAACTGATTTGGTGACGTAAACAATAAATATATGAAATCATATGATAAGACCAAACCATCAAAATACATCACTTATCTTGATGCTAATAATTTGTATGGTTGGGCTATGAGTCAGCATCTTCCAACAGGCACCCAGCTTCCCTCTTAGGATACACCTCGAAGCTCCATTTCGTCAAAGTCGTCTTACTCTGCAGACGCAGGTCTACAACGACGCAATGAGTGGATTACGGGTTTTCATTGAATGGCTTTTTGGCAGCGTTATTAACTCTTTTCAATTAATTAGTAGCATCTGTAATTACATCGAATTGTTAAGTAGTTTAAGTAGTGTTAGTAGTTGTATTATTGTTGTAAATAGTTATCACTTCTGTACTCAGTAGTTGTAAAAGTTTTGTAAGTGGTGTGAATCACAGTTAAAGTATAAAAAGAAAAGAAAAAAAAATATTTTAAATTCCTTGATCACAAAAAAAAAAAAGATGTACGTGGTATGAACATTGCTTCGAACTGCATTACTTGCCTTTATAAAAACCAAACTTCACTTTTTTTTTTAACTTGACCCTTCAAATTTCCAGTAACTTATAAAGACAATTTTAATTGACCTAAAAATTCTACAAAGCCGTGTAATCGAATGGCTTGTGTGAAATATTCGAACTCAGCAATATACTCAGCTTGCAAAAAATTAGTTCTAAGATACTAGAGTTAAGCTCAATGCAATAAAGTGTAAAAGTCATTCTCAAAGTCACTGACAAGTTTAAATTTCGTTACTGTACTGCGCCTTTCAATAACGTTCGGACTCTATAATTCAAAGCTCAACCGACAAATGCGTTTTTCGCTACTGTGAATCAAATGTTCGGCGGCTCCTCCCAGCTTCCGACTACTGCCGAACACGTGGTAATCAAATCAAATCGCTGAGCACAGTTCAGACAACATAGTCGTAAGCTGGCAGGAGCCGCCGAACATTTTATTGACGGTAGCGAAAAACGCATTTGTCGGTCGAGCTTTGAATTTTAGAGCCTGCATGTATTGAAAAGCGCAGTAACTGGGTTAAAACGTTTTAACTGGCATGCGTTCACAATGTTGCGGCATGTATTCCAATTTTGTGAACAAGCCAATCGTTTTAATCAACTCTGTGTCGCCTACAAATAAAATCATGTTTCACTTCTCAGGCAATTCTTTGTAGCTACCGGCCTCAAGGAGGCGTAGCCACTAATGTCATCGTCCTTGAAAGTAATTTTCGTAACCCCAATAAACCCTTTTCATAAATGGCTGCCAATTTAAAATTAGTTTGTATGTATTTAAATTAGCCTCACTAAACTCGTTTGGGAGTAAAAATTCTTTTGAATTATCAACTCAAAAACGAGGTTAGTCAGGCTAATTTTAATACTTACAAAAGAATTTATAATTGGCAGCCATTCATGAAAAGGGTCTATCTTCAGATAGTTTTCGTAGCCCGTCCATGTAACCTTACTCTTCGGATAGTTTTCGTAGCCAATCAGATTGCGTTCACACAAGCGTAATCCCCGGAAAGTGTTCGGTGACCAATCAGAGCATCAACTGTCCCAGCAAGTCAATGGTACGTAAACAATTTTTTGAAGCGAAAGGCTGATCCGATTCAAATATCACGAATCGTTTTGATTTCTTATCAAAACGAGGAGTTCAGCCAATTGTTTGTATCCAAGGTAGCCACATGCAGTTCTCGACTGCCTATTTTTTGACAACTGATATGAAAGCCGGATTCATCTGTTGCTGATGTAACATCATGGCTTGCATCGTTTCTTGCTGTTTTTCCTGTTCCTTTCGTTTAATGTCCAACTCTTGCTGGCAAAAGGTCCCCTTCGTGGTTAGCATTTTCGTGCAAGAAATCCACTGGCGGCTCTGCGCATCTCTTGCGGCCTGAGTTTGTTGGCTGATCATCATCAGTCGTTCCCCTCGATGATTTTCGCTTCTTTTTTTTTTTTCCCATACTCTCCATAACTTTCTTCCTTATGTCTTCGGCTTTATCTTTGTCATTCGTCTGTTGAACTGATAGGTTGTCATCTGGTTTGATGGTATCCTGTCTCTCGATCAACTCTTCGATTAGAACCTCCTTCTCTGTCAGATCTTCAACGACGACACCACTAGCCGCCGCCTCCTCTCTGATCTTTGACCTGAATTTTCGTCGAAGCAATACCCAACGCTCTGTAACTTCTCTCTTATCTTTGCTACGAAACTGTGGTGAATCTATCTGATTTATATTGCCTAGTTCGTGTTTAAGCCTTCGGAAGCCAAATAAGAATGGTAGATATTTAAAGCATGAAAGCAAAAAAGTTTACTCACGTTTTGTGGACAACGGGAAACTCGCTGTTCTCACGTCCGCGCGGAGAGAGGACGGCTTCCTGCCAAAATGTAAGACGTCTATCAGAAATAAATCTGACTTCCGGTCGCAGTCGTCGTCGCCGTCGCAAAAATTTGCGTTACTAAAAGTCCCTACGGTTTTCTGGCGGACGCTCTGACCATACATTGCTCTCCTGTTCCTCATTAAATTTACCTGCTTTTTAGACAGTTTAAGTGCCTTTCGAGGGCGAAACCTGGGTAAATTCTCGTAATGAGGAGTGATGAAAACGGTTCAAGCTGTAGGGGCATGTCGTTGGCACCACTTCTCATTTCTGAAAATGTGTTTTCGACAATAAGCGTTTAAAGACGTTGAGATACTGTATGTAGTGGTAACTGACTTAATCCTTTAGGCTCCTAGTGGAGTAAAGAGCTTCAACAGTGCTCCGCCAGCGGACTCTGTTTTGTGCCATATTCTCAGCTGTGCCATCTTCATCTGTTCTTCAGTCGACCTTATCGTGCACGTCTTAAGAGAATCCACTTCAAGGCCTGATTAGTCGTGTCAGTGGCTCGTTTTCGCAGCGCATGGCCTACCCAAGGCCATCTCCGTCTTGCTATGTCGGTTGGTATTTGGTCTTGTCCCGTCCTGCTCCAAAGTTCTTTGTTACTAATTTATCCGGCCAATGTATGTTGTGAATCTTTCTGAGATATTTATTGACAAACCTTTGCAGCTTTTTCAATAGAGCTTGTCTCACTTTCCAGGTCTCTGACCCAGCGGGAAGCGTAGCTTTAACATTTTTAGTGAAGATGCGCAATTTGATTTTGTTAGAAATCGACGAGGCATTCCAGACTGGTCTAAGCGTGTGGACGGCCAGTCTGGTTTTGCCTAATCTGCTTTTCACATCCTCCTAAGCTCCGCCGGTGACTTTGATGGCGCTACCCAGATATGGTGAGCCTTTCTGCATCTTCCAGATCTTCGATTTGCCGCTCAACTTGATTTTATCCTGCTGCTTGTTATTAGCTCGCATGACTTTGGTTTTCTCTTTGCTTAAACTGTGACCAGTAGTCTCTGCGATTAGCGCTAGGTTGTTGGTCTTGGCCTGCATATGTTGCAGTTTCTGATAGGAAAGGCGTATATCATCTACATAATCCACGTTATATAGCTGAGTTGTTAGTGCCCACTGTATGCCTCTCTTACCCTTATCTTCCACCTCTCTCATGATTAAGTCGACAACCATAATAAAGATTATACGGGACAGCAAGCAGCCTTGCCGAACTCCTGTACTCATTTCGAAGATTCAGACTGTTTTCCACTGTGGATGACTTGACAAGATGAGGCTTCGTAGAAGTCCTGGAACAACTTAATAAACCTCGATGGAATTCCATAGTGGTGTATAAGCTTCCATATGACGTTCCTGTGTAAACAATGCGTTTTCAAAATCAATAAAGTTCATTTATAATGGCGTCTGCCATTCATTACACTGTTCTATGAAATCTTATCCTTACGGTGGCAGTATGCTCTGTGCAAGATTTGTCTTTCCTAGAGCCGGCTTGCTTACATTGTAGTTGTTTGTTAAGGGCATCCCTCAGTAATTAAATCTAGATTAGTGTTCCCTTGATCCCAACAATCTAATCAGGAGTTCTGATCTCTTGTTCCCTGAAAATAATTTGACAATATTCCTTGTTCCCTTATAATAAATGCCCCTGTTACCCCGCTCCATAAGCTCTGAGAGCCCTAGCAACAATTAAATCAGAGTGAATGAAAAGAAGATGTCAAAGCCTTATTTGCCTTATAGGATAGGGATTGAGCTCTGTTCATTCGCACCAAATAAACCATGATCGATGTAAACACCAGAACGTTTTATTTAGGTCTTTTTATAACAAATCCTACAATTTAATGAAAGTTCTTGACTTTTCCTAATTTCTCAACATTGTTTGTTGGAAATGCTATAGTAGCTCCAACATGCCTAAAAGCGATCACTCTATAGAAAAGTAAAGTTAAGTCTGGTTTTTCAAGCGATCGAGAGCCTTTTCCACCGGTTAAGTTACTATATGACGGACGACATTGTTGATTTTATGAACACTTCTGTACTGGATAGTGTGTGATCTGTATATAGCTTTTTCCACCCTTTATAATACCGGCCTGGAGTTCTCTTTAAAATTAACCTGGTATTACAAAATCGCTTAAATGAGTGTAACCTACAGTTACAAAATCGTCGAACATAGCTTAACCTAAAGTGATCAAGTCGCCTAAAATGACAAAAGCGCCGTAATTAGCATAACCTCGCGAGCCATAATTTTCTAACAATGATATAGCGTAACCTAACGTGGCAAAGTCACTTTTAAAATGCTAAAGCCAGTGCAACGAATCAAATCCCCTTAAATTGTGTAACTAAGCGTGACAAAAAAAAATTGCTATTTTTCTTGTCTCCTACGTTGGTGTCTGGTGAATACTTTATGGCGGCACACAATGCATTAGCAAAGGCAACAGCGCCTAAAAAAGTACTAACATGTCTCTAACAATTCATGTAATGTAGCGATGTACTTCTTTGCCAGTCTTAGAGTTTGGATTCTTGACAGCCTGTCTCCGGGCTCTCTCTCGGAAAAGTAATCTGGTATTACGCTGCGAAGCACGTTAAACGCTCTCTTCAGACGCGCCTGCCTTTTGCGCTCTCTTTCTCGGTTCAGATCTCTTCGATTGGTCAATATTGGCATTCCCGAGGAGCGGTGACGTTTGGAATACAGGTTGTTCATAGTTTCCTTAGTCTGTTGTTCAAATTCCTCCATACTTTGTCTGTGTAGCAGTGTGTCCCAACATGCAGGACAGTCGGGAAAGGGCAAGCAATTTTGTAGCAGCACTTGATTGTTGTATATTTGTTCCATGGGTTTATTCACTTGTACTGATGCTTCGTCGGGAACGTTCGTTTGGTTGAACTGCATCTGCAGGGAATTAAGAAGGGATCAGCAAATTTATCGACAATGCCCTGTGGGAGTCAGATATAAAAGTGACGAGGATAAGTTTCGGATAATTATAAATGACCCTTGAAAAGCTACCAAAATGTCGCTTTGTGGACCCAGAAGAAAGCGAGATATCCTAAAGATAACTCTAAGGGTGTTTGGTTTTGATTTTAAAAACGCCTTAAGCGAAACCGAGGAACAGACTTTAATTAATCTCCAAAACTACGACGACCACCGCCGTCGCTGTTACGTAACTGAAGTGGAGTTCCCATCCCCCTGCCCCAGCTCCCAGGCTATAATTATTAGCCTCAGAGAAACGCACATTCTTTTCTTTGGGTTTCTTTATGTCTGTAAAGAAAATTCCTGGAAAAACGCCAAAAAAATTCCAAATAAACCTCCCTACATTAAAATAGTACAAGTATCCTAGCTTGCCAGGAACAGCGTGTTTCACCCGAAATAACAAGTGCGGGAGGATATTTAAGATGATTTCTGGATGGGGTGATACACCCAGGTATAGTATAGTTAACAAGCGATGGCTTGGTAAAAAAGGCGATGTAATCAGACTCCTCTGTGCCCTGAAGATTACTAAGAGTTCAGTTTTATCTAGAATCTTCCAAGAAAGCAACGATTGTGAATTTGGATGTAGACTTTTGCAATTAAATCCAAGATATTCTTCTGGTTCATATTACAATTCCGATATTGTTTAAACAACACTGAAAAAGTCTTTACCCTTACAAAGAAGGTGTCTTCAGAGTAAAACTGGATACCATTGAGTTCAGTTCTGATAAAACTTCGCTGGGTTCTAACAAGAGTTAACTTATCTTTCCCTGCCGTGATTGATCTTCCATGTCAATTTTTTTCGAATTATTCAAGCGAATTTCACATACTGTTCAATCAACATTACCACGCCGCACCATTCAGGAGCTTCGTTCGTTTGTTCTCCTGGCAAAATTCAAGACTGTGACGGTTTATATTTTATGTTATCTTATTTGCCGCCTAATAAAACGCCCAAACAAGGATATACTTCAATGTGCGATTTTGAGGGCACGCAAGCGATACAACGCTATTTTCCTACACAGGATCTTGTGTAGTTTGCGCGGCAAGCGTTCCCGCATGTAATAAAAGCTTTCTCTGTATTTAGGGGCTGGACGAGGCATCGTCGTCCCCTGTCTGAGCACTGAGCAGTTTGGTCACAAAGAAACGTTCGCGTTGTCAAAATCGTATCGCACGTGCAAAATTGGACATGCGTGATTCACAAGTGTCTCCACAAGCGACATTGGCATGTCGATTCATCGATTAACTCCTTGATTTTGATTAAAAATTCACTTTCACCTTCTGTGAGGAAGCCGACAACTAAATAGTCAGGGGCACCCATGGACCGTTTTCTCTCAAATGCTTTTAAACGCTGTTTCAGGCTATCTGGAGTACTTTTTAAGCTCTGTGGGTTAATTTTAGGTTGCGTTAAAAGAAAATTTATCTGTTCGGTTATTCTAGGGGGACTCGAGTATTCTCGAATTTATTAGGGCTTTTTTGTCCATTCCCCGGAAACCTTAGGTCTTATCGCCTTTTCGAAAATGATAGCTGACCTTTTTTCGGTACCCAAAACGACATTTTGTTTACAATCCGAAAACAGCAGACATTAAATTTCTCATATCACGAAAGTTCGAGGTGACAATTCTCTTCAGAAAACCAGAGGAGATAAAAAGCCATCCGAACAGATAATTTACCGAAACAAACCGTTGGATGCCCCTAAATAGTGCATCTGTAAAGCTCAACGACTGTTTTTACTGTCATTTTTCACAACTGTAAAAATCCAAACCACTGAATAAAAGAAGTCAGGAATTTAAAACATTAAAGATGATTAAAAGTTGATCTCCCAGGTTGAGTTTTAGGTCTGCGTGGTACTCGGTATTCAAGTTTTCTAAGTAAATTCATAGAGGTCAGTATGGATGGAAAAGCCATCTCTGTTTCCTGCGGAAGGACGCTAGCTAATGCGCGGGCCGAAAATCAACGACAACAACTGCCAAGAACTCTTGTTCTAATTATGACAAGTTTAATGTTCGGACTAGTAAAAGTTGCAGGTTCTTGCAGCTATTGTGATGCCGTCAGTGGTGCAAGAACTCCATAAGAAAAATAATTAAAATTATACATATCTTTCTCACGCCTGTTGTACACGCACTATTTCACACTTTGAGAACTACAGTCTACCGGCCGTAAGCGACCGTTATCTTCGTTGTAAGTCTCACGTGTCACATGATATTTTTTTGGTCAGTTCTACCGGTTTTTTGATATGCCAAGAATTTTCCATTTTCAAAGTTTCTGAGTGGAGAAAGAAGCTGTGATTTCTCAGGATTATAACAGGGGTCGCCTGCTACAGCTCATCGATATGGACTTCTCGATCAGGGAGTCATGAAGTTCTACGCAGTGACCAAATGCCCTTATGTTATTCTATGTTTGTTCGGAAAGGTCTGACCACAAAGCGTCGAAAACATACATTTTATGGCATGCTAAAACTTAGAAAATTCCTAAACTGGAAAAACCAAAAGAGTCCTTTGAATCGTTGGGAATTTCTTACAGAATTTTTCAGGGGTTTAAAGAATTTGTTCCGTTGCAATTCTTCAGCAATTTCTGACTGCAAGGCATTTAGCGCACTTGAGCTTAACCGAAACAGACATCATTGACGAACTGATATCATGCCCGAGCTCCAAAGATTTGTATATAATACAAATCGATTGAAAGTAATTCTAGGAATCGATTGACATTTCTTGATAAACATAGAGTACTCTCAGGGCGTTTGGATGCGTCTTTTTCTCGAAATTGTCACAGTTTCTATCAGAGAGTTCAGCTATAAATTTCCTACGTGTAGAGAGCATGGTTCATAGTAGACCGAACTGATTTGTGGAATTGCTTGGCATTTTCAAACAAACATAAAACACTCACAAGAGACTTGAATAAGACTTTCTGTCGATAATCTGTAAAAATTTAAGACTGCAGAGCATTAAGCTAAGGACGTATCAAAATAATAATTAATTGTAGTCAGGTAAAAGAAATCAACAGTGTCAGGCTCAAATTATGACAAAATGAATACAAGACATGTTAATAACAATTTCAAAATGTCAAGAACAAGGTATTCACCTTCACTTGTCGTGCAAACTGTCCTTTGTCCCTCAACGGCAATTAAGGCAACTCAGCATCAGTTGTAGCTCGTTGTAAACATAGTTGATAGAGGGGAATGGTTATGAAACTCGACAAAGTTCTTTGTTTCATATTTTTGTTCTGTGTTTTGGCCTTCACCGTGCACAAAACACAATAGTTGTTTACTCCGTACCGAGGAAGCAACCAATAGAAACGTGTTGGTTACGTAATTCATGCATATAGTGTATGAGCGCAAAATGAAAGATTGTCCACGGTCGTGGACCAACATAAATCTTGGTATCTTTGTTTGCTCCTTTGATGTTTGCCGGGCTTCATAACCAGTCGCCTCTATTAACTATGTTGTGAAAACTTGAAAATCACCTGAGCCAATTATCGCAAAAATCGATGGGGTGCAATTGAACTTTGATTGATATGGTAATAGCGGCCATACGTTATATTGTGCTATTCTGTCTGCTGTTATTTCGAGTCGTCGCTCAGACGCGTGGTATGTACAACGATAGTTATTCTTTTTCAGGTCATTAGCTTATTAGCCTGAAGGACAATGCAGTTTCTGTTTTGTGTAACTGAACGATTAGTATTTATTCGGCTTTGTTTGTCCATGATATGATTGTGCTAATTGTTGCGGCATTATAGAGGTATTTTGTGGGGGAGAATATAGTAATCAACGAATTTTGCGAATTCTTCCGTACTGTACATGTTACCCTGAAAACAGAAGTCTGCCATGTTGAGATAACATCTCGTAAGGTCATACTGTTATTTTGTTTTATTAAAGAGGGGTAGACCATGTGGTATGTGAGAAAACGGCGTTGCTTTTATAGTTTTATCGCGTATAAAGAAATAAGTGCTTTCCCTTACCTTTGGCTAATCGGAGCAGTATGATATCTGTACACTATAAGTATTATTTCAAGCGTCGTGGTCACTTAATAATGACGCTTTTGAGGGACGTAATCAATCTCCCTGTCAGGTGTGTAGGTGATGAGAATAACGATACTGATCTGCTCACACCCAGCGCGAGTTCACGAGGATAGCCAAATGTTTCTTGAATCGAATGTTATATGTTTTGCTGGATCTTGAGACGGTTAATATAGTGTTCGTTTGCTCAAAGATAAACAAATGAGAGTTAAATACAACAATGAAAAACCTTAGCCGTCCTTTATTCCTACCTACCATCTTAGACACGAATTCAAAACAATTCGTTCGTTCGTGAACTGAATTCTCCCGAGTATTTGAATCTGATTGTCCGAAGGTCTAGTGGCATTTTATCAAATTGATCGTGCAAACAGACCAGTTGGTTTGATTCAAGATTAACCTCGTGGTCTTTTCACTGACTTTTTACTATTGCAGAATTTCAACAAGGATCACAGCCTACAGTCAAAAAATAGAAAACAAAAAACAAGGATAAGGGAATGAGAAGAAAACAAACAACTACACCTCGACCTAGTCCCCCTCGCCTGGTGGGCTCTTATCCAGGCACGGGTCTTCTTAGTCAGTCCAAAACAGTAAAGGATGATTTTAACGACAGTACTTTTTTAACGAATTACACCCCACAAACACAGTGGGTATCGGAAGATAGGCCTAGACAAATTCTGCTGAAAAAATGTTAAAAAGTTGCTTAAAAATATCCTCAAAATTTGCTCAAAAGTTGCTTAAAATCGCAAAAGTTGCTTAAAAACTTTTTATAGTTGCTTGCTGAAATCAAAGAGCAGCAAGCCGGCTCTCTTTATGTAAAACAAAAAAAAAAAGAATAGTTTCAGTTCAGTTACAGTTTCTTGAAGACCAAGCTATAACACTGGTTTCATCTTACTGCTTTCTTCGGCAACTGTTGTACCTGATCATCTCGGATGCCTCAATGTAATCTTTTAAGGCGCTTTCCTGCTGGGATGAAAGGGTACTGAGCAGACTAAATACCCTCTCGGCAGAGGCAGAGCTCGGTTGGACGAGGAGTATTTTCTTTACAAGGGAAGCCATGGATTGGATCTCCTTGATGTTGTTCTTCATCGGATTCTTCATTGTCAGAAGAAAGCGCTTTTTTGACCTAGTTGTACCATATTTGGAATATCAACACAGGATACCCATTCTGGAAATGGAGTCACATCCGGCATATCCATATTTGGAATCTATCAACACAAGATACCGATCAAAACGCAAGAGAGTTTCTAGTGAAATTCTTGTGAATTTCCCCCCCCCCCCCCCCCAAAAAAAAACGTGTTAAAATCATTATCAATTACTTATGGATGTGATTTTGAAATAATGAAAACATGCCAAAAATATGCTAGCTTTTAGAAAAGATGCTGTAAAGTTGCTCACCCTCCGAACAGTTGCTCAGAATCGAATAAGTTGCTCAAAATTGTAAAAGTTGCGCAAACGTTGCCGAGCAGAATCTGTCTAGGCCTATCGGAGATCATTTCACAAACGTCAATTAAATTTCGAAATTTTTTTTTTTTTTTTTTTTTTTTTTTTTCAACGGTTAGTATGCTCGGCGACATTTTGTCTAAAAAACACCAACTAATTGATTAACTAATGCGTTCCAAAACCTCCTTTTTACACCCTAAGAAAGACGACAAGCATCTCCTGTTCCTTCGGTCCGCCTGGCTCAGGGGACAAGAAGGAGTATTTTTTTCGAGTCTACTATGACGCAGGTAAACCTATCTAAATCGATATTCAGTGGTGTCAATTACGTCTCTTCCACTTCCCCTCTGCACTACACCTGATACAATAAGTGACCAAACAGGAAGTGTTAAACGTCCAGGTAATATTCGGAGGCCAATTGAGCCATTTGAACCCATAAGGAAACGTTAAAGCCAAAACCATTTCCTCGAATGCTTGTAACACAAGGTCTTCGTGTGAAGACGTCTAGTGATGAGTTATGGTATGTGAACTTTTGCTCTGCACGTACAAGTTTTGTTTAACAAATTGACGTTATTTTCTATGCGTTTATCCTGTTATTGAACATGTCATAACATTGTAGAAGTAGCTGTGGCCGGTCCACGAGGCGATAGCCGCCTTATCCGTAGACTACTTTGACAATGTTGTGAAGAAGTTCATTGTCAATAACAGGACAGACGCATGAAAAACTGACGTCAATTTGTTTTGAGCACTTCAATTAATACTTATATAATAACTCAAATTATTCTTGAATTTTGATTGGTTCACGCCTATGATCTATTAGAGGACAGACGCATAGATGACGCCAATAATACACTTTCCCTAAGTTTTCAGAATTTAGATAATATTTTACGTGACTAAGCGAAATATAAGGTGCAAGAAGGTCTTCTCGAGGCTGTGAGCAACTACAAAAAGCAAGAAGAAGAAAGAAAATACAGTTTCTTTTTCTAGAAAATGACTCGAGTAGTCTCAGTCGGCAGTTGAACGAAACTATAAGCCAAACACAAAATTGGTCTTAAAATTAAGCTTACTTCAAGGTAAGAAACTATTGCTTTGTCTCGAATTTAGCAAACCCAATAAGCAAAATGTTTACGAGGTTAATTTATTTAAAAAAATCCAGTTTTTCTTTGTCTCAAAATAATTGTTGACACAGATTGATGTCAGGAATGAAACATAACAACGCCACCTCTTAAAATCAGTCAAAATAAACACATGACCTTGCTTTCCGACGCGAATGTTCAAGTCCATTTCAGGGCACATTAGCGAGCAAAGTAGAACTCACCACAGCCTACGGCCAACTTTATCGCAGCTAGAAAGTGTCTCCGACACTATATCAAACTGATCAAGCACTGAAGCGAAACAGACACAAATTTTCAGCTCCAAAAGCTACAACGTCTTCTCTGTATCGCTGTTACGTAACTAAAGTGGAGTTCCCATACCCTCTCCCCAGCTCCCAGGCTATGATTGTATATCCTAGAGAAACGTACAAGATTCTTTCACGTTTCTCTATGTCAGTAAAACGCTGAGTCAAACTCGGCAGGAAAATTCATTGACAAACGCCAGCAAAATTCCAAATAAACCTATGTGTATTTGTATCACAAGTTGCCATTTACCGCGTGTTTCACCAGAAACAACAGGTGCAGTAGAGTGCGGCAAAGTGAAGAATGTTTCAGTGCAATTTACACAGACGTCTTGTTGGATAAGCTAAATTGCGCCTAAATTCACGGTGCAATTACGAAACAAATTGAATCTTGACCGAAAAGGGCGACTATCCGCCAAAGCAAAGCTGACAATTGCTCCCACTGCGTCAAGGACGTCTTTTTAATTTAATTCAGTCTGGAAGAGGTGATACACTCAGGTATCGTATAGTTAACAAACAATGGCTTGGTAAAAAAAGGCGATATAATCAGGCTCCTCTGTGCCTTGAAGATTACAAAGAGTCGTGTTTTATCCTGTATCTTCCAAGAAAGCAACGATTATAAATCCGGATATAGTCTTGTATTAATAATTATATCCAAGTGGAGAATGGATTCTTCTGGCTCGTATTACACTTCAGATATTGTTTTAAACAACAAAACGTCTTTACCCTAAAATGGAAGGTGTCTTCAAAGTAAAACTGAATATAATTGAGTTCACCTCTGACAAAACTTTGCTTGGGGCTAGCACGAGTTAACTAATCTTCCCATGCCGTGATTTATCTCTTATGTCAGTTTGTTCGAACCATTCAAGCGAATTTGACATATTTGTCAATCACCTTTACCACGACGCACGATTCAGGAGCTGTGACTGTTACGTTTATATCTTATCTTATTTGTCGCCTGACATACCGCCGGAACAATTATATAATTAAATGTGAGATTTTAAATGCACGCTAGCGATACATGTACATGCGCTCTGTTTTCTTACACAGGATCTTGCGTAGCCTACGAGGTAAGCGTTCCCGCACATAATACGAGCTTTCTCTGTATCTAGGGACTGGACGAGGTTACGTCGTCCCCTGTCTTGTTACAAAGAACCAGACGCTTTGTCAAAATTGTATTGCACGTGCAAAATTAGACAGACATAGACATGGGTCTCCACAAGCGACGCTTTGGGTAGATTGGCGTGTCAATTCAACTCATTGTTCTTTTCCTGATGTATCCTTGAGCAAGGATAGCTTGCTTCATGTGCAAAATTAAACGCGCACAACCGGTGCATGCACTATTTTCCCAAACACGTACTTGCTTCAAATGACTGTACAAGCTACCAACGAGAAAAATGATTTTGATGAAAGATTCCCATTCACCTTCACCAAGATAGGCGAAAACTAAATAGCTAGTACATTTGTCAAGGTCAACTGGCTGCTTTCAGTGTCATTTTCACAATAGTAAAATCTAAACCACTGAATAAAAGAAATCAGGCGTTTGAAGTACTAAGAAGATTAAAAGATAATCTTTTTTCGGAGTTTCAGGTCAATGTGATATTCCATACTCAAGTTATCCAAGGAAATGTAAAGAGTGCAGTATTGAAACGCCGTCTTTGTGTCCTACGAAAGGAAACAAATATTGTGGCTGGAAATCAACGAGAACAACTGAAATAAACTCTTCTTCTAATAAGTTAACTGTTTAAACTACTAAAAGTCGCAGGATAATTAGTTTTTTAACATTCATGCATGGCTGCCTTCTTGCAGCTATCGTGATGTCGTTAGCGGTGCACTGAACTCCATACAAAAATTTAAAAAACTTCTCAGGCGAAGGATGCTATTGAGTTAGCCGCAAACTTTAAGAAAATGTATTTTGAGGGCGTCTTATAGGGGAAGAAGTTAAACATTCAGTGGGCCGTACGATATTTTATAAATTTTAGAATTTTCTTTAACATAAAGATATTAGGAGCAAGGACATCATTGCTCGTCCCGCTTTTCAGCTACTTCTACCCTCTTTAAATAAAGTCTTTACTAACTTACTTACTGCTGGGTTGGCACTCTCTGTATTTTGTCGGGTTAGAAAAGCTGTCGACTTCACTTTCGGTCTTGGCCCTTCTTCAGTGTGTTGAAGACACATTGAAGATGGTCCAAGACCTGTTATACACGCACTATTTCACACTTTGAGAATTACAGTCTACTGTAAACACTATGTTAGTTGCCGGTAAGTATCACAAAATTTCTTGAGCTCAGTTTTACTGGTTTTTTGCTATTCCAAGAATTTTTCATTTTCAAAATATCTGAGTGGAGAGATAAGCTGTAATTTCTCAGGAACACAACAGAGGATCCCTTTCTAGCTCTTAAATATGGAATGCTCGATAAGGGGGCTATGAAGTTCATCATAGTGACCATATGCCCGTCAAGTAGCTGGGAAGAATTTCTAACATAACTTCTCAGGTGTTTGAGGAATTCATTCCGTGGCAATTATGTAACAACTTCTGACTGCCGCATGTATAGCACATTGGAGCCTAACCGAAATAGACTTGGCGAATTGATAGTATGCCCAGCTCAAAAGATTCGTCTATCATCGCTACATATTAGAGTAATTCTAGAAATGGACTGACGTTTCTTAATAAGCGTAGAGTGCTCTCTGCACTTTTGAATGGATCTTTTTCTCCAAATTGTCATAGTCTCTATTTGAGAGTCCAGCCATGAATTTTTTAAGTGTCGAGAACATGGTGATTTTGTATTAGACCGAAATGATTTGCGGAATTGCTTAGCATTTCCAAGCAAACATAGAACACTCTCCAAAAGTTTGAATAACACTTTCTCTCGAAAATCTGTGAAAATTTCACACTTCAGGGCATTTATTCAAGAATGTTTTAAAATCAAGAATCAACTCTAGGTAGATAAGAAAATTAATAGTGTCAGGCACAAATTTTGAAAAATAAATAAAAGACATGTTAACAACAATTTCAAAGTTATTCACCTTCACTTGTCGTGCAAACTTTTCTTCGTCCCCCAACGGCAAATAAGGTATCTCAGTATCTGTAGTAGCTCGTTGTGAAGAGCTCGAAAACCACTTAAGACACTTATGGCATATCGATAAAGTTAAATTGAACTTTGATCAACATTAATTGGTATGGTAATAGCGGCTTTACGTAATATTGTGCTATTCTGTCAGCTGTTGTTTCTAGTCGCTCAGCCATGTTGTATGCAGTACAATAGTTATTCTTTTCAGGTCATTAGTTTAAGAGCCTAAAGGACAATGTGGTTTCCGTTTTGTGTAACTGAACGATTACAAATTAAACAGCTATTTGTTTTCGGCTTTGTTGGTCCATTTTATAATAGTTCTACATTGTTGTGGCATAAGAGAGGTTTTTCTAGGGGAGAAAACTAGTAAACGAATTCTTCCGTGCTGCTAGTTTGAAAACAGTAGTCTGCCATACTGACATAGCGTCTCGCAAGGTCAGACACTTATTTGTTCTATTGAGAGGGGTAGACAATGTGTTGTGCAGGAAAACTAATTATATGGCTATAATTGGGTTTTGGTTTTCAATTCTTAGACACGAACGCGTCAGTGTTGCTGGATATTTTTATCGTGGATAAATAAATGAACATGTGTAGGTGTTGAGAATAACGATACAGATCTGCTCACACCCAGCGTGAGTTCATGAGGATAGTCAAATGCTTGTTGAATTGAATGTTCTTGTTTTATCGGATTTCAGGACAATTAATGATAAAGTGTGCTTTTTGCTGAAAGATAAAAATAAAATGAGATCTCAATTAAAACATTAAAGAACCTTTGCTGTCTTCTAGCCCTGTTCACGGTGCATCTGAGCGAGATCAGCAAGTTTAGCCCTTGGATACAACTTCCAAAGCAATTTGTTCGTTTATGAACTGAATTCTCCCAAGTATTTGTAACTCAGTGCCCGAAGGTCCACCGATATTCTACCAAACTGATCGTGCAAACGGACCACCTGGTTTGATTCAAGATCAACCTCGTGGTCTTTTCACTGACTTTTTAATCATAAAAATTTCAACAAAGATCACAGCCTGGGGAATGGGAAGAAAACAAACAACTGCCCCTCGACCAAGTTCCCCTCGCCAGGTGGGCTCTTATTCAGGCGCGGGTCGTCTAACGTCAATCCAAAACAGTAAAGGATGATTTTAAAGTCAGTACTTTTTAACGAGTTACACCATACAAACACAATGGAAATCGGAGATCGCAAACGTCAAAATTCCAAATGATTTTTTAACGGTTAATATACTCGGCGACATTTTATCCAAGAAACATCAACTAATTGATGAACTATTACGTTCCAAAATCTTTTTTTCACACCCCAAGCAAGACGACGAGCATCTTCGTTCCTTCGGTCCTTGTGGCTCTGGGAACAAGAAGGAGTATTCTGGCGAGTCTCTCATGACGCATACAAACGTAGCTAAACATTTCAATCAATCAATTAAACACTTCCAATCACTCAACTGAAATCAATCAAATATTATAGCATAAGTTTAATTTTGACATTGACAGTGTGTCCAGCATCATGGTTGTTCAGAAAAGTAGGAAAATAGGAAATTCGTGTTTCAAAAAAATAGGAAATTTAGGAACTTTCTTTCCAAAAAATAGGAAAATCCTTGCTACATGCAAATGTAGCATTGTAAATGTGTAAGTTATGTACATACATCTGTATGACAATACAAGCATTTATTTTTTAAAGTTTTTCTTAGGGCTCATTGTGATAACAACATCAGTTTATTTAACAGTAGATTTTAAAAAGAAAACAAAATATTTTTTTAGAAACAAGACTAGTGATTCTACAATGAATTAATCCACTCGAAATCCCTGGTTTTAACGGTACTTCAGTAACAACTGAACTACGCCACCTTCATCTTGTTCAGAAACTACCCTGGCTTTTCAAAACTTTAGCATCAAACCAGCAGATAATGGCAAACAGAACAAATCCTTAGTGAAGATTAATAACAACACTTCACTCTTAACTTCACTTAAAACGATAGTTCACCCTTAATTTGACTTTAAAACGACAGTTCACCCATAATTATTGGATTTAAGACAACATTTCACCTTTAATATGGCTTAAAAACGACAGTTCACCCTTAATTTGGCTTTTTATTTCGTTGAAGGAGAAGCAGAGATATCATTTAATTAGTTAGTGCTTTTTTTCCGGTAGATGATCATATTGATAATATACAGTGAGCAGCAGTTCAGCGGCGTAAGGACATGTATGAATACCGCAATGTATTTTCGATGGGTTAGTGCAGAATATTATCCATTGAGCTCAACATAATCACCTGAACTAGAGTTATATAACAGGTAGATACAATAGGTGCAGTGGAAAATCATTGAAAAGCATGGTTCAAACAATAAATGTAAGTTATGAACAGAAATCCATTAAGCAACAGAAAACAAACAATGAATTACTGTTGCTAACATGTTGTTGATTTAGAACATCTGCTGAATACTTTAGAACGGCGCACAATGCATTCAGTAGGAAAGGCAACAGAACCATGTCCCTAACAATTCATGTAATGCAGCGATGTACTTCTGTGCCTGAGTTTTAGAGTTTGGATCCTTGACAGCCTGTCTCCGGGCTCTCTCTTGGAGAAGTAATCGGGTATTACGTTGCGAAGCACGTTAAACGCTTTCTTCAGACGCGTCTGCCTTTTGTGCTCTCTTTCTCGGTTCAGATCTCTTCGATTGGTCAATGACATTCCCGAGGAGCGGTGACGTTTGGAATACAGGTTGTTCATAGTTTCCTTAGTCTGTTGTTCAAATTCCTCCATACTTTGTCTGTGTAGCAGTGTGTCCCAAGAGGCAGGACAGTCGGGGAAGGGCAAGCAATTTTGTAGCAGCACTTGATTGTTGTATATTTGTTCCATGGGTTTATTCACTTGTACTGATGCTTCGTCGGGAATATACGTTTGGTTGAACTGCATCTGCAGGGAATTAAGAAGGGATCAGTAAATTAATCGACGATGCCCAGTGCGAGTCAAAAATAAAAGTGACGGGGATGAGTTTCGGATAATTGTAAATGACCCTTGAAAAGCTACCAAAATGTCATTTGTAGACCCGGAAGGCACCGAGATTAAGGGCGACTTGTCTTAGTTTTAACACCTTAAGCAATGAGCGAAACCGAGGCACAAACTTTAATTCTCAAAAGCAACGACGACTACCCTCCTCGCTGTTACGTAACTGATAGGGAGTTCCCATCCCTCTTCCCACAGCTCTCAGGCTATGATGAAAAGCCCCTGAGAAACTCCAGACAAGCCTTTTTTCAGGTTTCTCTATGTCTGTAAAACGCTGAGTCGAAATTGGCAGGAAAATTCATTGACAAACGCAAGAAAAATTCCAAATAAACCTACGGACATTAAAATATTTGTGTCCTAAGTTGGCAGTTACCACGTGTTTCACCAGAAACAACAGGTGCAGTAGAGTGCGGCAAAGTGAAGAATGTTTCAGTGCAATTTCGAAAAGGGCCAGTATTGTTGGATGAGATAGTTATAACATAGCGCGTGCGCTGGTCGCACCTAATTTCTATTGAGCCATCATGATAACAATCCCTATTCACGCACGACCTTTGTAAATAACATGACGTGTGCAGGTTCATTTTAGCTGCAACATTTCCGTGCAGTTAAGACGCGAGCTCCTTTTGTTAAAGTTTCCGCAATGTGAACATCATTCTGAACAATCCAAACCCTACTTTGAGTCTTTGAATTTTGCCAAGCTAAGATGGTTATTAAAGCTTGAGTATTTTACTTTGTTTGCCCACATTTCCATTGTGTATTTCTGACTTTGTTTTCTTACATTTTCATCAAGTCGAAGAAGCGAATGTTTCATTGACAAGTTAGGAACCAGATAAACGTTTCGTCGTTCTGAACTGTTGCTCGACTGATTGTGGCGTGTTTTTAGCCAGCCAATAGGGTCCTTTGTTTTCCTTCACCGTGCATTGTGAGAACTTTGTAGTTAATCACAAAAAAAAAAAAAAAAAAAAAAAAAAAAACATGTTCTAGCGTTCAATATGTTGTCCCTATATTATAAAAGAGTTTGTTCACGCTTTCATTAGCTGTGCGTATATCGAGTTGTGGATGCACTTGGGTAGTTTGGAGAGCACTCCAGAAGCTAGAGTTACTGTCGGCTGCACCTCTAAAAACTCTTGGGCCTCCCTCGTGCTAGTTCTCGAAACTTCCCGCGTGCATCCATAATTCGATGTACGCACGCTAAGCACGAACCAATTCTTTAATGTGCCCTGAATATTACAAAGAGTCGTGTTTTATCCTGTATCTTACAAGAAAGCAACCATTATGAATCCGGATTATACTTGTTTTGTAATTAAATCCACGTGGAGAATGGATTCTTCTGGTTGATATAACTCTTCCGATATTCTCTTAAAAAACAAAAAGCCTTGACCCCAAAAGACGGTGTCTTCAGAGTAAAACTGGATACCATTGAGTTCAACTCTGACAAAACTTTGCTTGGGGCTACCACGAGTTAATTAATCTTCCCATGCTGTGACTGATCTTCCATGTCAATTTGTGATGGAATCTTGACATATTTGTCAATCAACATTACCAAGCCGCACCATTCAGGAGCTTCGTTTCTTTGGTCTGCTGATAAAAATCAAGACTGTGACTATGTATTATTATCTTATTTGTCGCTTGATATACGCCAACTGCAATAATATAGTTAAATGTGCGAATTTGAACGCACGATAGCGATACATGCGCTATATGTTTTCTCACAAAGGATTTTTCGTAGCCTGCGCGGCAAGCGTTTCCAGACGAAATACGAGCTTTTTCTGTGGTTTGGCGGCTGGACGAGATAACGTCGTCCCCTGCCTGAGCATCAGGAGTCTAGTCACAAAGGAACAGACGCTTTGCCAAGGTCGTATCGCACGTGCAAAATTAGACATTCGTAATTTAGTCATGTGTCTCCACAAACGACGCTTTAGGTAGATTGGCATGTCAACTGAACTCATTGTTGTTCGCCTGATGTATTCCTGAGCAAGGATAGCTTCCTTCATGTGGGAATTTAAACGCGCACCAGCTAGTACTAGTACAAATCTCAGAATTATGCATCCTTCCTTCTTGCAGCTATTGTGATGTCGTCAGTGGTGCAGCGAACTCCATATACAAATTTTAAAAAAACCTTTTCCTCAAACACACAGGATGCTATTACTAATAGCATCCTGCGTTTTTGAGGAAAAGGTTATCTGAAAAAACTGGTTAGAAAATGCATATTGAGGGCGTCTTATAGCGTCTTCAGACATCTTATAAAAATTTTGGGTGATTTTTTGTAAAACTTTAGAATATTCTTTAACATAAAAAGACTGGGAGTAAAGAAAACATTTACGGCTCGCCGCACTTTTCGATAAGCTCTACCCTCTTTAAATAAAGTCTTTACTTATTTACATACTTACTTACTGATGGTTTGGCACTCTCTGACTTTTGTCGGGTTAGAAAAGCCATGTAGGCTTCACTTTCGATCTTGGCCCCTCTTCAGTGTTGAAGACACATTGAAGATGGTCCAAGACCTCTCATGCCTGTTATACATGCACTATTTTAAACACTTTGAGAATTAAAGTCCACAGTGATGGCTATTTCCGTTGTATGTCTCACAGAGCACATGAGGCTTTTGGCTCAGTTTTACTGGGTTTTTTGTTATCCCCCCAAATTTTCCATTTTCAAAGTGTCTCAATGGAGAGATAAGCTGTGATTTCCCAGGAACATAACAGAGGAGCTCTTTCTAGCTCTTAAATATGGACTGCTCGATCAAGAGGCTATGAATTCCAACGTAATGACCATACGCTCGTCAAATAGCTGGGAAAGGTCTTAAATTAGTTAAATTCCCAGCAGCCTAAAATTTCCATCGATTTTTAAATTCGAATTCTTTTCAATGTTTGCACCGGAAACGTCTGACCACAAATTTCTCAGAATTGAAGACAAGCAATATATGGCATGCTAAAACTAAGAAAATTTGTAAAATGGAAAAACCAAAACAGTCCTTGGAATCGTTGGGAATCTCCATCAAAACGTTTCAGGGGTTTAAGGGATTCTTTCCGTGGCAATTACGTAACAATTTCTGACTTCATGTAATTTAGCGCTCTTGAGCCTAACCGAAACAGACATGGTGGATTGATAGTATCCTTAGCTCAAAAGATTCGTCTATACTACATATTAAAGTAATTCTTGAAATGGACTGGTATTTCTGAATAAACATAGAATACTCTCAGGGCGTTTAAACATGTCTTTTTCTTGAAATTGTCATATTCTCTATCTGAGAGTCCAACCATAAATTTCCTAAGTGTCGAGAACATGGTGATCCTTTAAAAGACCAAACTGATTTGTGGAATTGGTTGGCATTTCCAAGCAAACACAGCACACTCTCAAGATGTTTGAATAACACTTTCTATCGAAAATCTGTGACAATTTCAGACTTCAGGGCATTTAGTCAAGAAAGTTTTATAGTCAACAGTTAGTCTAGGCAGAAAAACAATCAACCGTGTTATGCCCAAATTATGAAAAGAATTAAGACATCTTAATGTCAAGAACAAGTAATTCACCTTCACTTGTGGTGCAAACTGTTCTTTGTCCCTCAACGGCAGTTAAGGTAACTCAGTATCCGTAGCAGCTCGTTGTGAAAAGCTTTAAAACCACTTAAGACACTTAACGATGAAGTCAAATTGAATTCAAGATCACGCAAACCAACTTCAGACTAATTGGTATGGTAATAGCGGCATTACGTAACGTTGTTCTATTCTATCAGCTGTTGTTTCGAGTCGGTCAGCCATGTTGTATGCACTACAATAGTTATTCTTTTCAGATTATTAGCTATAAGCCTGAAGGAGAATGCGGTTTCGAATTCTAACTGTATAATAAAAAAACTACACAGCTATATTTATTCGGCTTTTCTGTCCATTATAATATTTATACATTACTGCGGCATTATAGAGGAATTTTGTGGGGGAGGAAAAAGTAGTAAACGAATTTTGCGAATTCGCTGGTGTTCAATTAGCCAGAAGTCTGTCATATTGAGATAACATCTTATGACATAACATCCATTGAGACGGGTAGACAGTGTAGTATGCGGGAAAACTCATGTATGGCTATTTAACAATTATTCCATGAAACCGCGTTGGATATGAAGTGATAAATAACCAACGAGCGCGTAGCGCGAGTTGGTTATGATCACTTCATATCCAACAAGGTCGAATGGAATAATTGTTTTAGTATATTCTTAATCGGGTTTTTGCCGCCGATTTTTATTTCAACAATTTTACAGAGCGGAAAATTTTTAAACTTGGCGCACTGTTTTCCATATAAGGTAAAACTCCGACTAATGGCTCATAGTCGGAGTTTTTGAGCCAATCAGAGAGCTAGAAATGCAATAGTCGGAGCTGAGAATATACTAAAACTGGATATTCAACACCTATTAAACGGCCACCCTCGGAGAAATGGATAGTGTCCGCTTAAGGTGGCTCAAAACAGTTTCCAGCAGTTATATTTTGATGGGTGATTGTAACCACTCTTTATCACTTGATGCTACCACCATGGTATCAAAACAGTGCTCAATCATTGGTGAACACGCTGTTATTATTTTCGTGACACAATAGGTTACCATAGCAATAGTATGACCTGCTAAAAACACTTCAATTTACGGCTTTAGGGGCTTATAATTCAAAAACGGCATGGTGATTTTTTTCTTATCAAATGTTAATAGGTATGATAAGACGCAACTTTGGACAAAGTTTAAAAAACGTCCGTACAAAAGCTTAAGAGCCACCTTAAATTTTCGAGACTTCCATCACCTTTGACCAAAATTGGCACCATCTATACTCAAGTTCTGCAGAATGTAAGAGATGTTTCCAATGATACCCAGATCAGAGCGATCGGCTCAATGGAGCCTGAAATACGCAAGAAAATGTTCAGAAATTTGCGTGAAAAACTCGCAGCAAAATTTCCTGCCACTAAACTTAACTACTCCATCTAAACAGTTGCTCGTCTCCATGATGCTTTCTCAGAAATGTTTTAACTGGAAGCAAGCCCGGTAGAAGGTCAATCACTGCAGCGAAAGGAAAAGAAAAAGACAGAAAGGAGAGGCGGAAAAAAAATAAAAAAATAAAAACCGAAGAGCCTAAAGTTGAACGTCACTTTCTCGTCCAAATCTCGAAATTTTAATCTCTGCGCATGCCCGAGCAAAAATGTCGCAAAAGCGCCATGCTAGTGGAGAGAAAGGTATACTGTCATTTTGCAAATACTTTTTTGAGTAAATTGGAGCTAATTTGGCCCACATTCAGGCTGAAAATCTCCAGAATGTCCAAAAAATACGTTTTTGGCAAAAAGCTCTGGGAGTCATTAGGTTAATAGAGGTAATACATAAGGACCAAAAACTGTTCATTTGGTTTATTTTATGAGATCTGAAAAGTTTATGCAAGTCTCCTAAATTGTCTTGCGCGCAGGGTTGTCAAAGTTGAAATAGCAGGTCTGGAGTATGTAAATTTGGTATCGTTCTTATTATTTTGTATAATCACAAATAAACAAATGACGCTGAAAGATATCCTTTCTTTGCGGGGGCGATGTCATCCACTATTGCAATAGACCTATTAGGAAAATTCTTCCAGATAGTATTGCTGCAACCTTTTCATGCATATGATCTTGAACATGATGAGACTTCAGCGATAGTCTAAAACTGAAGAGAAAGAGTAACACTTTTTTAGTGTCTAAAAAAACTGTTTGCATTCCATCTAGGGGCGTTCCATTTAAAGGGTTTTCTTTTGCTGTCCTTAGTCTATATTAAATGTCATTCAAGTCAAATCGATACATTAAATTTATCGGCTAAAAATCGTGGAAAACGCACCAAGAATGCTTCAGGTTTCCAACATTTTCTGGGGTGACCCCCCCCCCCCACCTAGTTAAATAAGCCCTTCAGTCCTATGTTTCTATTGGACGGTCACTCACAGAACCCTAGCTTAAAACCTGATTCACTGCATGGCTACAATGAATTTTATTACAAGGGTAATAAATCAATAAAATTGATATTTCCCTAAACATCAAACCAAAATAGCAATGCAGCCCCATTTAGGCAATAGCACTTGGATGTATCTGATAACTGGTTCTGTTTCCCCCGAGTATAATTTTGACAGGAAAGCAAAACGACAGTGTGAAAGTTTAAAAAAATATATTTGTTTGAACTTGAAGGCTGTTTTAGGCATTCAGATTGTGGCGAGGGTGTCAAGATTGTGATTGCTGCTGTAGAAAAAAATTGGTGCAGTGGACTTGCCCCCGAAAAAAAACATCCTGCTAATGTAGTGGACGTGAAAGAAAATTCCTGCGATCTGAAAGACCGTCCTTTATAATGTAGCCTTCCAATAATAATTTTCTAATAATTAAGTGATGTGTTTTTTCTCCACTGAGACTGTGGACAACAGGAACTGGGTGAACCCATTAATTATTAAAATCGTTATTAAATTACGCCAAAAATTAAAAATTAAGCTTGAAGTAAGTTATATGATGTACATCATTTTACCTTCACTACACGTAGAAAATCGAAAACACACGCAAGTTTTGATGCATGTGTGCATTTGGTCAGCCAAGCCAGGATATGTTTCAATTGACATATAAATAACATTACAGCTAAACGGATAAACAATTTATTCTACATGTACCAAAGCTGAACACGTAAACCCCTCAAAAGTTGGGAAATAGGGACCATGTATCCCTGGCCATTAGCATTAATGCAGTGGCACAAATGGAATCAAATAACAAATCAAAATCAATGTAGAGCTTTCTTTGCATGTAGGTAGGGTTACTGATAGTTGAAGAAAAAAAAAGTTCATGTTGCAAAAAGTTGTTGGGAGGGCTGGAGGCGCTATTACCAATCTCCCAGTATTTAATGATAATAATAATAATAATAATAATAATAATAATAAAATACTTATATAGCGCCAATCCACTATTTGTCCATGGCGCTTTACATTAAATAAAAGAAAATATTTAAAAAGCCAAAAAAGGGGAGTGGAAAAAAAAATTAAAAAAATAATCTAAAAATTAAAAGAGTTAAAAAGATATGTTTTTAAATGCCGTTTAAAAATGTTAATCGAACTACTGGATCTTAGTTCAAGTGGGAACTAGTTCCATAGTCTCGGTGCCGCCACAGCAAATGCTCTCTCTCCATATGTTTTCAGTCTAGCTTTCGGGGTCGCCAGAAGGTGTTGAGAGGACGATCTTAATTTTCGTTGAGAGGTGTTGTACTTAATTAATTCACTGATGTAGTAAGGCGCTGTTCCATTGAGAGCTTTGTAGACCAGTAGGAGAAATTTAAACTAACGGACTTTTCAGCCGGACACACATCGTGATTAAACTGGGCGCGTTGGACAGCGAAGCCATCATAGAGTTAAAAAGAAAGGGCTTGGGTTAAAGTGACAATGATTTTGAATCCCCTAATCTGCTTGCTAGAGAGTCTTTTATGTAAGTGTTCTTGGCAGAGACTGAGGCCCAACGGACGAACATGACGTTCCAGGTTCCTATCAGACACACCAGAGTTCGCAGCCAAAGTCGCACCACCTGATCTGGCAGAGTGTGAAATATAGAAACATCTGGTACACGTGCAATACGATTTTGGCAAAGACTCCTGATGTTCACACAGGAGACGATGTTACCTCGTCCAGCCCCCAAAACACAGCTCAGAAATTAAAGCTCGTCTTTCGTCTGGGAACGCTTGCCGCGCAGGGTACGCGAGATCCTGTATGGGAAAACATATAGCGCATGCATCGCTAACGTCCGTTCAAAATCGCATGTTTAACTATCCTTGTTCCCTCATTATATTAGGCGACAAATAACATAACATAAAATATAAACAGTCACGGTCTTAGGTTTTGCCAGGAGACCTAACGAACGAAGCTCTTAAATGGTGCTGCGTGGTAATGTTGATTGACAAGTATGTCAAATTCTTTTGAATGATTCGAACAAATTAAAAAGGAAGACTCAATCAGGACAGGGGAAGATAAGTTAACTCGTGCTAGCTCCAAGCAAAGTTTTGTCAGAGTTGAATTCAATGGTATCCAGGTTTACTCTGAAGACACCATCTTTTCATGTTTGGGGTCAGGACTTTTTGTTGTTTAAAACAATATCGGAAGAGTTATATGAACCGCAAGAATCCATTCTCCACGTGGATTTAATTGCAAAACAAGTATAATCCGGATTCATAATCGTTGCTTACTTGTAAGATACAGGATAAAACACGACTCTTTGTAATGTTCAGGGCACAGAGGAGTCTGATTATATTAAAGAATTGGTTCATACTTAGCTTGCGTACATCGAACTATGGATGCAAGCGGGAAGTTTCGAGAGCTAGCACGAGGGAAGCCCAAAGTTTTTGGAGGCGCAGCCCACAGTAACTCTAGCTTCTAGAGTGTTCTCCAAACTACCCAAGTACATCTACAACTCGATATACGCACAAATAATAAAAGCATGAACCAACTCTTTTATAACATAGCGACAACATCTTGAACGCTAGAACATATTTTTTGTTGTTGTTGTTTGTTTGCTTGTTTGTTTGTTTGCTTTTTGCTTTTTGGTTGTTTGTTTTTTGTTTTTGTTTTTTGTTTTTTGTTTTTTGTTTTTTGTTTTTTGTTTTTTGTTTTTTGTTTTTTGTTTTTCGTTTTTCGTTTTTCGTTTTTCGTTTTTCGTTTTTTGTTTTTTGTTTTTTGTTTTTTGTTTTTTGTTTTTTGTTTTTTGTTTTTTGTTTTTTGTTTTTTGTTTTTTGTTTTTTGTTTTTTGTTTTTGTTTCTTGTTTCTTGTTTTTTGTTTTTTGTTTTTTGTTTTTTGTTTTTTGTTTTTTGTTTCTTGTTCTTGTTTTTTGTTTTTTGTTTTTTGTTTTTTGTTTTTTGTTTTTTGTTTTTTGTTTTTTGTTTTTTGTTTTTTGTTTTTTGTTTTTTGTTTTTTGTTTTTTGTTTTTTGTTTTTTGTTTTTTGTTTTTTGTTTTTTGTTTTTTGTTTTTTGTTTTTTGTTTTTTGTTTTTTGTTTTTTGTTTTTTGTTTTTTGTTTTTTGTTTTTTGTTTTTTGTTTTTTGTTTTTTGTTTTTTGTTTTTTGTTTTTTGTTTTTTGTTTTTTGTTTTTTGTTTTTTGTTTTTTGTTTTTTGTTTTTTGTTTTTTGTTTTTTGTTTTTTGTTTTTTGTTTTTTGTTTTTTGTTTTTTGTTTTTTGTTTTTTGTTTTTTGTTTTTTGTTTTTTGTTTTTTGTTTTTTGTTTTTTGTTTTTTGTTTTTTGTTTTTTGTTTTTTGTTTTTTGTTTTTTGTTTTTTGTTTTTTGTTTTTTGTTTTTTGTTTTTTGTTTTTTGTTTTTTGTTTTTTGTTTTTTGTTTTTTGTTTTTTGTTTTTTGTTTTTTGTTTTTTGTTTTTTGTTTTTTGTTTTTTGTTTTTTGTTTTTTGTTTTTTGTTTTTTGTTTTTTGTTTTTTGTTTTTTGTTTTTTGTTTTTTGTTTTTTGTTTTTTGTTTTTTGTTTTTTGTTTTTTGTTTTTTGTTTTTTGTTTTTTGTTTTTTGTTTTTTGTTTTTTGTTTTTTGTTTTTTGTTTTTTGTTTTTTGTTTTTTGTTTTTTGTTTTTTGTTTTTTGTTTTTTGTTTTTTGTTTTTTGTTTTTTGTTTTTTGTTTTTTGTTTTTTGTTTTTTGTTTTTTGTTTTTTGTTTTTTGTTTTTTGTTTTTTGTTTTTTGTTTTTTGTTTTTTGTTTTTTGTTTTTTGTTTTTTGTTTTTTGTTTTTTGTTTTTTGTTTTTTGTTTTTTGTTTTTTGTTTTTTGTTTTTTGTTTTTTGTTTTTTGTTTTTTGTTTTTTGTTTTTTGTTTTTTGTTTTTTGTTTTTTGTTTTTTGTTTTTTGTTTTTTGTTTTTTGTTTTTTGTTTTTTGTTTTTTGTTTGTGATTAACTACAAAGTTCTCACAATGCACAGTGAAGGAAAACAAAGGACCCTATTGCCTGGTTAAAAATACGCCACAATCAGTCGGGCAACAGCTCAGAACAACGAAATGTTTATCTGGTTCCTAACTTGTCAATGAAACATTCGCTTCTTCGACTTGATGAAAATGTAAGAAAACAAAGTCAGAAATACACAATGAAAATGTCTGCAAACAAAGTCAAAATACTCAAGTTTCAGTAACCATCTTTGCTTGGCAAAAGTTAAAGGCTTAACTTAGGGTTTGGATTGTTCAGAATAATGTTCACAGTGCACAAACTTTAACAAAAAAAGCTCGCGGCTTAAGTTCACGGAAATGTTGCAGCTAAAATGAACCTGCACACGTCATGTTATTAACGCAGGCCGTGTGTGAATAGGGATTGTTATCATGATGGCTCAATAGAAATTAGGTACGACCAGCGCACGCGCTATGTTGTAACTAGCTCATCCAACAGGACTGGCCCTTTTCGAAATTCCACTGAAACTTTCTTCACTTTGCCGCACTCTACTGCACCTGTTGTTTCTGGTGAAACACGTGGTAACTGGCAACTTAGGACACAAATATTCTAATGTACGTAGGTTTATTTGAAAATTTTCTTGCGTTTGGCAATGAATTTTCCTGCAACTTTGACTCAGTGTTTTACAGACATGAGAAACCTGAAGAGAAGCTTGTCCGGCGTTTCTCCGGGGCTTTTCACCATAGCCTGAGAGCTGGGGGAAAGGGAATGGGAACTCCCCATCAGTTACGTAACAGCGACGGAGATAGTCTTCGTAGTTTTTGGAGGTTAAAGTTTGTGCCTCAGTTTCGATTATTGCTTAATGTGTTTAAACTTAAACAAGTCGCCATTAATCTCGGTATGTTCTGGGTCTACAAATCGCATTTTAGTACCTTTCAAGGGTCTTTTTTTTATGCAACAATTATTTCCGTCACTTTTATACTGTATTGGGCTTTACTTGGGCATTGTCGATAAATTCACTTTCCTTCTCAATTCCTTGAAGATGCAGTTCAACCAAACGTATGTTCCCAAAGAAGCATCAGTACAAGTAAATAAACGCACAAAACACATACACGACAATCAAGCGCTTCCACAAAATTGCTCACCCTTCCCCGACTGTCCTGCCGCTTTGGAAACGCTGCTACAGAGAGAAAGTGTGGAGAAATTTCAACAAGAGACTGAGCAAACTGTGAAGTATCTGTATTCCAAAGGTAACCGATGCTCGGGAGTGCCACTGAGTAATCGAAGAGAAAGGATTCGAGAAAAAGAGCACAAAAGGCAGACACGTCTGAGGGGGGCGTTGAACGTGTTTCGCAGCGTAATACCCGATTACTTTTTGAGAGGGAGTGCCCGGAGACAGGCTGTCAAGAATTCAAACTCTTAGACTGGCAAAAAAGTACATTGCTACATTACATGAATTGTTAGCTAGAGACATTTTGATACTATTTAATGCATTGTTGCCTTTGTTAATGTATTGTGTGCCGTTCTACAGTATTCACCAGATGTTCTACATCGCCAAAAATGTTAGCGACAGTAATTAGTTCTTTGTTCTTTTTTGCTTATTGGATTTTTGTTCATAACTTAGATTTAGTGTTTGAACCACGTTTTTCAATGATTTTCCACTGCACCTATCGTATCTACTAGATATACAAATGTATGTGGAAGTCAACATGTAATATCCCGCATTAACTCATCGGAAAAACATTTGGTATCCATACATGTCCTTACGCTGAACTGCTGCTCTCTTAAATATATATCTGAGCGATTTGGCAAAAACATGCCGGCTAGGTTTTCGCCAAGATTCGGGTGCAGCCCGAATCCAGGCGAAAATCCAGGCGAATCCAGCTAGCGACTTTACACCCAAGGAGCGGGTTCCGTAACGGCCAGGCTGGGCACATGGCCCAGGCTGACTGGCTTATCTGCTGGTGGTTTGCTGACGGCCAGCTGTCAAGAGTAGGGGGAAGGGAGGGTGTCTTGTACTGACATCCCCAGCTAGCTAGAGTTTTCAGCGTTAAGTTCCTATTTTTTCTATTTTTTTGAAACAAGAGTTTCCTATTTCCGTATTTTTCTAAACAACCATGCTGCTGCACACACTGTCAGTGTCAAAATTAAACTTATGCTATAATATTTGATTGATTTCAGTTAACTGGAAGTGCTTAATTGATTGATTGAATTGTTTATACTTCCTGGTCATTTTTATTAATAACATTAATATTGTCTGTGATCAAACAAATTGTTTTAATATAGCGCATTTATTAATAACCAGTGCATTACAACACAAGCTTTGCGTTGACCTACTACTGTAACAACAGCCATAAGCAATTATTAACTTACTTTAACAACACACGATTGAATAGTGCACCTTATCATGAAAACACATAATCAATTGCTCGAAGATGTTGAAGGATATATTAAATTATAATATTGTTTTTCCGGTACTTTTGTCAAGTGGCAAATCACTGAGCTGGATTTTTTTCTGGCGAGTATTGTTTCAAGAAAATAGCGAGGAAAACACAGGGCCAAACCAAAAAAGCTCTGAATGATTTCTAAATATCTCGGAAACTTCTGAATATCCAAACGGGCTATGCTTATTTTGCCAAATTATTGGAACGATAAAAGGATTCATTTACAGACTTCCTTACGACACGACTCTGTCAAAACAGACAAATGGTTATAAGTAATGGTAACAGGACTGAATGGAGTCCAATTCGGTCTGTTATCATAAGAGTGATAACAAAATCGGACGACCGCGCAATGGGAGTCCGAAATGTTTATCACGAGCATGATTACAGACCGAATTAGACAACACGAAGTCTTATTACCAATTAATCATAAAAATTACAATTTCTGAGAAAAGAAAAATAGCCAAGTTATGAAAGAAGGGGAAAATTTGCATTAAAATACCTACAAAGGAGGTGTAAACATTTTAAGGCCACCGCGCCTCCTACCGGCAATTAGGCGCCAAAAACACAAAAGCAAGCGCGCGCGCGCACGCACGTAACCACAACTTTGAATGTGACTGGTTGATTTAAACTACAACTTTGAATGTGATTGGCTTATTGAACTGCCCGATAACAACTTGGCATGTGAATTAGTGGAAAATAGGAGTTTTTTAAACCAATCGCAATCGAGGAAATTGTAATTTTTAATATTTTAATTGGTAGAAACAATGGAACGGTGAACAAACAATAACAGCGAACACGGTATTGCTAAATAAACACGATACTTTAGATGTAGACGTGTGCAAATAAAAAAGAACGTCTACCGTTCTTAATCAATATTTACGGGGAAGTGAGGCGGTGAAAATACTCAACGTGATCGAGACGATAAAGTGGGCGGTGTGTAAAAAGGTCATAAAAGCTATCGACATAACAGGTACGTTGAAAACAAAAAATAACATTTAAAAAAATATATAAAAAAGGGCAGAAGTTGCCACAACGGTCGGGCTTTATGTACGAAAAACTACCAATTAAAATCGTTAAAACTAGATGAACTATTAAAGCAGCTTGGTCACTGTAATTAAACAGTAGTCATTTACATGAAAGTGTAAAAACCATCAAAAAAAAATCTCGCGATAAACGTACGCGCAACTTAAGGACTGTGCCTACTTTTGTTAGTGCCCACACCTTCTGCGCATCACGCAAGCCATGGTTTAAGCGCCATGCGCGCGCTGGGTTGACATTGACGCAATCAACTATTCTACCAAGTACACGACTAAAATGAAAGCAAAGTTTTCCTACTGTGACCAAATCAAGCTTAATAAACCTGTACTTAAACCAAGAACACCAGAATAGCAGCATATCGCCAACCACTAACTGTTAACGTCTTCCAGCTGAAAACCTATCTGTTATCTGCCGAAAATTATACTGAAATCTAACTGTAAACATGTACCTGCAGATGGTGTAGTGCGCGTGCAAAAAAAGTGCGAGATACGCAAATGTCTTACTTACTGGGGAGGTGACAGGAAAAAATGTAATGGGCACCGTAAAAGTTTTCAAAAAAGATCAATAACTTAAAAAAAAAAAACGCGTGGTTACCCCTACATGTTATGTTATGAAATGGAAGTGGCAAGCCTATTTAGCACGTGATTAGTTTCTGGTTGTGAGCAAAATGTATTTAGAGTAGTTTTTTAGCTGTACCAGAGTAAGCTGTCAGAGACGCTAAAAGCGCTGTTGCAACGATTTGGTTATCAAAAACATACCAAAAATGGTCCTAATGTTACCATTTGCCATGTAGCTTAAAGATCTTTTTCAATGTGTTTGCTTTTCTGTATGTAAAGGCCACTTCCAAGGAAACCTGTGAAGAAATATCGTTTCCTTCTTTATTCAGAAAAATGCTGATGTCAGCATTTAATTGAGATTCAAGGCTAATTATCTCGAAAAAATGCGTGGCTACCAGCATTTTTCTTTGTGGATTCCAATAGCCCTCGCAAAGACCCACTTTTTCCGCGGGATCCTAATCTGGCGCAGAAATCTTTGTATATAGTAGGCATCGTTCTTAAATTCAAAATATTTCTGTGCACGCGCACTCTTCGCGCGTTACGCCATTTCGGAATTATCTTCTTAACATTTTCCTCCTCCCTACACTGAGGGTTCTAGTATTTTTTTCTAAATAACTGACTAACAATTTATCTTAAGCGGAATCAGTTTGGCAATTGGTGTCACGGCAGTCTTCAGCTACACGGGTGTGGCCATCACGTCCACGATACACTTCAGTAACTCGCTCCCCTAACGACAACGTCCTCTTGGAGAATCGGGCTGAATCACTAGAACTACATCGTCAACTTTTAGATCTCCGTTTTCTGAGATCCACTTCGGCCAGCTGCTCAGGACAGGAACACATTCTCTGAGCCATCTTCTCCACACTTGTGAAATAATGTCCCGAACCTTTCGCCATCGTTGACTTGGTTAAAAAGAAGCGGTCCCAACAGATGCAGGCGCCAACTGTGAGGGTCGTCCAATGCACACAAACAGAGTCCAGTGGAATGGTACTCAATCCAGTTGTGTTCCATTGGTGAAATGCATCTCATTATGGCCGACATTTTTTTTTTTTTTTTTCTTGCCATTAGAAAGTCTGGTAACCATTTTGTAAGAGATTATGGAGGGTTCTCTTTCACGTGTCATTCTAAACTGAGGATGGGAGACAATGGTAGCTCAGAATTCCATACATTCACATTTTTATCTGCATTTCTGTAGAGACAATTACTTGACAACTGAACTGGTATTTTATTTTGATTTTCAAACTGCTCGGGTATTGTAGGATTACCTTCGATAATCAATTGTTCCTGACCTTGGTGTATTTCAGGTGGTACTCAGCAGGTAACAGATCATCTGTTTGGCATTTATTTGTTGTTTGATATTTTGTATTTGTTATGGTATTTGTTATTTGGCGTATATTGTATTTAGCATTTGTTTGGCAGTTGTGTTCAATCTCTACAGCTTGTCGCAGTTGTGGCATTTAAGTCCCAGCGAGAGGGGAACTTGACGAAAGCTTCATCGATCTCCTTTGTCATGTGACATTTTCCGAACAGCTTCCTAGCGAATTGCGAAATATTAAAAGCGCATTTAATTTTAAATCATACGTCTGGCGAGTATTTTTAGAAAATTCAAAATGCAATACAGTAGAAGGAGGGCAGCTTACCTTTTTCCCCAGACCATAAAGCATTCATTTCGAATAGTTCGTTTTGTGCATTCTACTCCTCGTCATCCAAATGTATCTTGGAGACATCGTCACTTTTAAGACTTTAAAACCCATTTCTTTCCACTCGAGCTTTCTTGAGCACATTTCCTGTTCGTTTGTGAGGTCTTCAAACGTGTACTCTGATCAAAGATGGAGCGAAAGGAAAGAAAATTCGCCTTGACAATTTTTGCGCCGGGCTCGACACAACAGACGCCATTTTGTAAACATGTACTGCCACCTATGTCCCACCCGCTCCCCCCACGTATATGAACATAAAACAATGACACGACTTTGTGACAAAACCAAACCTAGTATGGGGGACAGGGGGAAACGTGTTTAATTAATGTTTAATGCGGATTTAATGCATAAATTAATTGTCTAACGGGAATGGAGTGACAAATCCAACCATCACTATACCTCATGGTATGAAGTACATACCATGAGGTAAAAATGAAACGGCTTTTTGTTTCTTTTTCCCGCTTCTCGTACCTGTTTACAGCCTCGACAAGACCTTTTTTGTACCTTATCTTTGGCCCAGTCAAGTAAAATATTCATTATCTAAATTCTGACAACTTTCCTCCATTTTAAAAAACAGAGGGAAAGTGTTTGTTATATTGACGTCATATATGTATGTCTGTTCTGTCCTCTAATAGATCATAGGTGAAAACCAATCAAAATGAGAGAATAATTTTGAATTATTATATAAATATTAATTGATGTGTTCATTGTAGTTTGTAAAAAAAAAAAAATGACGTCAGTTTTTCATGCGTCTGCTCAGTTATTGACAACGAATTTCTTCATAACATTGTTAAAGTAGTCTGCGGATCCACCGTCGGCTTATGGCCTGTGGATCCACAGCTACTTTGACAATGCTATGACCAGCTTCATGATCAATAATAGGACAGACGGATAAAAACTGGCGTCAATTTGTTAAACAAAACTTGTATCTGCAGAGCAAATGTTCACACACCATAACTCAGTCACTAGAAGTCTTCACACGAAGAACCTGTGTTCCAAGCATTCGAGCACTTGGTTTATGTTTTCAAGTTTCCTTCTGGGTTCAAAGGGCTCGATTGGTCTCCGAGTTTCACTTGGACGTTTGACACTTCCTGTTTGGTCGTTAATTGTACCAGGTGTAGTGCAGAGGGGAAGTGGGAGGGGCGTAATCAACACCACTGAATATCGATTTAGATGCGTTTACATGCGTCATGGTAGACTCGAAAAAAATACTCCTTGTCGTCCCAGAGCTAAACGGACCGAAGGAACGGAGATGCTCGTTGTTTTTCTTGGGGTGTGAAAAGGAGGTTTTGGAACGCATTAGTTAATTAATCAATTAGTTGGTGTTTCCTGGACAAAATGTCGCAGAGTATAATAACCGTTAAAAAGTCATTTTGAATTTCAGTTGACGTTTAATTTGTGATCTCCGATACCCATTGTGTTTGTAGGGTGTAACTCGATTTTGTTACGTTTGCATGCGTCGTGGAAGACTCGCCAGAATACTCCTTCTTGTCCCCAGAGCCACGAGGACCGAAGGAACGAAGATGCTCGTCGTCTTCCTTAGGGTGTGAAAAAAAGATTTTGGAACGTAATAGTTCATCAATTAGTTGATGTTTCTTGGATAAAATGTCGCCGAATATATTAACCGTTAAAAAAATCATTTTGAATTTTGACGTTTGTAATCTCCGATACCCATTGTGTTTGTATGGTGTAACTCGCTAAAAAGTTACTGACTTTAGAACCATCCTTTACTGTTTTGGACTGACGTTACACGAACCGCGCCTAGATAAGAGCACACCTGGTGAGGGGAACTAGGTCGAGGGGTAGCAGTTTATTTTCTTCCCATGCCCTTACCCTTTTTTTTTGTTTGTTTGTTTGTTTGTTTTTTACTTTGCGGCGGCAGGCTGTGATCTTTGTTGAAATTTTTATGATTAAAAAGTCAGTGAAAAGACCACAAGGTTGATCTTGAATCAAACCAGCTGGTCTGTTTGCACGATCAATTTGGTAAAAGGCCACTGGACCTTCGGGCAATCAGTAAGATAAGATAAGATGAGAACTTTATTAACGTGTCGAAGTCGCTAGCATACAATGTATACTAACTGGGGACACCTAACTACAATTCCTTATCTAATAATTAATAAAATATGAAATACATGTACGTATGTAACAGTTACAAATGTAACAGTTCCAAATTCCTACGTATGTAACAGTTACAAACACCTGGGAGAATTCAGTTCATGAACGAACAAACTGCTTTGAAAGTTGTATCTAAGGACTAAGTTTGCTGATCTCGCTCAGTTGCAACGTGGGCAGGGCGAAAAGACGGCAAAGGTTCTTCAATGTCTTAATTTAACTCTCATTTTTTATCTTTCAGCAAACGAACACACTTTATTAACTGTCCTAAGAGCGGATAAAACAAGAGCATTCAATTCAAGAAGCATTTGGCTATCCTCATGAGCTCGCCCTGGGTGTGAGCAGACCTGTAGCGTTATTCTCAGCACCTGCACGCGTTCATTTATTTATCCACGATAAAAAATATCCGGCAACGCTGAGAGGGTCGTGTTTAAGAATTGAAAACCAAACGAAACCCATTCATAGCCAGATAATGAGTTTTCCCACACAACACATTGTCTACCCCTCTCAATAGAACAATTGGTTGAAATTTTATGATTAAAAAGTCAGTGAAAAGACCACGAGGTTGATCTTGAATCAAACCAGCTGGTCTGTTTGCACGATCATTTGGTAAAAGGCCATTGGACCTTCGGGCACTGAGTTACAAATACCTGAGAGAATTCAGTTCATGACCGAATAAATTGCTTTGGAAGTTGTATCTAAGGGCTAAGCTTGCTGATCTCGCTCAGGCGCAACATGGGCGGGGCTAAAAGACAGCAAAGGTTCTTAAATGTTTTAATTAAACTCTCATTTTTTTTATCTTTCAGCAAACGAACATACTTTATTAACTGTCCTGAGATGCGATAAAAAAAGAACGTTCAATTCAAGAAGCATTTGGCAATCCTCATGAGCTCGCGTTGGGTGTGAGTAGATCTGTATCGTTCTTCTCAGCACCTACACACGTTCATTTATCTATCATGATAAAAATACCCGGCAACGCCACCACACCACATTGTTTACCCCTCTCAATAGAACAGAATAAGAGTCTGACCTTTTGAGAGGTTATGTCAGTATGGCAGACTACTGTTTTCAGGCATGCATCACGGAAGAATTCGCAAAATTCGTCCACTAGTATTTTCCCCCAGAAAAAGCCCTATAATGCCGCGGCAATGTAGAAATATTAAAGAATGGACCAACAAGGGCGAAAAAAAAAATAGCTGTGTACTCTGTAACCGTTCAGTTATACAAAACGGAAACCGCATTGTCCTTCAGGCTCTTAAACTAATGACCTGTAAAGAATAACTTGCTATTGTAGTACATACAACATGGCTGAGCGACTAGAAACAACAGCTGACAGAATAGCACAATATTACGTAAGGCCACTATTTAACCATACTAATTAATGTTGATCAAAATTTAATTTCACTTTATCGATCTGCAGTAACTGGCTTAAGTGGTTTTCGAGCTCCTCACAACAAGCTAGTACGGATACTCAGGCACCTTCTTAGCGACTGAGGGACAAAGAACAGTTTGTACGACAAGCGAAGGTGAATAACTTTGAAATTGTTGTTTTTAAAACATTCTTAACTAAATGCCCTGAAGTGTGAAATTTTCACATATTTTCGAGAGAAAGTGTTATTCAAACTTTTGAAGAGTGTTCTATGTTTTCTTGGAAATGCTAAGCAATTCCACAAATCACTTCGGTCTAAGATGAAATCACCATGTTCTCGACACTAAGGAAATTCATGGCTGGACTCTCAGAGAGAGACTATATGACAGTTTGGAGAAAAAGGCACATTCAAACGTCCTGAGAGCACCTTACGTGTATTAAGAAACGTCGGTTTATTTCTAGAATTACTTTAATATGTAGCGATGATAGACGAATCTTTTGAGCTGGGCATTCTATCAATTCGCCAAGTCCAATTCCGTCAGGCTCAAATGTGCTATACACGCGGCAGTCAGAAGTTGTTACATAATTGCCACGGAATGAATTCCTCAAACACCTGAGAAGTTCTGTAAGGAATTCTTCCCAGCTACTTGATGGGCATATAATCACTACATTGAACTTCATAGCCTCCTGATCGAGCAGTCCATATTTAAGAGCTAGAAAGAGATCCTGTGTTATGTTCCTGAGAAATCACAGCTTATCTCTCCACTCAGATATTTTGAAAATGGAAATTTCGTGGAATAGCAAAAAAACCAGTACAACTGAGCCCAGGAACTTTTGTGATACTTAGCCGCAACTAAAATAGCGTTTACGGTAGACTGTAATTCTCAAAGTGTGAAATAGTGCGTGTACGGGTGAACAGGTCTTGGACCATCTTCAATACGTCTTCAATAGCTTTTCTAACCCGACAAACCATCAATAAGTAAGTTAGTAAAGACTTTATTTAAAGGGGGTAAAAGTAGCTGAAAAGCAGAGCGAACAATGATGTCCTTGCTCCTAGTCTATTTATCTTAAAGAAAGTTCTACAATTTATAAAATATCGTACGGCCTACTGAATTTTTAACTTCTTCGCCTATAAGACGGTCTAAAAATACATTTTTCTTTAAAGGTTTGCGGCTAACTCAATAGCATCCTTCGTTTTCAAAGAGAAGTTTTTTAATGTAGTTCAGTGCACCACTAACAACATAACAAAAGCTGCAAGAAGGCAGCCATGTATGAATGTTAAAAAACTAATTATCCGGAGACGTTTACTAGTTTAAACAGTTAACTTGTTAGAACAAGAGTTTATTCTAGTTGTTCTTTTTGATTTCCGGCCACAATATTAGTGTCCTTTCGTAGAACACAAAGATGGCGTTTCAATACTGCACTCTTTACATTTGCTTGGATAACTTGAATACGGAATATCACACTGACCTGTCATGAAACTCCGAAAAAAGGTCATCTTTTAATATCTTATGTATTTCAAATTCCTGATTTCTTTTATTCAGTGGTTTAGATTTTGCTATTGTGAAAATGACGCTGAAAACCGTCAGTTGACCTTGACAAATGTACTAGCTATTTAGTTTTTGCCTATTTTGGTGAAGGTGAATGGGAATCTTTCATCAAAATCATTTTTCTCTTTGGTAGCTTGGTCAGTCACTTGAAGCAAGTACGTGTTTGGAAAAATAACGCATGCATCGCTTGTGCACGTTTAAAATTGCACGTGAAGCTATTCTTGCTCAACGATACATCAGGAGAAGAATAATGAGTTGAATTGACACGCCAATCTACCCAAAGCGTCGCTTGGTGAGACCCATGTCTACGTCTGTGTAATTTTGCACGAGCAATACGAGTTTGAAAAAGCGTCTTGTTCTTTGTAACGTTACCTCGTCCAGTACGTTAATACAGAGAAAGCTCGTATTATGTGCGGGAACGCTTATCTCGTAGGCTACGCAAGATCCTGTGTAAGAAAATAAAGCGCATGTATCGCTAGCGTGCATTCAAAATCTCACATTTAACTATATAATTGTTCCGGCGGTACATCAATAAGATAAGATAAGATATGAACTGTCATAGTGTCTTGGGTTTTGTCAGCAGACCTAACGAACGAAGCTCCTGAATGGTGCGGCATGGTAAAGTGTGATTGACAAATATGTCAAATTCGCTTGAATGATTTCAACAAACTGACATGGAAGATTAGTTAACTTGTGCTAGACCCAAACAAAGTTTTGTCTTTGAACTCAATGGTATCCAGTTTTACTCTGGACACCTTCCATTTTACGGTAAAGACGTGTTGTTGTTTTAAAACAATATCTGGAGTGTAATATCAACCAGAAGAATCTATTCTTCATGTGGATATAATTGTTAACACAAGGCTATATCCGGATTTATAATCATTGCTTTCTTGCAAGATACACGACTCTTTGTAACCTTCAAGGCACAGTGGAATCTGATTATATCACCTTTTTTTACCGAGCCACTGCTTGTTAACTATACTATACTGGCTGTATCACCTCTTCCAGAAATTAAATTAAAAATACGTCCTTAGCGCAGTGGGAGTAATTGTCGGCTTTGCTTGGTCGGATAGGCGCCCTTTTTGGTCAAGATTCAATTTGTTTTGCAATTGCACAGTGAATTTGGGCGGAATTTAGCTTATCCAACAACACAGAAGTTTGGTCAACGTTGTTTTATTGTTGGAGGTTAGAACTACACTTTGTAGAAGTATCATGTCATTTCTCGTTGTTTCTAGCTTGCAACAAGTTATCAAACTTGATGTATATTATTACCACAAATTTGAATACTTTTCATTGTCTGACAGGTTGATTGACATATCTCATAAACAGTAGACAGTTGAACCAAACCGTTTCACTTGGTTAATGTATTAGTGATGTTGTACAAGTGTGCCAAGTTTCAGGGGAATCAGTGATGTGCGCTGTAGATTTGCCTACATGGCCCTCAGGTGGAATCTCTCACATTTCTTCACAATTGCACCGTGAATTTAGGCGGAATTTAGCTTATCCAACAAGACTTCTGTGTAAATTGGACTGAAATATTCTTCACTTTGCCGCACTCTACTGCACTTGTTGTTTCTGGTGAAACACGCGGTAACTGGCAATTTTTTTATTTGTTTGTCAATGAATTTTCCTGCCAATGTTGACTCAGCATTTTACTGACATAGAGAAACGTGAAGAGAATCTTGTACGTTTCTCAACGATATACAATCATAGCCTGGGAGCTGGGGGATTGGGATGGGAACTCCACTTAAGTTACGTAACAGCGATACGGAGAAGACGTTGTAGCTTTTGGAGTTGAAAATTTGTGTCTGTTTCGCTTCAGTGGTTGATCAGTTTGATATAGTGTCCGATAAAGCTCGCCGTAAGCTGTAGTGGGCTACACTTTGTTCGCTAATGTGCCCTGAAACGGACCGGAACATTCGCGTCGGAAAGCAAGGTCATGTGCTTATTTTAACTGATTTTAAGAGGTGGTGTTGTGATGTTTCATCCCTGACATCAGTCTGTGTCAACAATTATTTTCAGACAAAGAAAAAATGGATTTTTTTAAATAAATTTATCTCATAAACATCTTGCTTTTTGGGTTTGCTAAATTCGAGACAAAGCAATGGTTTATTACCTTGAAGTAAGCTTAATTTTAAGACCAATTTTGTGTTTGGCTTAGTTTCGTTCGACTAAAGACTACTCGAGTCATTTTCTAGGAAAAGAAACTGCATTTTCTTTCTTCTTCCTGCTTTTCCAAGTTGTTCACAGCCTCGACAAGACCTTCTTGTACCTCATATTTCGCCTAGTCTCGCAAAATATTATCTAAATTCGGAAACCTTAGGGGAAGTGTTTCATTGGCGTCATCTATGCGTGTGTCCTCAATAGATCATAGGTGAGAACCAGTCAAAATGCGAGAATAATTTGACTTACTATTGCGTTCGACGCTAGGAGAACGCATACTAATCGCGTCATTCTCGCGGGTTTATGTCCCGCGATTTTCCGCGATGCCAGATGATTTCAGGGTTTGGACGCCATTTTGGACTGGCTTTTTGGCACACATAGCCTCGGTCTGATGTGATGCCTCGCTTTGAATAATAGTGAGGTCTTACACGAAGTGCTACCCGTGCATTTCCGTGTGCTTTTCTTCGCTCGTTGTTCTATGTAGGAATCGTCGCAGTTTTCCCCAAGGTTAGTGAAGTTTAGGCCTCACGGAATGGTATGCAGTACATCAGCAGGAAAAAATTTATGACATGCGCAGTCGAACGGTTTCTCGGAAACACTTGCTCCAGTCAAATTATTGTAAACTTCTTGGCTGAATATCGTCTTCCAACGCGAAGTTTTTGGCCCATAGACATGAAAAGAAGGAAGAATGGGGCACAGCTGAAAGTTCTACCGTTTTAATTTTTTCTCTTTCGTCGCGTAAGTGGCAGAAATACGTATTTTTTTGCTTTTTTGCCGTCCTCAGCGGGCAGAGGCGGTGATATCGAAAAACCGAAACGGTGAAATTCGAGATTTGCCTTCTAGTTTCCTGGATAATGAAGGTCTAGAGGCCTAGACTGATTGCTCTTGAAGTTATTTCAACTTTTTCCCCGCGCGCCCAAGATATTGTAGTGGAATAAATATCGAATGCACTAAGCGCACGGAGACAGCTTGGGAGACGTTAAATTCGAGGCTACGAGAGGTGAGTTCACGCTCCATTCTTTCAGGTAAATGCAAGTAGTTACCCCCTGCTAGTATTGATTAGTAAGCCACAAAAACTGTTTGGTATTCCAGTAATGATTTTTTTTCCAACATAATAGGCTCTTTCATTTTTAATGATCTGAATAAAGGTGGTCTTGTTTAGACATCCCGCTGTTGATAATATTTTCATGAAATTTTGGGAGGGAATTAAATTATTCAGTCTATTGTGCGTTTTATCAGGTACATGAGGTTTTAATAAACACTGCTCTGCTTTACATTCCACTATATTAAGTTACTTTCGATTCCTTTCAACCTTGTTACTGTGAAAATTATGCGGCTTACTTATCATGCTAGTTTTAAACAACAGCCCCATATGAATGATAATGAAAAACAATTATGTATGTTCAAATTCATTGTAAACTGCCGACTGTACAACTTTACAGCAATCATGCATTATAATCACTCAGAAGTATTTTTATTTTCACATTCACTGTAAACTGCTGACTGTACAACTCTACAGTAATCATGTATTACATTATAATCACTCAGAAGTATTTTGATATTTATGATCACTATTATTTACACTGCAATAATTTGTATTTTACAAATAGCTAAGACTCCTCACAAACTAATTACTTTACCTGAATCTCAGATAGAACATAGTTGAACCACATTTATTTAGTTTGAAATTCTTACAACTGAAAATAATCTTTTTACAAAAATACATTTTTAGAAAGAGCCACCCCATATTTGACTTTCATTCTTCTTGCATAGGTAACTGGGTGGTATTCATGTCCAAAGTGGATGGAAGATCAATGTTCAAAGACTGTACAATGTTGACAAACTGTTACCAAGGACATATGCCCTGGGTTTATTGATCTCTGGGCACCAGTTGTGGACACCTACAATGTGCTGCTCTTCGCCAGCTTTGTTGGAGTCATCACTCCATACATGGAAATCATATTGGCTACTTGCAAATCTTTTGCATAATATCAGTTTATTGGCCTCCCCCTATAGGATATATCAGTCGGCCAGTGTGGATGGCGAGACAACAACATTTGTTGGGGGGCTACAGTTGAATAAAATACTGAAAATTAGATGTAATGCAATGGGTGCCTTTTGGCTAGAAAGCAAACATGCATGCTGTAAACATCTCATGCAGGCCATAAACATGACTGTTCTATGATTTGTTCCATTTTTGCCATGAGAAAATGTATCCACGAGGGAATACCTAGGTTTCTTTACATTTTCATCATTTTCCTTTAATTGTCTTTTCAGCTTTGTGGAAGCAGATTTTGTCCATCGTAGTTTGTTACCGACTTGTTTCGTTTTCAATTCAGTAGACTTCAAAGTTCTTTCATGCTTCTTTGCTTCACTTTGTAACTTCAAGACATCTTTCCTTAGGTCATTGTTAATTCTTCTCAAAAATACTGTAAATATGACAATGTCGTTATTAAAAACTGTTCCTTACTATGATAATAGGGCCTTACAAGTTTTATGAGAGTACAAACTTGTATTTTGTGTTATTTAAATAATAAATTTAAGGATAGAAAAACTAAAGTATACAGTGTGTTTGTGTGGATTTCTGAAAGTTACTGTTTCCTCAGCGGTCCGCTTATATCGATTCGAGATGTTGACTTGCTAATTTACAAAACGAAAGGCAGGCAAACCCTTTGGGGGAAAATGCATTCTCACAAAATTTACGACTAAACTAAAATTTGTCGGTCGCTTTTGGTTAAAAGGCTGTTTTTTTTTTTAACATGAACCTACGAAAGTACCTGAAGTACTGGCGTAATATAAAATTAAAAATAACCTAAATATCTATCTAATTTTGAACATTTTGCAATGGTTCGAGCAAGCAGACTTTTTCAAAAGAGCATTTAGCTGCGATTCAAATCTTGTTTACAGCGTACCCAGCTATGAAGGAGCCTTTTTTTTTTTGTGAAGCGCTGATATCCAGTCCAGAGTTTGTTATTAAATTTTTGTCTGCCTCGGAACTCAACGTCCAACTCGATCGCCAAAATCGCCGCTTCAAGTTTGGTATTTTGACACAGCCGTGTCCTATGTGACCATACCATTTAGTTTGCTTCATTTTACAAACTTTTTAAAACTATTTTCCTTTTAAGTATTCCTTGAGCCCTTGTGGTGGTAATATATTATTACGTTAAATAAGTTTGAATTTAAAAATTTTAGTAACAACATCGAAACTCGCACTAATTGACATCGCCACGAATTTTTAATGTGTTTGTGGGAAAGCGGCTTTTACTGGCAATTCAAAAACTTTAAGAACCACTTTTTAGGAGATTTATAGACGGCTTGATGACTACTTGAGCAGACACTCACCTATACTTCGTCGTAGAGTTTGTATTGTCCTCTTCAGGCCGGGCACTTTCACACTGTAGGCGTTTACAGCCTCGCTCGAGTTTGTCGATTTTTTCCTCGCTCGACAGGTTTTTCAATTCTACTCGGACACTGCTTGCAGCTATTTTTTTCACATTTTCATTGGTAATTTAATTCTTTCTTCTTCTTTACTGATGGTTGATTTAACCGGGAAAAATGACTGCCGTGAACTCTTTTTCGTCCCATCAGCTCGACATTTTGTTGCAATTTTAAAATAATTTGCTTGACTGAGCTTGAATGTAAACATTAGCGAGTTCAGCCCGCGTATCCCTAAGAACAGCAGTTTCCCAAAAGAAAGTACTCTGCGCATGTCTCAAAAAATTGGGCATCAGGGGTCCAAGGGGGAGGATACCGTTCCGTGAGGCCTAAAGTTGTTTTGATTTATTCGAACTATTACTAGCTAAAATGCCTAAAGTTACTTATCTAAGCACCAGAAAGCTGTGTAGTGCTGTACTTTCTCCGAAACTGGGTGGATAACATCGATTTGTGATCTGTGTCGTTCTTCAGGAGTCAGCTGCTTTTCTCGGCGATTCACCTTCTCTGTGAGAATGAAGTTGCAACACTCACTCATCCTCATCGGACCCATGAGGACTCTTGAGGCCGGAATGAAGTTGCAAGGCTCGACCGTAATAGCTCGAATAAATCAACACGATTTCATTGATCATGGGAAAGACAGCAAATATTCCAACGTAGCACAGCAAACGACGAAAAAAAATGGCAATGCACCCCACTCAAGGGTTTCCACTGCAGGTCATCTTAATAGGCTCTGAATTGATGTAAGCCGGGTGTAAGCTTGCACATGAACTTAAGTGAAAAACGTTCATGTTTGGAAATAAAGTTTCATATACTGTTATTCTTTTCTATTGTTATACACAGTACCAGAAACATATTTAACCTTACTAAACGATGGGCCGGCTAGAGCTATGTGACATGTGATGCTAATAAAGGACACAAGAATTAAACAACACCCTGAAGAATACACAACTTGGAAAACCCTGAAAGCGGAAGGACATAAATGGGCTTTAGTATGCGCTGCTGTCAAGGGTATGCTTTTCCAGCAGTTTGCTTTGGGTATAGGAATCAGGATCTGGCAAAACAGTCGTGGATCTTGATATAAAAAGAATTGAGTTTCTGATTTGTTTTTATTAAATATAGTATGCAATATTATTTAGCATGAAATATTAATAGATAAGGTATTTCTGGTACTAAGCCTACAATTAGATGTCCAAATACTAACTGAATATCCGCTGCTATATCCCAATCAAAGGAGACCTATGGCCAAACTCGTGGATTAAGTAATCTAGGGATGAAACATGTTGGCGAACGTGCAATTATTGGTGTATTATTAAAGGTGGTTAAAACATGCTGGGTTTGTACCACGCAAGGTCACACTTATCTCACAAAGCGTAGGCTTTTTTCGTTGGCTTTTGTTGCACACATATTACAAACACATACGTCCAGAATAGCTAAGGTGGCAAAATTGCAGCTGAACATGAAGTGGTAAAGCTTAAGGGTTCTTGGGTAACAGAGGACACTCCTACCAAAAAATTCATAGAGTACTCTTTGTCTGTCTGCTGGGAAAATTTCCATGTATTCAGGTCGTACGAGCTTACACGCCTTTTTCATTGCATTTCACTCAAGGCTATAGGTAAGGTTTCTTACGAGAGAGCACTTCTTTTCCAATGTGGGACTGCTTGTCTCTCTATATATTGCATGTAAAATACATCAAAATAAGTAGCCTCTTTTGCAAGCATCTTCAGTGTTGATCCAAAAAATCTGTCGATCCATAAATACGTGTTCCAACAAGCTCACAGAGGGTTTCTTTCCCTTTGTTATATTTTCAGTCAGGAAGCAAAAGTATAAACAAAGGAAAGGGTAAAAATCATTTAAGCATATCAAAATTAAGTATTTGGAAATTTTTTCTCCAAGCCGGTTTATGTGCATTTCACATCCCACTCAGAGTTCAGGTCAATGTACTAAAATAAACAAGACAAGCATAGAGAACACAACTTTAATCTAAACTTAAGGTAATTCCTCTGAGATAAAAGTGACAATAGATTTTTGTTCAAACTTTGTCCACTGAATATTTGTCATATGATAACTTCAATTTTGAAATAAAAAGGGGGGGGGGGTGCCCATGGTCATTAAGGAGCAATGAGGCATTGAAAGTGCCCCATTTTGGCATTATTTAATGCTTATCATAAGAACGCATTCCCAGTAATTGTAACATCTTTGTGAGCCCGGACCCGGACACGCATTAAACTACGGTCAATACAATGTGTCGGACACAAATAAACGTTTTAAGTTTGATTCAGACGGAAAGCTAAATCCTTGATTAAAAATTTGAACCAAATTTCTTTACGTGGTTACCGACTGCAAAATAGAAAAGACCACAGTGTATCTGCTATTTTTCTTATTTATTCAATTTTCAGCAATAGAAATTAAATCAGTCTTTTCTCACGCAAAGCTTATGATTAGTTGATTACAATGACTGGAAAAAAAATTGGGGTGCCCGTGCTCGTTGGTGAGCTAGAGCCATTTTTCAACTGACAGAGCTCAATATCAAGGCAAATCCGTCATGTTTTCAATGTGCGCGTGCACGAGCCCGCGCTAATGACGCCATAAATTATGCGCAGTAAGGATGCGCAATGCAAATGTGAGGAATGACCTTAACTCGATGTCCGTTGAACATGGACAACTCAACATGAAAAACTTAAGTGCTATAAACTACAAAGCAGTGAACGAAGGTCCTGCTTGATTAAACGCTGGATCTCACAGGAGATCTAATCAGCCAAACTTGAAAAATAAGACGATAATACGTCAAAGACTACTGCAAGACTGGCTCAACGTCCTATATTCAAAACAATATTTCGGCAGGCCTCAGGTTTAGATGTTACTAAAATATAATCAAAGGAGACCTATGGCCAAACTCGTGGATTAAGTAATCTAGAGATGAAACATATTGGTGAAGTTCCAATTACTGGTGTATTATTATATGCTGTTAAAACAGGCCGGGTTTGTACCATGCAAGGTCGCAATTAGCTCACACAGTGAAGGTTTTTTTTTTCGTTGGCTTTTTTTGCATACATATTACAAGGAGATACGTCCAGAATAGCTAGGGTGGCAAAATTGCAGCAGAACGTGGAGTGGTAAAGGCTAAGGGTTCTTAGGTTACAGAGGACACTCCTGCCCAACAAATCATAGAGTATTCTCCCCCCTTCCCCTCCCCCCTTCCCTCACACCCAGATCTTGATGTTGATCTGCCTGCTGGAAAAATTTGCATGTATTCAAGTCGTACGAGCTCACAAACGTTTTTCACTGCATTTCATTCAAGGCTACAGCTAGGTAAGGTTTTTTTTGAGACAGCACTTTTTTTTCAATGTGGAACCACTTGCCTCTATATATATTGCACGTAAAATACATCAAAATAAGTAGACTCTTTTGCAAGCATTTTCAGTGTTGATCCGACAAATCTGTCGACCCATAAATATGTGTTCCAACAATAATAATAACAGCTTTATTGAAATGTCAATGCATTTAGTATTAACTAATAATTGGGGGCAAGCTCACAGGGGTTTTCTTTCCCTTTGCTATCTTTTCAATCAGGAAGCAAAAGTGTAGAAACAAAAACAAAAACAAACAAACAAACAAAAAACAAAAACAAAAACAAAAAGACTTTGTTTAACGAGGGTAACATAATTTACTGGTTGCCCAGTAGTTTACAATATGGTCCTCCCTAATATTAAGTGTAAACAAAAGACAGGGTAAAAATCATTTAAGCTTATCAAAATCAAGTATTTGGGGATTTCTTTCCAAGTTTATGTGCATTTCACATCCCACTTAGAGTTCAGATCAATGTACTAAAATAATCGAGACAACTATAGAGAACACAACTTTAATCTAAACTTGACTCGATGCCGGTTGAACATCGACAACTCAACATGAAAAACTTAAGTGTTTAAACTGCAAAGCTGTGAACGAAGGTCCTGCTTGATTGAACGTTGGATCTCACAGGAGATCTAATCAGCCAAACTTGAAAAGTGAAACGATAATACGTCACTACTGCAAGGCTGACGCAACGTCGTAGAGTTAAAACAATATTTCGGCTGGCCTCAGGTTTAGATGTTACTAAATTATAAAAATGAAATTACAATATTATACAATGGTGCCGATGTTTGTCCTGTTTTCAATAGCTGTTTCGTTCATTAAAAGTTGTTCGTTTCGCTCATATAAGTTCATTAAGGTCGAGGAATAGGACACATTCTCATCAAAACTTACCACATCAGCATAAGATTTAATCATTCTCAGGTCACTTTCCAGCAAACAAATGCACATCTCCTGGTCATTTTGAACGCCTGGACGACTTAAATGCTCATGAAATTCAGCCTTCAAGTTAGCCATACAGTACAGCCCAAAAATAATGCACGCGCAAGAACTTTTTTTTGCGTCCGGAAGCCGTCAACTTCTTGCGGCTTCTTGCGGGCCGCTTGCGCTTGGATCCTGCAAGACGCAAGAACTTCTTTGCGGTTAGGAGTTAAAACCGCAAGAACTTCTTTGCGGTTGGATTTTCGATACGCAAGAACTTCTTTGCGGTAGGATTTTCAACCCGCAAGAACTTCTTTGCGCTAACACTCTTAGCACGCGAAAATCCGTATCAAGACAGTACCGTCTTGGCGACGGGTTCTAAAAAACACAACTAACAGACACAACGAAAAAAACATAACTAGCGCCGCAATTACCGTAAGAAGCATTAAAACGACAAATTCTTAGCTCTTGACAATTTAGACTCTAAAGCTCAGTTCAGACAACGAACTTTTCATGAGTCTAACTTAATTCGAATTTGGACCGATCCCCGGGAACGACCAAAGAAAAAGTAATGAACGGATGCGCGTTTGATGAAACTGCGAATTCGTTGATCGGCGTGAGCTGCTGTTTACATCTTCCACAAAGCTGTATTTCAATCCATCAAAACGTAAACAAATATAGCAGAAGAAGAAGTTGATTCTCAGCCGTACCGGCTAACAAACAAATCGTCGACCTTAATACGTATACGGCTACCGTTACACAGGAGATCTTCGGAAGCTTCTTAATGATGTGACTAATATTATAAGTTCTAAAGTGTAAGCCATATAAAGTCTAAACGCTGTTGAGGTCGTCCTTGGAGAGAGTTTTCGTTCGCGAATAAATCAGTCGGTAGATTTTATCTCTGACAGTGGGAAGGTTTTGGTCACGTGCTAAGCAACCTGTGAATCGAGAGTGTCTCAAAATAACTTTTCAGATTGAGACAGAGATAAGGCCTTTGTCTTTTTGTTGGTCTATAATTATTTTCATCAGTTTAGTCACAGTACATGTTTTATCGGTTGGTTCTGAATTAGAAACTGGGTTCACTTTGTTTTGCTTTCCGGCGACATAGAGGCGCGAAATGAGTTTATTTGAAATGGCTTTTTCTGTCCGGGACAAAGGTTATAAAAACACATATTTCCTGGGGAGTAACTTCCAAGTGTAACTCAAATTTTGAAACAAGCAAGTTTCTCAGTCGGCGAAAACAAGCACAGGACTACATGCATGCATGACAAAAGCGTGACTTTTCACGCGTCAGTAATGTTTGAAGAGTTTATGCAAATTCAAGGCGTCACAACAACATGATTGTTATCAGTGCATGCTGTCTTGAAAGATATCGTTCAATGGGATTCTCTTCGAAATAAGAGGAATGCATAAGGCAAACTCATGAGATTTCGCTGTTCAGAAGATCATTTATGTGCTTATCACAACCATAGTTATACCGGTAGTTCGCCTCCATAGGCGACTTTCAAGTTTCCTTGATTACTGTTTGTTTAGAAACACAAAATATATTTTCTGCAAGGGCTTTTCGCCTGTAATACTAATTCTGCGAAAAGTTCTTAAAGAAACTTACAACATCGTAGTGCACACGCAGTCTTTGCGATTCAGTGTGCGATTTGAACGAAAGTTGTCTTCGCTCACATATCCGCAAGAAGAAGACAACACTTCTGAATGATAATGAATTTTGCATTCAGAAGCAAAAAGCGTTGGACCCCAGACTAACTACATCGTAGTTCGATTTTTCTACGTGGACTGTTTCTTCATGAGCTTCATTACTTGGAGACGTTTTGTGATTGTCGCATAGTCTGCCAGCAGACTGTTCAAGTGATCGAAGGGCTTTTTTCCCGTAGGTATCATGAACACGCGAGTGCGTTCGATATTATTTTCACAGTATAAGCAAACATAAATCCAGATCTGGTCTCAGCTGTTGGAAATATATCTCTTCCCACTGCAGTGACATATCTTATGGATAACATTGCGAGCAAACGCTGAGCATTTCGACCACCAACATGGCACTTATAAACGAACAGACCGTTTGACCTGCAACAACTTCTTGCGCCTTCTTGCGGCTTGCGGTAAGATTCATAAGTTCTTGCGGCTTCTTGCGGTTAGATTTTCAACTTCTTGCGGCTTCTTGCGGTTAGACTTACAACTTCTTGCGTTTCGAATGTTTTTGCGGGTAAACCGCAAAAACACGACATTTTTACTTCTTGCGGCGGTTTGCGTGTTCTTGCCTCGCAAGAACTTCTTGCGCCACTTCTTGCGCGTGCATTATTTTTGGGGTGTACTGTAGTACTAATTCGAACATTCGAAGTCAACTCCACTTCAATTTAGCGAAACACATAATATTAATGGTCGTGTAAAAGCTACAAAATCATCAATATTCGGGCTGGCACGATGCATGCATTGAGTAGCAGTCTCGCACTGACTGCACGGTTACTATTCCAATATGGCGTTGGTCTCGGGCGCTCTCGTTCGGGCCGACTAATTACGAACAGTGTCTAAACCTGAGTGAGTGAGTGAGTGAGTGAGTGAGTGAGTGAGTGAGTGAGTGAGTGAGTGACACATTTGCTTATCGGAGTCCCCGCAACAAACACGTTTCTACGCTTCGCGTAGCCACGAGTTTAAAAAATTAAATTCCAATATTATACAATGGTGCCGATGTTTGTCCTGTTTTAAATAGCTGTTTCGTTCATTAAAAATTGTTCGTTTCCCTCATATAAGTCATATAAGTTCATTAAGGTCGACGCACAAGACACATTCTCATCAAAGCTTACTACAATAGCGTGAGACTAACTCATTTTCAGGTCACTTTCCAGCAAACAAATGCACATCTCCTGGTCATTTTTAACGGCTGAACGAGTCAGATGCTCACGAAATTCAGCCTTCAAGTTGGCCATATTACTACTTCGAACATTCGAAGTCACCTCCACTTCAATTTAGCGAAAGATCTAATTTTAATGGTCGTGTAAAAGCTACAAAATCATCAATATTCGGGCTGGCACGATGCACACATTGAGTGGTAACCGCGCAAACACGATAGCGAGGCTCTCAGTGACTGCACGGTTACTATTCCAATATGGCGTCGGGCGCGGCGTCGGGCTCGGTTACTATTCCAACATGGCGTCAGGCTCGGGCGCTCTCGTTCGGGCCGACTAATTACGAACAGTGTCTACACCTGAGTGAGTGAGTGAGTGAGTGAGTGAGTGAGTGAGTGAGTGAGTGAGTGACACATTTGCATATCGGAGTCCCCGCAACAAACACGTTTCTACGCTTCGCGTATCCACGAGTTTAAAAATGTCACGTTCCTAGCAGCACACCCTATCGACAAATTGCTATAGTAACCCCTTCCTCCCTCCAGGTATCGAACGCACTTCACTAATCTCTGATTACTACTAGTATAAATATTAATTCAAGTGATCAAAACAAATTGATGTCAGTTCTTCATGCATCTGTCCTGTTATTGACAATGAAATTCTTCATAACATTGTCAAAGTAGTCTACGGATAAGACGGCTATCGCCTCGTGGAGGCCACAGCTACTTTGACAATGTTATAACCAAATTTATGTTCAAAAGCAGGATACTAATCAACAATGATTTAGATAAACATATACAGGCAAAAACTAACGATAGATAAATCCGACGTTTCGGCGACATCTTGGCGCCATTGTCAAGGGAAACTAATTAAATATGCGATTTCAAGGGTAACTAAGAGTTCAGAGTTTCTAATTTGCATAAGTTAGACAAAGACTTTAGCGCGAACTGAGTCTGATTGTACATTTAAACACGGTCGTAATTGTTTAATGAGTAACATCTCATTAATGAGACAATCAAACTTGTTGTGGCATTTTTTCAACACGCTAAAACAATTGCGAAGGTCATCCGGAATCCTGCCTGCGTGTCTACTATCATAGTGATTGCGTACTGACGAGGTCTTGCTTCTATGTCCATCAACGCGTACGAACAGATGGCCACGGGTGTAACCGACATAACCAGCATCGCACTGGTCACACTTGAAGTTATACACAACGCATTGTTGATCAATGAGTTGAGGCTTAGGTTCGCTTGTCGGGAACTCCTGGGCAATCTTGCGGCTCGTAAACACCGGTTGAACACTGGTCTGCAGCTTCACACTGAGATCTTTCAACTGTGTCTTCACGATATTAGCAGACTCCTGGTCTTTAAAGGGTATGACAACCCGAGTAGTGTTTTCTGTCGTAGATCTGGACCGTAATGAGGGCTGGTCAGCGACCTTTAAATTTAGGAAGGTTTTGACAGTGGAGTCAACAAGGTGCTTGGGATATTTCAGTTTAGAGAAAACAGACTTCAGTCGTTCGCACTCCTCAGTGAAGTAGGACCATGACGAAGACAGGCGATGTGCGCGATCGAGCATAGTTGTCAATAGTCCGCGCTTGTACCTATTATCGACATGACTGTGGTAATGGAGAAACAGACCACTGTTTGTTGGCTTCACAAACACTTTAGTTTCAATACGAGGCGCTCTGTTTAGGAGTTGAGTACCGAGAAAGGGAAGCATTCCATCATTTTCGACCTCCATAGTAAAGTTGATGGCGGGGTGAGCGTGGTTGAGGGTGTTAAGAAAGTCCCTAGCTGTAGACAAATCGGGCATCACAGTGAATGTGTCGTCAACATATCGACGATAGTAAGGTGGCAGTTTGCCGTCAACATCTAATTTCTCTTCAATAGACGACATGAATACGTTGGCTAGCAAGGGCCCAAGGGGGGACCCCATCGCTACTCCGTCGATCTGTTCATACAGGGATCCATTAAATTGGAAAAGCTGCCCCTTGGTGGCCACACCCAAAAGATCAATAAGGTCTTGCTTTGAAATGTTCAAATCATACTCGGAATTAAACCAGTTGTTTAATAAGCCAGTTGTTTTTTAAGCAGGATAGACGCTTAAAAAAAGTTACGTCAATTTGTTAAAGAAAACTTGTACATGCAAAGCAAAAATTCACATACCATAACTCATCACTAGACTTTTTCAAACGAAGAACCTGTGTTTACAAGCATTCGAGCACATGGATTAGGTTTTTACGTTTCCTTTTGGGTTCAGTGGGCTGGATTGGCCTCCGAATATTACTTGGACGTTTAATACTTCCTGTTTGTTCGTTTATTGCACCAGGTGTAGTGCAGAGGGGAAGTGGGAGGGGCGTAATCAACACCACTGAATATCGATTTAGATGCGTTTACATGCGTCATGGTAGACTCGAAAAAAATACTCCTTGTCGTCCCCAGACCTACGCGGACCGAAGGAACGGAGATGCTCGTCGTTTTTCTTAGGGTGTAAAAAGGAGGTTTTGGAACGCATTAGTTAATTAATCAATTAGTTGGTGTTTCCTTGACAAAATGTCGCAGAGTATAATAACCGTTAAAATGTCATTTTGAATTTTAATTGACGTTTAATTTGTGATCTCCGATACCCATTGTGTTTGTGGGGTGTAACTCGTTAAAAAGTACCGACTTAAGAATCATCCTTTACTGTTTTGGACTGACGTTAGACGACCCGCGCCTGGATAAGAGCCCACCTGGCGAGGGGGACTAGGTCGAGGTGGAGTTCTTTGTTTTCTTCTCATTCCCTTATCCTTGTTTTTTTGTTTTCTATTTTGCGGCGGTAGGCTGGGATGCTTGTTGAAATTCTTCAATAGTGAAAGGTCAGTGAAAAGACCACGAGGTTGACCTTGAATCAAGCCAGCTGGTCTGTTTGCACAATCATTTTAATAAAATACCACTAGACCTTCGGGCAATCGAATTCAAATACTCGGGAGAATTCAGTTCATGAACGAACAAATTGTTTTCATGATTTGTGTCTAAGGGCTAAGCTTGCTGATCTCGCTCAGATGCACCGTAGGCTGGAATAAAGGACAGCAAAGGTTCTTCATTGTTGTATTTAACTCTCATCTGTTTATCTTTGAGCAAACAAACACACCACATTACTTGTCTTAAGATCCGATAAACATAGAACATTCATTTCAAGAAGCATTTGACTATCCTCGTAAACTCGCGCTGGGTGTGAGCAGATCAGTATCATTATTCTCATTACCTACACACCTGATGAGGAGATTAATTACGTCCCCCAAAAGCGTCATTGATAAGTGACCACGACACTTGAAATAATACTTACAGTGGACATATATCGTAATGCTTCCAATATACAAAAGGGAAGGGAAAGCATTGGTGTCTTTATAGACGATAAAACTATAAAAGCAACACTGCTTTCTCACATACCACACGGTCTACCCCTCTTTAATAGAACAAAATAACAGTATGACTTTACGAGATGTTATCTCAACATGGAAGACTTCTGTTTTCAGGGTAACATATACAGCACGGAAGAATTCCCAAAATTCGTTGATTACTATATTCTCCCCCACAAAATACCTCTATAATGCCGCAACAATTAGGACAATTATATCATGGGCAAACAAAGCCGAATAAATACTAATCGTTCAGTTACACAAAACGGAGTATTGTAGCACATACCACACGGCTGAGCGACGACTCGAAACAACAGCAGGCAGAATAGCACAATATAACGAACTGCGGCTATTACCATATCAGTTAATGTCGATCAAAGTTCAATTTCATCCCATCGATTTTTTGCGATATGTGGCTCAGGTGGTTTTCAAGTTCTTCACAACGAGCTACAACTGATACAGATCAGAGTTGCCTTATTGCCGTTGAAGGACAAAGACCAGTTTGCATGACTAGTGAAGGTGAATAACTTGTTCTTGACATTTTGAAATTGTTATTAACATAATTTGAGCCTGACACTGACACATTACTATTTATAATACGTCTTAACTAGCTAAATGCTCTGCAGTCTGAAATTTTCCCAGATTATCAATAGAAAGTCTTATTCAAACCTCTTAAGAGTGTTTTATGGTTGCTCGGAAATACTAAGCAATTCCACAAATCATTTCGGTCCACTATAAAATCACCATGCTCTCGACACTTTCTCGACACTTTCTCGACACTTTTTCCCAACACAAATTTATAGCTGAATTTTCTGATAGAAACTTTGACAATTTCGAGAAAAAGACGCATCCAAATGTCCTGAGAGTACTCTATGTTTATTAAGAAATGTCAATCGATTCCTATAATTACTTTCAATTGATACGTAGTATTGACAAATCTTTGGATCTTGGGCATGATATCAGTTTGCCAATGATGTCTCTTTCGGGCTGAGCTTAAGAGTGCTAAATGCCTGGCTCTCAGAAATTGTTACAGAATTGCAACGGAGCAAATTCCTTAATTCTCTGAAAAGTGCTGTATGAAATTCACAACCATTTAAAGGGCTGTTTTGGTTTTTCCATTTGACGAAATTTCTAAGTTTTAGCATGCCATGCTTTGTGGTCAGACGTTTCCGAACAAACATAGAATAGGATAAGGGCATATGGTCACTGCGTAGAACTTCATAGTTCCCTGATCGAGAAGTCCATATCGAAGAACTATAGCAAGCACTCCCCTGTTGTGTTCCTGAGAATTCACAGCTTCTTTCTCCACTCAGAAACTTTCAGAATGGAAAATTCTTAGCATAACAAAAACCAGCAGAACTGAGCAAAAAAATATCATGTGATACGTGAAACTGTAATTCTCAAAGTGTGAAATAGTGCGTGTACAACAGGCGTGAGAGAGATATGTATATTTTTATTTTTAATTTTTTTTTTTTTTTTTTTTTTTTTTTTTTTTTATGGAGTTCTTGCACCACTGACAACATCACAAAAGTTGCAAGAAGGGTACCATGTATGTTAAAAAAAAACTAATTTTGCAATAACTTTTACTAGTACTAGTTAAAGATGTCCGAACAGTTAACTTGTTCAGAATAATTAGAACAAGAGTTCATAGCAGTTGTTGTCGTTGATTTTCGGCCCGTACATTAGGGTCCTTCCGCATGACACAAAGATGGTGTTTCCATACTGACCTCTATGAATTTGCTTGGATATCACAAAGACCTGGAACTTAACCTGGGAGATCAGCTTTTAATCATCTATAATATTTCAAATTCCTGACCCCTTTTCTTCAGTGGTTTGGATTTTACAGTTGTCAAAATGACAGTGAAAACCGTCAGTTGAATTTAACAAATACACTATTTAGTTGTGGGCTACCTTAAAGAAGGTGAAAGTAAGCTTTTAATGAAAATCAATGAGTTGATCGATGAATTGGCATCTCAATCTACCCAAAGCGCCGCTTGTGGAGACACATGTCTGAATCACGCATGGCTAATAATAATAATAATCACTTTATTTAAGTGTCGGTGTATTTTGCATGTCTGATACCATTTTGACAAAGCCCATGTTTCTTAATTACCAAAGAGCATGAGAGAGGCCACATCTCTCAGCACTTTTAAGACGAACATCAGAAATCTCAACAATCTTGATGCATTACTAGATGATGGCTGCAGAGGCTGTCCCCTCTGCTCCTCCTAAAGAACTTTTTTTTAAGTATGTATTATTGTATTATAAAATCCACTGTACATAGTCCCATAACATCTTTTAACTTGGATTTAAATTTTACTATTGTAAATAGCTATAGGTTTTTTTTTTTTTTTTTTCTAATTTAACTCGTTTTTGTTATGTCCCCGTATTAGTAGGGGAGTTTTTCCCCAGCTAGGTGGTTGATGACATTCTTAATAAAGTTTCTATCTATCTATTATTAAGCTCCTCAGTGCTCAGACAAGGGACGACGTAGCCTCGTCCAGCCCCTAAATACAGAGAAAGCTCTTATTAGGTGCGGGAATGCTTGCCGCGCGGGCTACACAAGATCCTGTGTTGTAAAATAGCGTTGTATCGCTTGCGTGCCCTCAAAATCGCACATTCAACTATATCCTTGTTTTGGCGTTTTATCAGCGGCAAATAAGATATCATAAAATATAAACATTCACAGTGTTAAGCTCTGACAGGAGAGCAAACGAACGAAGCTCCTGAATGGTGCGGCGTAGTAATGTTGATTAAACAGTATGTCAAATTCGCTTGAATGATTCCAAAAAATTGACGGTAGGGGAAGATAAGTTAACTCGCGCTAGAACCCAGTGAAGCTTTATCAGAGCTGAACTCAATGGTATCCAGTTTTACTCTGAAGACACCTCCTTTTCAAGGGTAGAGACTTCTTGTTGTTTGAACAGTATCGGAATTGCAATATGAGTCAGGTGATATCTTGGATTTAGTTGCAAAAGTCTAAATTCGGATTCATAATCGTTGCTTTCTTGCAAGATAAGGAGAAAACACATCTCTTTGTAATCTTCAGAGCACAGATGACTCTGATTATATCGCCTTTTTCACCAAGCCATCGCTTGTTAACTATACTATACCTGAGTGTATCACCTCATCCAGAAATCTCTTAAATATCCTCCCGCACTTGTTATTTCTGGTGAAACACGTGGTACCTGGCAACGTAGGATACGTGTAATAGTTTCAGGTAGGGAAGTTTATTTGGATTTTTTTGCGTTTTTCAAAGAATTTTCTTGCTGACTTTGACTCAGCGTCTTTATGGACATAAAGAAACCCGAAAAATAGATTGCGCGTTTCTCTGAGGCTTATAACCATGGCCTAAGAGCTGGGGGGGGGGGGGGGGGGAGATGGGAACTCCACATCAGTTACGTAACAGCGACGGAGGTAGTCGTCGTAGCTTTTGGGGGTTAAACTTTGCGCCTTGGTTTCGCTTATGGTGTTTTTAAAATCAAAAACAAATACCCATAGAGTTATCTTTAAGGTTACAGTATACCTTCAGATCGGCAATTTTCTTCAAATTTGGATTTTTGGTTCAAACTAATGGTTGAAGAGTAATCTCTAATTTCTGAAAACAAAATTGAAAAAAACCTAATATTGGCGGAGAAATGGATGTTTTACGTTATGGCCGGAAGTAAAAGTTCCCTCTTGATTGACAGCCCTATAACGTGTATGCAATCATCCGAGACTACTTTCGCGGGAATATTACCGATATTGATACCACGAATTGGCTGGCTACTCAGTTAATCAGCATTGTTAATCCAAGCATTTTTCGTGTTAGATGTAATTCTATTAAGTTATAAGTAAACATGGACCACGGAAAACTCCGTTTACCAGTTCGAAAGAGCGAAGAATGAATAAAAATACATCAATGAGTGAAGAAGCGAAAGTTGGCCTCGCGGATGAAGCTACGGACGTATCAAGCGGGCAAAAAGATCGAGTCAAGAGAAGAGAAAGGTTGTGTAAAATTTGGGAACTCGACAGCGATAACAGCGATGTTTACAGTGACTCTTTTGTTGAGTTCGATACCGATGAATCGTCCAACTCATTGAGATCCATTGTAATATTATCCATGCACATTTGCTCTTCCGCGCTTTCTTTTGTTTGTTCTCGTCGCCCAGCTACTCTAACGTTCGTATCCTTTTTCGTCTTCCCCATTTTGCCAAACCAGCTTCAAGAAAAACCCAGCTGCAGAAAAATTATCTCTCCGCCTTGAGCGCATTGCGAAACGCAAGGTTTTTTTTTTGCAGAGTCACGCGTAAATTTCACCGCGAGTTAATGGTAGTAAATTTTCCAAGCGCTGATTGGCTCAGTGATCTGAGAACCCAGTTGAAGGCGTTTGTGGGCGGAGTTTGTTTGCGAAGTAAGATATTTTTCTTAGCGCTGTTTTCTCGGATAAATTTTTTCACTTGAAGCAGACACTTTAAAGAGTTACAACTCAAACGGAATTTGTTTGTTTGTCCTCAAATTTGGACAGTAGCTAGATTAACATATCAAAAACAAAAACGTGACTGCGAATTGTTTATTTCGAAATATTTTTTTCTCCGAGAGCGATTTTTGTACGATCACTTCACATTTTTTTAATCCTATTTCGAAAATGTTCTGTAACTTTTTACTACAATTGAATATGGAAAAACGCAGACACCTTTTTTAGCGCTTTTTGTCCTGAAACCGAGGGAAAAAATAAATTGGCGAAAAACAAAATTCGCTTTGACTTGTAGCTTCCAAAAGGTGATTAGGACGCTTGCATTTGGTGACCGTGAAAAAATTGGCAATTCATTCTATTTCAAAATTTTTGGTATGGTTTGATAGCCAGCTCTATAAGCTTTAATGTGATATAGGGGCTGAGGTATCTACAGCTTAAACCGGACGCGCTACATCGCTTGGACGCGAGACACCCCTGAAGGTATACGGTAACCTTAAGATATCTCGGTACCTTCTGGGTCCACAAAACGACATTTTGGTTGCTTTTCAAGGGTCATTTATAATTATACGAAAGTCATCCCCGTCAATTTTATTTTTGACTCCCACCAAGCACTGTCGATTAATTTACTGATCCCTTCTCAATTCCCTGCAGATGCAGTTCAACCAAACGTCTGTTACCGACGAGGCACCACCACAAGTGAATAAACACATGGAACAAATATACTACAATCAAGTGCTGCTACAAAATTGCTCGCCCTTCCCCGACAGTCCTGCCTCTTGGGACACACAGCTACAGAGAGAAAGTGTGGAGGAATTTGAACAAGAGACTAAGAAAACTATGAACAACCTGTATTCCATACGTCACCGCTCCTCGGGAATGCCTTTGACTAATCGAAGAGAACTGAACCGAGAAAGAGAGCGCAAAAGGCAGACGCGTCTGAAGAGAGCGTTTAACGTGCTTCGCAGCGTAATACCAAATTACTTTTCCGAGAGAGAGCCCGGAGACAGGCTGTCAAGAATCCAAACGCTAAGACTGGCAAAGAAGTACATCGCTACATTACATGAATTGTTAGAGACATGTTAGTACTATTTTAGGCGCTGTTGCCTTTGTTAATACATTGTGTGCCGCCCTAAAGTATTCAACAGACACCAACGTAGGAGACAAGAAAATGACGATGTTTTTCGCACTAAGTTACACATTTTTAGGGGATTTAATTCGTTGTGCTGGCTTTAGCATTTTAAAATTGACTTTGCCATGGTAGGTAACGCTATTATTGTTAGAACATTGTGTCACGCTATAGGTTATGCTAATTAGGGCGCTTTTGTCATTTTAGGCGACTTGTTCACTTTAGGTTAAGCTATGTTCGACGATTTTGTGACTCTAGGTTACGCTCATATAAGCGATTTTGTAATACCAGGTTTAATTTTAAAAAGAACTCCAGGCCCGGTATTATAAAGGGTGGAAAAAGCTATATACAGATCACACACTATCCAGTACAGAAACGTTCATAAAATCAGCAATGTCGTCCATCATATAGTAACTTAGCTGGTGGAAAAGGCTAGTATCCATCGCTTGAAAAACGTTGCTTTTCTTAAGAGTGATCGCTTTTAAGCATGTTGGAGCTACTATAGCAGTTCCAACAAACAGTGTCGAGGAGCAGTTAAAAAGTCAAGAACTTTTATTAAATTGTAGGCTTTGTTATAAAAATACTTAAATAAAACATTCTGGTGTTTGCACCGATCATGGTTTATTTGGTGCGAATGAACAGAGCCCAATCCCTATCCCATAAGGCACATCAGGCTTTAATATCTTCTTTTCGTTCATTTAATTGTTGCTGGGTCTCCCAGGGCTTATAGAGCAGGGGAACAGGGACATTTATTTAAGTGGAACAAGGAATATTGTCAAACTACTTTCAGGGAACAAGAGATCAGAACTCCTGATTAGATTTTTGGGATCAAGGGAACACTAATCTACATTCAATTACTGAGGGATGCCCTTGACAAACAACTGCAATGTAAGTAAGCAAGCCGGCTCTAGGAAAGACAAATCTTGCATAGACCATGCTGCCACCCTAAGGATAAGATTTCGTAGAACAGTCTAATGAATGGCAGACGCCATTATAAATGAACTTTATTGATTTCGAAAACACATTGTTGACACAGGAACTTCATATGGAAGCATATACACCACTACAGAATTCCATTAAAGTTCATTAAGTTGCTCTACGACTTCTCCGAACCCTCATCTTGTCAAGTCAGCCACAGTGGAAAACAGTCTGAATCTTCGAAATGAGTACAGGAGTCCGGTAAGGCTGCTTGCTGTCCCTCATGATCTTTATTATCTTTGTGGACTAGATCATGAGAGAGGTGGAGGATAACGGTGAGACAGGGATACAGTGGACACTAACAACTCAGCTATATGACCTACATTTTGCAGATGACTCTATGCCTCCTTTCTCAGAAACTGCAACATATGCAAGCCAAGACCAATAACTTGGAGCTCATCGCAGAGAGCACTGACCTCAGGATAAGCAAAGAGAAAACGAAAGTTATGCAGCAAAAGGATAAAATCAAGTTGAGCGGCGATTCGAATTCGAAGATCTGGAAGATGTAGAAAGGTTCACCATATCTGGGTAGCGCCATCAAAGTCACCGGCGGTGCTTAGGAGGGTGTGAAGAGCAGATTAGGCTAAACCAGACTGGCCTTCAACACGCTTAGACCAGTCTGGAATGCCTCGTCGATTTCTAGCAAAATCAAATTGCAGATCTTAACTGCAAATGTTAAAGCTACTCTCCTAGGGATCGTTCATTTTTTATAAGGTAGGGGGGGGCTGGTGGGATTGGGGGGGGCATGCGAAAAAAAATGGCTTTCGAGGGGGGGCCATCCCAAAAAAATAAGGGAAAAAGGGGGGTCACGTGAAATATTTTAGAAAAACTTTAACATGACATAATGTTTGAATATCAAAACAATTGCTATAGAATAAACATAGAAGGCAGGATGCAAATTTATTACAAACTTTCCTTCTGCTTTAAAAAAACGTTTGGCGACAAAAAGCATTTGTAGCTACTGAAAAGAAGTATTTAACACTGTTATTTTCGAATGCAACTTTCACTGGCACTCATCTTCATCTTCGCTGTCGTCGAGTTCTTCGTCGCCGCTTGTGGTGCTATGGGAGTCTCTTTCACCAATGCTGCAAGAAGCAGCAATGCTTTCCGTCAGAGTGTACTCTTCAGGGTACATGAAGGTGTAAACATAATCTCTGACTTCCTGCTCAAGGTTTGTGGTGATTCTGCTTCTTGCAGCATCGGTGAAATAATTCCCTTCCAAGAGCTGTGCGATGTATGGCCCATCTCTTCTAAATAACGAAGTGGCAACATCCTCAACTTTAATACACTCTTCCGGGACGGCCGTTCTAGGAGGGTACACAAGGCATTGTGGAAGATCATTTCCTTGCGGGTTTCCAACACAGATTCCATAAACTCGTTGGACGTTGTTTTCAGTCCGCTTCCTCTTTCTTTCATTTGACTTTCTGCGGTTTTCTTTTTGCCTTCTCCTTTTGTTGATGTGCTGTTTGAGTATGCCCTTGAATATGCTGTTATAATTGCTCTTCTTATTTTCTAGTGCTTCCATGTCCTGCGTGACCTTCGTCAACTTAGCTTCTATACATTTGATCGGTTTTAGATTAAAACTGTGAGCAAATTCTTCGCCCTGCTTTAAAGCAAGCCCATTGGACTGAAAGAGTGTGGAATCGTGTTCCTTTACATCTTTCATCTTTAGCTTTTTGTTTTACCTGCACAGGGCAACATTTATACATGCCTATCACTAGAGTAGAGGTAAAAACCTTCCAAATAGAGACATCTGTAAATTAAATGTAAGAATCTGTTTCACACAACACATCAACAGATTTCCAGTTTTTTCACAACACTTCGTACTTGGTTCAGTATCACAATGCAGGATCAAGGAAAGACTGTTCCAGGCCACTGTTACTTCGGTAAGATTGAGAAGTTTATGAATGAGCACTATGAGGAGGGGGAGAACTACAGGGAGTTTCTAAAGTTGTCCTGTCAAGAAAAGCTAGGAGAAATTTGTTCTTTTTGTTGTGAATGGACTGGACCACCCATAGAAAGATACCCTAAACCAGTTCCTGACCATTCCCGCCTACCGGAATACCACTACCTCTCCTACCAGAAGACCCCAAAAGAAGGGCGGGATCCAGATGACTGGCAGCCAAGGGTCCAAGCGAAGAAAAAGCATGGAAGTGGCAGGCTGGTTTTATCTGACCCAGAGAGCGTTGCTCTATTTGCAGATAAGTTTATTGTCAAATCAAAGTTTGTGGTGGATTATCTTCAGCATCTTGATGCGCTGGAATTTAAAAGGAAAAAGAAGAAGAGAAGAGCAGAAGAAAAGGCAAAGTTAAGTAGGGACGCGAAAGGTAAATCATATGAGGATTATCCTTGGACTGAGTTGTGCGAAGATCTAACCAAGTTTAAAAAGCTACGTGTTCCAGAACTAAACAAGTACTTGAGCCACCACGGGCTGAAGCAGCATTTGAAAAGCAGCAAGAGTGAGAAAGTAAAGACAATTGTAAGACATTCATGCTTGCAGCAGAAGAGCCCTCTCAGAGCTGGCCAACCAACACTGAGAAATGCCAGGACATTGACACAAAATGACAACAGGGCAAGTGCTGACAGCAGTGAAACGGATGAAAGTGACAATGATGAGTATGACAGTGATGCCATTGACTCTGGGGGAGAAGATGACTCAAGTGACGTCATTCTTGCATTCATCAATTCAGATGAGGAAGATGCCAATGAGAGGCCAAATGCCACACGCTCAGGGTGAGCCATAACTAGGAGATCCGAAATTGACTTCTCTTTCTTTTGATTTGTTTTTTAAGCAACAGCTGTCTGTAGTATAGGGATTGTAAATATTGTCATCATAGTGAGCACAATAACGTGAAGTAGGGGGATAATAGAGAAATTTTCAAAAAGTTGAAATCTAAATATTGTTTGTTCATTTTTTTTTGGGGGGGGGGTCATCCCAAAAAATGACCGCTATAGGGGGGGGGGGGCATGTGAAAAAATTGGTAAGCTGAGGGGGCATCATGCGATTTTTAAATGGTACTTCCCAAATCCCACCAGCCCCCCCCCCCCCTCCCTCATAAAAAATGAACGGTCCCCTATGTGGATCAGATATCTGGAAAGTGACACAAGCTCTATCGAACCAGCTGCAAAGCTTTGTTTTTAAATGTCTCAGAAAGATCCTTGGCCGGAAAAAATTAGTAACCAGGAACTGTGGACTGACAGTACGGGACAAGAGCACTGACACACCAACCGACATAGCAAGACGGAGATGGTTTTGGATACGCTACAGGCTGCGAAAACGAGCCACTGAAACGACTAAGCAGGCCTTGAAGTGGATTCTGTTAAGACATGGATAAGGTCGACTGAGGACGAGATGAAGATGGTACAAGACAGAGTCCGCTGGCGGTGCACTGTCGAAGCTCTTTGTTCCGCTAGGAGCCTAAAGGATTAAGTCAGTTACCACTGAATACAGCATTAAACGTCTTTTAACGCTTATTGTCGAAAACAGATTTTCAGAAATGAGAAGTGGTACCTGTTTGAACTATCACAGATTCAGCAGGGCAACCAAGGAACGGTTGAAAAGGCAATGTTTTACACCATTTGCTTACTTCACAGCACCCAAGTCCTACTACCCACAGGTTTTCATTTCACCACATTACAAGGATTTACCCAGGTTTCGCCCTCCAAAGGCGCTTTAAGTAACCATTTGAGCACCAATGAGTATTACGAGGAATTTTACACAATTTGGACTTCATTTCAAGGAGGTAAAGTGAGCAATGAAAAGACACCCCAAATACAGATTATAGAGGACTTTATTTTGATTCAATGAACTCTTGGCTTTGCAAGGACGGCCGGAAATTTGGCGGAATGCTCAAGTGTGTGTCGTTTGCCAATTCGTGTTTTATTCTTTGTGTAGAGCCCCTATGAAGTGGACCGATGAACATGAAGTGCACACACGTGTATAATGGTGACTCTGGATCAAGGAAGTCTCGGCCTTATAAGACGCCTCGCTTTGCTCGGCGTCTTAGAGGCCCAGTTGTTTGACTCCAGAATCACCATTATACATGTGTGTAAGGCGGGTGTGATTGCTGATCCAGAATTTTTTTCCAGTTGAACATACCGTGTGCCTTGGTATAAACAACCATGGCCGCGTCAAGTTTTTCATCGATCTGACGTGGTGGAGATGTTCCATCGCCCTATCCCGCGTGAAGAGAACGTGAGAAATGGCAGTCCCAGAAGCCTATAAATTCAAAGCCGACCTTCTGAAATTCGCACAAAACACGAAATCAAGATTTGCCGAAGTTGTAGACAATGAAATCCGCTCGAGCTTGTCAATATTCTCTTCTCAAAAGAAATGTAAACAGAGGCACAGGTAATGCAGTCACACACAACTGCATATATAGAACATTCAAGAAGGTTATTGCATTCCTGAGCGCCCTAAGAAAATCAGTCCTTGAGTTAAAAATTTTATTTTTTCGATTTTACTTTTTAGGGCGCAAAGGAATGCAGGTTGTTAAGGCGCACAGGTATGCAATCTATTGTTTTACACGTACACACCTATTGTTATTTGACGTAAAAAAATTAATAGGCGCGTGATATTCGTCTTTCCGTACCAACCAACATTAAATTACTGCGTGCTTGAAACGTGAGGAACTAATGTATTGAAACAAGGGGGTTTCCCAAGAAAGACAAAAGCCTCTCTCTTCTAGCATGGCAGCGACGATCTCGCGTGTGATATCAAGTACGTTTCTCTGCCACTCAGGCGTGAAATATCCATTGATAAGAAACGCAATCAAGGGAACACCTGCAATCATGTTTTTATAATATACAAACGTAGCCATGAATTTTCAAATGTTAATTCGAACGGGCGACGAGAGCAGTAATTTTTTGAAATATATATACAAGACCTGTCAAGGCGGCGAGAATGCAGTTTGATCCCAAGGCTGTAAGAGAAATAATGTGGCAGGGGATGACAGAAGATGAGTGCAGAAATGCACAAGAGCCTATTGAAGAGGTGTTTGACGAGGCAGGAAGATCGTGCGTGCGGTTGTTGTGGGCCGCGTTGGCAAGCGAGTTTGGTAAAAAAAAAGGCGCAGGTGGCGAACACAACGTCGAATTTAAGTTTTATCGAAGCCGTCATCAACTTTTTTTTCTATTAAACGAATGCAACTCTTGGGGTTAACAAAATGGACCGAGGACAAACTTGCGACATCGTTGACACACCACCAAAAGATAGGTGCTACCGGCCAGCAATCGAAGACTTCCAAGAGCGAGAAGAAGTCATCAGATGGCGCGATATCCAGCAAGGTATATACAAGGTGCATGAAGTCCAAGATCGTGGACGCAATAAATACGGACCATCGGTCGTGTTGAAACTGGAACATGAAAATGGGCCAATAATGTTCCTGTGGGCGCCGCCTTCGCTAGCGTACGCGTTGCAAAACAGACAGCGCACGGATTATATCTTCAACATTGGAATGGGACAATCAAAAAATGGCAACATGTATTATGATTTCAAGCTGTTCTAAACAACAAAACGCTACACTGGAATGAGACAACAAGAAAAAGGCAACATGTGTTACGATTTCAAGCTGTTCTGAACAACAAAATGCCTACTTTGGCCTGAAAAAATTTGTGAACCGAGAGTTGGCAGAAAGCAAAGGTTTTATTTTTTGTAACCCAAACCAAGTTTTTGTTTTGAATTGATAGCGTTTCGCGCGAGTGCATGCTCCCGTTGTCTTTTTTCCACGGAACAGAATCAAGAGACTTGACCATTGTACGGTCTGCGGCGTTTATGCATTTTCTCTCGTTTTCACCATATTTTTGTTTACGAAAAGCGCAACTACTGTAATCAACGTCATGTTGCATAGCTACAGCGTCAGTAGAGCCAGTGGGCTGTTGATATATTTCACTGATTTCTCCTGTTTCTGGATTATATTTCAGTTGTTGTTCAAGATGATTGTATGGGCCGGTATAATTGTGCCCAGGCAAGGTTCAACCGGCAGGGAGCTTTCCACTCGCCGAATGAATTTCAAAACCCACGCCATCAAGTTCAGCTCTATCAGTCTTGTATCAGTGGTTTGGCCTCACTTTTGGTGAAAGCTGGTCAAGCAACTCGCGCCCAACTTTTTCAATCGCAGGCCGAGCTTTTTTTCATGCCATAGTTTATTGCTTTCTTTTGCAACGCAGGATTTCTCATTGCCTCAGAAGCATAATATCTGCCAGCCTCGACGCCATTTTTTGCGAGAAAGAGGATATCTTTTGAGATAAACAGCTCGAGCCCGGTGTCGGCGACGCTGCTTAAGATTCCAGAGCCCTCTGCGCGAGAGGGCACCGTCAGTTTCCCGACAAAAAAAAACGGGTATTGGTGATTCCGCACACAGCGCACTTGGCTTTGAGCATTTTGCGATTGTTTTTTGTCAAAACTATTTTTTCTGTACCTTCGACACTCGGTGTCACACGCCTGTCTTTCTCGCAGTAGCCATCCATGTTCGTATATTAAGAGAAATAATTCTTACAATTCGTTCGTTTTCATGCACGTTGTCAGAAAACATGCCGAGGATGTCTTTGAAACTTTTGCTTTTGTTTCTTTCATTCAGAAAAAGCAAACAATAATATCCATATCTTACGCTCCCAACCCACTGCAGCTGGTTGTCATTACGAAGAAAGGTCTTCTTTCCTAATTTTTTTCAGCTCTAATTCCCGCTCTTTCGGCGGCGGCAGTCCGGAAGAGTCGAAATATTCATGTTCACCGTTTTTCGCACGCCAGCAAAAAACCCAGTGTGTGCCCATGCTTCCGAAATCGTCCAGGTTGATGATACACGGTGAATGGAGAAGACGTGTTTCCTCATTGCGCGAAAACACCCCTTTGACAGGGATTTTTAAGGTATTTGCACCAGTTTGTTAAACCAAAATTGGAAAGCGGAACGTCTTCGAACATCATTTTCTTTATAATCTTCCCAACTGCCGAAGAGAGGCGAAGGGTTTATGTGCATCCCTTTTCCACTTTTAAGAGGAGGTAATGAACGCCGCTGCTGTGGAGGGAGCCCGGCCTGCAGCCCTTTGCCGAACATTTTGCTTATCAAGTCAAGGGCAATAGGCACGCCAATGGAAGCTAGTATTCCAAGAAATCCACCGCATTACGCTGTTCCGCCGCCACGAACCATCCCTTGCCCAATAAGAACGTTTTCAACAGCCTTTTTCTGTTCTGGAGACATCTTCTGAACAGGTTTGTAGAGCTTTATTTCTCTTCCCCCGTAACCGTTGCCGAAGATTTTCTTAAGCGCTTTTTCTGCACTAAAACTAAGCCCCGCGCTTGCCAAAGCCTTAACCGTCGGCTTGATTAAGGGTCTAGCCAGCCCAAGCAGAGTGGAGAAAATGCTGCCGCCACGTTGGGCGGTTTTTTCAGTCTGTGTCTTGCTCATTTTGAGATCAGCGCCTTTTTTCTCACTGGCTGCTTTTCTTAATCGGTTAATTTGAGTGCTGGTCAAAAGGAGCTCGTCTCCTCGGCCGATTTGATCTGGCTTGACGCGTAGTGTTACAGCCGATTTTTTAGGGAAATCGTTTTGAAATTTTTTGTTTTGCCAGTCAGTCAGTGCAATCTCGTGCGGAGGGTAAGTCGTCGCCATCTTATATCAAGGTACAAAAATTTTCCGTTTTTCAGACAACGACCAGTTCATTTCCAATCTGTTTCACCACAACGTCTTCGTCGTTCAGGACCACAGCGTAGATCGAGTAATCTTCAGCATTGGCTGCTTCGTTTAGCCAGTAATGCAAAGTCAAACTCTTGGGATCACCTGTTACACTTTCTTTGACTGATCTGAGGTCAAAGTAAACGATGGGGTAAATTTTTGAGAAGTTGGCGATTTGTAGCTGGGTACCCGAGTTGTAGTCATTTTTTCTGTATCGGAAGTTTATCAGATGGTTGAGGATTCGCAATTTGAAGTCGCTTTCACAGTCCAGCTTGGGGTAGTAACTGGTCCCATACTGCAGGCGGCAAGAAGACAGATTTGCTGTGCTGTCTCCATCGAGGTCAAAAGTGTCGAAGATGTAGGGATTGTGTTCTAGGGATTTTTTGTTTTTGAGTCTGCTGAAAGAAGACGAACACATGTTTGGGGTTTTTGACGTCCGAGGTTATCAAACAAGAGCCCACTGCATCCTTTCGGCTTGAGCTAGGGTGCAGCGTTTCTTTTAAATAACTCCATTGAGTCGGTTTTAAGAAATTTTCGTTGACTTGCTTTTGACCTTCAGATGCCAGCGTCAGCTGTGGAATCCACAATTCAAACTTTCGGACAACAATCCTACGCCCCGTGCCGTCATTTCGAAAAATCATTTCTTCGTCATCTTGCAGCATAATCTCAAACTCAAGCTGCATTAGAGACAAAAGTCTGTCAGACAGTTCTTCAAAGAACGAATAGCGGTTGAGAAGAATGATAGTTTCAAATGTAGCGCCTCCGTGTGAAAACAGCCCGCGCGCACAGATTTCAAGGTTTGTTGCGGCGACGGCTGTTACATTTGTAGCATCGCTGTCAAGATACCAAAACTGGCTTTTCGCCACACTTCTTGCATAATGGTCAGAATAATCCAGCAAGTTTTTGATCAATATGACGTTGTGTATGTTGTCAGCTTTGTAAAAGGAGTTTACCAGCAGATTTGACGGTCAAGCTTTTTATCAGAAAAAAAGCACCGTTGATTGGAGCTGACCGTGTGTCGCCTGCATCATTAGCGCCATCTGCGAGGGGCTCAAAGGTGAAATTAACACGGAAATAGGCGTTGTACCAGTCATAGATGTTGTCCCTGTCCTTCACCGAGAACTTCTGACCGCTTTTTTGTTGGTGCTGATTGTTGCCCGGAAACGTGAGCGGTGTATCCAGATTGCTTTATATGTAATTTACCTTTTCGAGAAAGCGCGGTGTCCTGAACATCGTAGTTCGTACATTTGTTGAGAAAAATTTTGCTAGTTTTGAATTTAAGGTGGCTCTATATAGTTTTTTTGGCGCGCGAAGCATGGGTACGAATGGCGCGAGCGCGCGAGTTTAAAAGAAAAGAAAAAAACAAAAATAAACATGGCGGCGAGACTTTTATCGCGAGTCGCGTTCCACTTACCGCTATCCTTTTTGTCCGGAACAAGTGTTCATAAAAAAACGCCTAGAAATGTGTTCAAAAATACACTTCTTTCGTCTTCTCCTGACGTGGTTAAACTGAGAAGCCAATTCGCAGCACTTATCGCGCCGACATCAGAGAGAGAAGACGGTCGTGATCGCACGCGAAGGAAGTCGCAGAGTGGTCACGGTGTACTTTTTATGGTCGGAGGCTTCGCTTTGAGTTCCCTGGACGAAGAAACACTGAAAACAGCTGGACTGTCTGTAGAGGCGCAACTGACACCGGAAACACAACAACCATTGAGTGACGAGAAGGGTCGGTTCTCACGAAAGAAACCACTCAAAGTGGAAACACGGACGACAGGACTCGTGGGATAAAGGAGTGGAGGGCAAAGAGGAAATCAGAGTTTCAAGGAATGGTCGATAATTAGTCCCCACCGAAGAGAAGAACTATATGCATAATAAATGTATGGGGTTACACGGAAATCTTGCCTCAAAATCTTGTTTTCGCCATACGTGGCACTATGCAATTCCCTAAAAGTTTTAAGACAAGTGCTTCATCAAGACTTTCTTTGCTCTGAAATAGTTCTCAATTTGAACTTTTGTATTATAGCACAGGTAGTTCATAGCAAATTGTCAACATGATTGTACCTGAACATTTTGACATTTCATTTCAAAATTCCAACAAATTTTTTGTTACAGTTACAACCTAATAATTACCATTTTATGGCAAGTACACACAGCTTTAAGGCTATAAAGTTAACAGGTTTCCAAAAAACAATTATGAGGTTGATTATACATGTATATCTTCAATACATTAAAAAACATCTCATATGCAATCAGCCATGAAAAGCCTGGGGTTGGTCCTTAAATTTTTGGGCAAGTTCTGAAACCCTTACCCTCATAATTACCCTATAACAAGCGTCACACAATTGTTTGTCTATTGTTAGAAACAAAAATGTTTTCGGTAAATTTGGAACAAACAAGCAGTTGTAAATTTTCCACAGACCACAAATTGCATTCGCTGCATTTTGAAATGCTGTTAGTTTTTGCAAATATTTACTTGTGCTCATTTACTCCAAATTAAAGGAGAAAACACACTGCCAGAATTAAGTATCAGATCTTTCTGAGTATCAATATATTTACTTTATTTTCAGCCAATTTGTCATTGTTGAACATAACAGCAGAAAAAAAAAATGTGGGTTAGTCTCAGTGTTTATTTTCAGTTACCTGTGCAGTGTGTGGTACAGAGAATGTTGTCAAGACCTCCAATGAACACAGGAGCGGTCAAAGAGGTCCACTCATTCAGGATGTTAATTCAAGAGCTGTTCTTGGGTGTCTACATACAGCAATCGGTGAAACCCACCTAAATAATTTACTGTGTACATTAAATATTCCCTCTATGAACCAGTAACTTTCAAGAGTAGAGAAAACGAGATTGGGCATACAGTAGAGCAAGTAACAAAGAAAAGTTGCAAAACTGCAAAGTTAGAAGAAAGAAGTGCTGCCATCGAAAAGGGTGTAAAAGCAGATGACTAAGGCTGCATCAATATCCCCTGCTCATATGACATGGGTTGGCAAAAATGGGGAAAAGGGCATAACTTGTCAACTGGTCATGCTGCAGTCATTGGTTTAACTTATGGGAAGATTATGGATTATACTACGAGAACAAAATCCTGTAGGGTTTGCACAAATGCTAAAAAAAACTGGAAAACAAGCCAAGCAACACAATTGTCGACTCAATCATACAGCATCATCAAAAGCAATGGAGCCTATGGCAGCAGTCCATTTGCTCACTGAAAACCTAAATTCTAATGTCAAACTATCTGTTTATGTCGGGGATGAAGACTCCACAACAGCTGCACATATAATAGAGAAGGTCCCTTATCCTGTAGAAAAGTCGACAGACATTGTGCATGCCAAAAGATCCCTTACTACGAGGCTGTATAACCTAAGCCAACGTGGGAAATTTGCAAATTCATCAACTCTCTCACAGAAAGTTATCCACTACTTGGTCAAATGTTTTGCTTATAGCGTGTCTCAAAATAAGGGAACTCCAACAGCCCTTCAAAAATCCTTAAAAAGCATTCTACCACATTCGTTTGGACACCACAAAAATTGCAATGAATCATGGTGTGGTGCCAAGAAAGACCCTATTAACTATAAACACTCTGACTAACCCTATGGCAAAGATCTCTATGGCGATGACTTAAGGAAAGCTTTGGAGAGAACTTTTGATGAATATTGTACTGACATAGCAGTTGCAAAGTTATCACCTGGGTCAAATTTGCAGAGAAATGAGGCCCTAAACAGTGTTATAGGCTCAAAAAATCCCAGAATTAGATACCACGGTGGAAGTAAACGTAATGACTTCCGAGTGGCCTGTGGCATCTCGCAAGTAAACCTTGGATATCAGTACATTAGTCAAACGCTTGAGAGCCTCAACATTGAACCTGGCATACACTGTATCAGCTACATTGAAAGGATGGATCACAAGGCTACCCAAGACAAACTAAGAAAAAATAGCATTAATTTCAAACGCCGAAGAGTTCAGCTACATAAGCATAAGTTAAATCTTGATGGTTAAAAACAAGCTAAGGAAGGAAACACATACCAAAGTGGACTAGAACTTAACCTGGATCCAAACAATTCTATCAAACTGATTCAAGAATTCGACATCATCAATTTGAAAATTTCAAATGAGGAGCTGAAAAACGTTGAAACATGCATTCCTGAATTAACGATCAGACCAGTGGCGGAGGAATTTCCCTATGACAGAAACACTGTTTACAATTTCATCATTTACGATATTGAAACAAACACGTCTGGAAAAACCGCAGAAATATGGCAACTTTCAGCAGTTGATCAATCAGGTTTGCACTGTTTCAACGATTATATATTGCCTTTGAGGGATGTAGATATTCATGCTACAAGGGTAAATGGTTTAAGTGTCCGAGCAGTCAGAGGCGTCAGGACCCTGTTCAAAGACAATCAACCAGTCGAAACTGTGTCACTTGGAAAGTCACTCGAAAATTTTCTAATCTACTTTAATAGAGAAAACTGTCAGGCGTGTGGAAAGCGATCATAATATTTATACTGCTTTAATCGGGCACAACTCTCAGGTTTTCGATAGTCCAACTCTTCTTCGTCAAGGGGGACATCAACTTTGTGAAAGACTTTCCTGTCTTAACGTTTTCTTTTCTGGCACTCTCCCTGTGATGAAGAACTTGGTCAAACGTCCCTCTCTGGTCTTACCGGATGGTTCCACAGTTAAATTAAATCAACAATCCATTTATCAGACACTTTTCCATAAACCTTTCCCCGCACACGATGCAATGGAGAATGTTAGAGCTTTAAGAAGAATAGTCTTTGACTCCCGTTTGAACATATCAGAGGACATGTTGACAGAGAACATGTCAACAACACAGTACGCAGAAAATGACATGAAATACCTTGATCGTCGCTACGAACTCCTGCAGACGTTCCGAGAACTCTTTATCATCCAACAAACGCGGAATTCCCCATCAAGCAACAGATTGCTGAAAAAATAGCCGGAAGTGGCATTTCATATCGAGATCTTAAGAATGTTTTCGAGAAGTTCGGAGCAAAAGGGCTTGTTGGCGTATTGTCTCTGCCTCCATCTTAAGCAACTAGCAAGGCCCGCGAGTGACAAAAACAACCCGTATTCTAGCCAAGATCGTTGAGCACTTCAAAGCAGTGGAGGAAACCACAAGTTAAAACGCATTTCCATAAGTATTACAACACTTAGGTATACTTTTCGCCGTAGTGGGGAAAAATAAGCTTCTACATCTCGACTAATTTCCAAGTAGCACGTCATTCTCGTCCCCAGTGCTACTCGTCTTAAAATGTCGTTGACGAGTAGCTCTGGACGCACCCAAAAATTCGAATTTTTTCATTGGCTGACAAAAAATGAATGCGCAGCAGAAATGAAAATTACAAAGCTCGACGCATTCCATTTTACTTCCGGCCCGGATGGCGGCACCTTCGCTCAGTTGACACAGGCGCGCTTTACGAAAAAAACAAATGGTGACCTTTCCCGTTCGATCCGAAGGAATCGTTAAAGTTTCCACATAACCAAAGGAGTACGTCGCCTGCAACGATGTCATTCACGATCGTAATCATCGTCCTTTGTTGTAGCAGCGGAGAAGGTGGGAAGAAACGTTTAGAACTCTGAGAATCAACCAGCTAATACAACAATTACTTTGTCGCTGACCATACCCCAAGAAATCATAAAATTAACTTCGAATCGGCAGTGGGTTTTAAGAAACGTTTGTCTTCCTTTATGAAAAGCTCAAAAGGAAACTTAGAGCCAGGTGAAAAGACGAAGAAATACCACTCTTGCTAAGCAAATGTGGCACTGGAAATGCGAAGGTGAGTGTGTTTTTCTCTCTCTGAAAGATCCAGGAGATCAGATTCTAGCAGTCCAAAATGTATTGATATTAAATTGATAAAATGAGTCAAAGGTCCGTGTTATAATACTCTGCTACGTACCTGGATGATGTAGCAAATGGTCTGAACATGAAGTTTGGTTTGTTTCTTCCACATATTGTTATGTAGTATCTTTTACTATCTGTTAAGAAGCTTCTGCTGTTATAGATATATATAATATCTTTTTTTTTAGCTCCCCTTTCTTTATTATTGAGACCTCCCCTATAGTCTCCCCCAAAAAAACACGAACAAACCTTTTGTGGTCAGGCAAGAGTTAAGTTTCCTTTAGAGCCTTCACCCAAATTTATTTATTTTTTTATAATTTACTTGTGGAAATGACGTGTAAAGGAAAATAACCATAGATAACCATAGCTGAAATTTGAGGCCCTTTCCTCTCTCCCCACTTTAGTTAGGAAGCAACTGCAACTGGCAAAACTTTATTCCGTCACAATAACATTAATCAGTAAATAACAATAATTTATCATCCATGCAAATAACTGTGAACAAATATAAGAGACAATTATTTATACATGTATAACTGATAACGAATCATCAGGACTAGTGGGTTTCCAAATGTAATGTGGGAATTATCTCTACTAAAAACAAATAAAACATTAAAGGTGTACAGAGTTACATTAATATCCCCATAAGAAAAATGTCATAATCTTTTTGTTAGCCTTTGAAAGATAATTTATTTCCTACCATTATTTACTATTCTTTGTTAATTTTCAGACCATAATAGTGCTACATAAATTCCTCAAAGGATGACCATTTATGGATAATTCAAATAGGAATGTTGCTCTTGCAGTTAAATAAATAATACTGGAAAAAAAGGAGATGGAGAAAGAACGATTGTTGATAGTAAAGCTATGTGGCTGATGTTCTGATCAACCACAAGACGTAGAAAGTATACATTGAGATTTCTTGTTGCACATGGTTGTATAACAGGCTGAAGAGCCTTATTACCATGAAGTAACATGAATTGTAAAAGAGCGATGACATTGCATTGTTTCCCATTCATTTTGTTCATGCAGTTTCCTAAAAAAAAATCTTCCTTAATGTACATTGAGGCACACCAATATGAATCACTCTCTTCACATCAGGAACCTCTACATGTATACTAATGCCAGATACTAATGTTATAGTTACATCATTTTAGCTGTATTATATTTTTGGTAACACTATGTACTCATATGGGAATACTGAAATAAATTGGTGTTGTTGTTGTTGTTGTTGAAAGCACCCAAAAGATTAAGCTTTATATAAGCTGGTTGAAAGGTATAAAATGAACAAAAACAATTACATCGACAAAAGCAGTGGGGGATGGGGGACAAAATGGTGGAATAGCCCTATATCTAGTTTTGTAATGTCTACAGGCTTTTCTCAAGCCTGAATGTACAAAAATCATCATTAGATGTTCCAGATAAGCTAATTAAAATTGCTGCAGAGCCATTATGGAAGCCCCCAGCACACATATATAACCACTCGATAACAACTGGCATAGGACTTTTATTTTTTTTCTTGGCGTTTTTCTTAACAAGGTAGTAACCACTTCAAAAGGCCAATTGCTACCCTATACCCTGGTTACCACACACATATTTTTTTTATTCTTTCCATAGCCATATGCAAAATAGATTTCTCTTCTCATATTTATTTAATTATAATACTGATGTAAATTAATTCTGTAAATAACGCACAATAAAAGTTGATCGATTGATTTAATTTGACAGTTTAATGATCTGTTGATTGTGTAAGACCCTTTTTTGTAAAAAAAAAAAAAATAGAACAGAATGGGGTTACTTGAAAAAATGAGGACATGAAAGATCATATGAAAGTGAGCACCTTTATTACATTCCTTGCAAGGAAACACGAGCAAAACTCCAATACAACAAAACTTTCCTGAGTTCAACAGATTTTTATTCTGCTGCAGCTTACAAACCTATGTAAATAACCAGGAAGTAAACAGTTCTTACCATTAAAAAAATTTTCCCTTCATCTATCAGCACGGCTTATATTTAAATCCTCTGGTAAGTGATGCAATTTCCACGGCTGATTTCCACAAACACTTCCGTGTGTCCATAAACAAATTTTACCGTGACATCGATAGACGTAATACATGCCGTATCCTGATTACGTTGCTTGAAAGCTTTCGCAACTGCACCTCGCTCTTTAAACTTCTCCTTTTTATCGAATATGAAGAGAAGAAACAACAAGAACACAGCTATCGATTTCTGAATTTTTCTAGACGGTCCACCACAAAATGCACCGCGAAACCCGTTGGTAAAATATTACACAAGCTAGCAATCGTGTTTGAAGCGGCGACGGCATTTAAGGCCGCTTTCTACTCTCTTTTTAACTCTAAATCACCTAACTTCAGCGAAGTGAAAACACATGTCAGCGTTCCGATCTGTTTATATCTGAAGAATACTCTCTATTCCTCTCTCCCCTCCCTCAGGATTAGTTTCTGAGCATGAGCAGATATGCAGGCCAAAATTACGTATGCGTTACCGGATGTCCGTGATTTACGGACATCCGGTAATGGCTGCTACCAGAGCCCTCCGTTTCTCCGACCACGAGACCAAAAGAAACGGAGGCTCTGGGGACGAGAATGAGTAGCACGTGCGAAGAAAGCGAACCGTGAGCATGCGCAGTACCGTAACTTGAAGAAATTCTATTTTGATGACGTCACGAAAAAACAGAGGTCTTTGAGTGATCTAAAACGCATATTAAGCGCGTTCCAGACGGTGAATTTTTTTAAAAATTGGCACATGGATAGGATTTTTCTTTTTCTCGCTGTTAAGAAAAAATCATCAAATTTTATACATACATTAATGTAATACGCGTCAAAAACGAAAATTGCGAATTCCTCCGAAAATTATGTACAAATTCTCTTGTAGCTTTGTCGGTTGAAAATCCTTGTATGTTTACTCTGTTTCCCCCAAAACAAAGAAAATTCACCGTGTAGAAACCTAGAAACACCGTCTAGAAGTCAGGTAGATTAAAGAAACAAGCAAAGCATTTCTATCAGTAGTTGCCATAGCAACAACATTTAGGTTCTGAAAGTGTCTTCCATACGTAGTCTAAGGCTGTAGGTTTTTATTATTGACCTTCTACCGGGTGCTATGTTGTAAACATTTGCCAAGGGAGAAATTAATTGTGCATATGTAGTATCCAAAGCTTTGTGAAATACTATTGTCGTGAGCCCAAGTACCAAACTGATTCCACTTGAAACAAATTGTTAGTCAGTTATTTAGAAACGTACTAGGCCCTCGATGTGGTTAGGAGGAAAATGTTAAGAACACAATTCCAAAGTGGCGTGACACGCGAGTAGAAATATTCAGAAATATTTTGAATTTAAGTTGCGCGTACGTTTATCGCGAGATTTCTTTGACAGTTTTTACAATTTCCTATAAGCGACTACTGTTTAATTACGGTGACCACGCTGCTTTAACAGTTCATCTAATTTTAATGATTTTAATTAGTGGTTTTTCGTACATCTATCCCGCACCTGTTATGTCGAAAGCTTTTATGGCCCTTTTCCGCACCGCCCACTCTATCGTCCCGATCACGCTGAGTAGTTTCACAGTCTCACTTCCGCGTAAATATTGATTAAGAACGATACACGTTCTTTTTTATTTGCACACGTCCACATCTAAAGTATCGTGTTTATCAGGCAATACCGTGTTCGCTGTTATTGTTTGTTCACCCTTCTGTTGTTTCCACCAGTTATTAGAGCCGCGATCTGTTTTGACAGAGTCGTGTCGTAAGCAAATCTGTAAATCACTCCTTTTATCGTCCCAATAATTTGGCAAAATTAGCATAGCCCGTGCGGATATCTAGAAGTTTCCGAGATATTTAGAAATCATTCAGAACTTTTTCGGTTTAGCCCTGTGTTTTCCTCCTTATTTTCTTGCAACAATACTATGCCAGAAAAAATCCAGTTCAGCAATTTGCCACTTGACAAATGTACCGGCAAAACAATATTATAATTTAATATATCCTTTGGCATCTTCATGCAATTGATTATGTCTTTTCATGATCGGGTGCGCTATTTTAACCGTGTGTGGTTCAAGTAAGTTAAGACGGAATCCACCAGAAATTCGAGTAACGAGTGGACAAAAACCTAGTACCAAGATTATTTACATCGTATTGCAAACTTCTGTACGACTGTTTTAAATATCTTCTCAAAAAAAAAATCATTTCTAGCAACACCAAACGTCGAAAATGAATGTTGAACTTCGTATGAAACACTTGAAAGTGCTGACTGGTGAAATGAAACTGATGATGAAATTTTGCCTGTGTTTGCACAATTTCTCTGAACTTTGAAATTTATTTTTTCTCGTTCCCATGGGAAATTGTTTCCGGTGTTATTTCAGGCAATTAGTTATGTATTTACCTTTAAGAAAATGTAAAAATGACTGTAAAATACTTAAAACTATTCTGGGACCAAATTTGTGTCTACTAAAACCTGAAACTGCTCGATTTTCTACTGGATTTCGTCTTAATAATTTGCTTATGCCTGTTGTTACAGTTGTAGGTCACCGCAAAGCTCGTGTTGTAATGCACTGGTTATTAATAAATATGCCATGTTAAAACAATTTGTATGGTCCTAGACAACACTAACGTTATTAATGAAAATGACCACGAAGTATAAACATTTCAATCAATCAATTAAACACTTCCAATCACTCAACTGAAATCAATCAAATATTATAGCATAAGTTTAATTTTGACACTGACAGTGTGTCCAGCATCATGGTTGTTCAAAAAAATAGGAAAATAGGAAATTCGTGTTTCAAAAAAATAGGAAAAATAGGAACTTTCTCTCCAAAAAATAGGAAAATCCTTGCTACATGCAAATGTAGCATTGTAAATGTGTAAGTTATGTACATACATCTGTATGACAATACAAGCATTTATTTTTTAAAGTTTTTCTTAGCGCTCATTGTGATAACAACATCAGTTTATTTAACAATAGATTTTAAAAAGAAAACAAATGATTGAAGGGAAATCGGCAAACAATAACTGTCAAATTGAAATTTGAATATTTTTTTAGAAACAAGACTAGTGATTCCACAATGAATTAATCCACTCGAAATCCCTGGTTTTAACGGTACTTCAGTAACAACTGAACTACGCCACCTTCACCTTGTTCAGAAACTACCCTGGCTTTTCAAAACTTTAGCATCAAACCAGCAGATAATGGCAAACAGAACAAATCCATAGTGAAGACTAATAACAACACTTCACTCTTAACTTCACTTAAAACGATAGTTCACCCTTAATTTGACTTTAAAACGACAGTTCACCCATAATTATTGGATTTAAGACAACAGTTCACCTTTAATATGGCTTAAAAACGACAGTTCACCCTTAATTTGGCTTTTTATTTCGTTGAAGGAGAAGCAGAGATATCATTTAATTAGTTAGTGCTTTTTTTTCCGGTAGATGATCATATTTATAATATACAGTGAGCAGCCGTTCAGCGGCGTAAGGACATGTATGGATACCGCAATGTATTTTCGATGGGTTAGTGCAGAATATTATCCATTTAGCTCAACATAATCACCTGAACTAGAGTTATATAACTAGTAGATACAATAGGTGCAGTGGAAAATCATTGAAAAGCATGGTTCAAACAGTAAATGTAAGTTTTGAACAGAAATCCAATAAGCAACAGAAAACAAACAATGAATTACTGTTGCTAACATATTGTTGATTTAGAACATCTGGTGAATACTTTAGAACGGCGCACAATGCATTAGCAAAGGCAATAGAACCATGTCCCTAACAATTCATGCAATGTAGCGATGTACTTCTTTACCTGAGTTTTAGAGTTTGGATTCTTGACAGCCTGTCTCCGGGCTCTCTCTTGGAAAAGTAATCGGGTATTACGCTGCGAAGCACGTTAAACGCTTCCTCAGACGCGTCTGCCTTTTGCGCTCTCTTTCTCGGTTCAGATCTCTTCGATTGGTCAATGACATTCCCGAGGAGCGGTGACGTTTGGAATACAGGTTGTTCATAGTTTCCTTAGTCTTTTGTTCAAATTCCTCCATACTTTGTCTGTGTAGCAGTGTGTCCCAAGAGGCAGGACAGTCGGGGAAGGGCAAGCAATTTTGTAGCAGCACTTGACTGTTGTATATTTGTTCCATGGGTTTATTCACTTGTACTGATACTTCGTCGGGAATATACGTTTGGTTGAACTGCATCTGCAGGGAATTAAGAAGGGATCAGTAAATTAATCGACAATGCCCAGTGCGAGTCAAAAATAAAAGTGACGGGGATGAGTTTCGGATAATTGTAAATGACCCTTGAAAAGCTACCAAAATGTCATTCGGAGACCCAGAAGGCACCGAGATTAAGGGCGACTTGTCTTAGTATTAACACCTTAAGCAATAAGCGAAACCGAGGCACAAACTTTAATTCTCAAAAGAAACGACGACTACCCTCCTCGCTGTTACGTAACTGATAGGGAGTTCCCATCCCCTTTCCCACAGCTCTGAGGCTATGATGAAAAGCCCCAGAGAAACTCCAGACAAGCCTTTTTTCAGGTTTCTCTATGTCTGTAAAACGCTGAGTCGAAACTGGCAGGAAAATTCATTGACAAACGCAAGAAAAATTCCAAATAAACCTGCGAACATTAAAATATTTGTGTCCTAAGTTGGCAGTTACCACGTGTTTCACCAGAAACAACAGCTGCAGTAGAGTGCGGCAAAGTGAAGAATGTTTCAGTGCAATTTCTAAAAGGGCCAGTACTGTTGGATGAGATAGTTATAACATAGCGCGTGCGCTGGTCGCACCTAATTTCTATTGAGCCATCATGAAAACAATCCCTATTCACGCACGGCCTGTGTAAATAACATGACGTGTGTAGGTTCATTTTAGCTGCAACATTTCCGTGCAGTTAAGACGCGAGTTCCTTTTGTTAAAGTTTCCGCAATGTGAACATCATTCTGAACAATCCAAACCCTACTTTGAGTCTTTGACTTTTGCCAAGCTAAGATGGTTATTAAAACTTGAGTATTTTGACTTTGTTTGCCCACATTTCCATTGTGTATTTCTGAATTTGTTTTCGTATATTTTCATCAAGTCGAAGAAGCGAATGTTTCATTGAGAAGTTAGGAACCAGATAAACGTTTCGTCGTTCTGAACTGTTGCTCGACTGATTGTGGCGTGTTTTTAACCAGCCAATAGGATCCTTTGTTTTCCTTCACCGTGCATTGTGAGAACTTTGTAGTTAATCACAAAAAAACAAAACAAAACAAAACAAAAAAAAAACATGTTCTAGCGTTCAATATGTTGTCCCTATGTTATAAAAGAGTTTGTTCACGCTTTCATTAGCTGTGCGTATATCGAGTTGTGGATGCACTTGGGTAGTTTGGAGAGCACTCCAGAAGCTAGAGTTACTGTCGGCTGCACCTCTAAAAACTCTTGCGCCTCCCTCGTGCTAGTTCTCGAAACTTCCCACGTGCATCCATAATTCGATGTACGCACGCTAAGCAGCAACCAATTCTTTAATGTGCCCTGAACATTACAAAGAGTCGTGTTTTATCCTGTATCTTACAAGAAAGCAACGATTATGAATCCGGATTATAATTGTTTTGTAATTAAATCCACGTGGAGAATGGATTCTTCTGGTTGATATAACTCTTCCGATATTCTCTTAAACAACAAAAAGGCTGGACCTCAAAAGATGGTGTCTTCAGAGTAAAACTGGATACCATTGACTTCAACTGTGACAAAATTTTACTTGGGGCTACCACGAGTTAACTAATCTTCCCATGTTGTGACTGATCTTCCATGTCAATTTGTGATGGAATCTTGACATATTTGTCAATCAACATTACCAAGCCGCACCATTCAGGAGCTTCGTTTCTTTGGTCTGCTGACAAATATCAAGACTGTGACTATTTATTATTATCTTCTTTGTCGCTTGATATACGCCAACTGCAATAATATAGTTAAATGTGCGAATTTGAACGCACGATAGCGATACATGCGCTATATGTTTTCTCACAAAGGATCTTGCGTAGCCTGCGCGGCAAGCGTTTCCAGACGAAATACGAGCTTTTTCTGTGCTTTGGCGGCTGGACGAGATAACGTCGTCCCCTGCCTGAGCATCAGGAGTCTAGTCACAAAGGAACAGACCCTTGCCAAGGTCGTATCGCACGTGCAAAATTAGACATTCGTGATTTAGTCATGTGTCTCCACAAACGACGCTTTATGTAGATTGGCATGCCAACTGAACTCATTGTTGTTCGCCTGATGTATCCCTGAGCAAGGATAGCTTCCTTCATGTGCAATTTAAACGCGCGCCAGCTAGTACTAGTACAAATCTCAGAATTATGCATCCTTCCTTCTTGCGGCTATTGTGATGTCGTCAGTGGTGCAGCGAACTCCATATACAAATTTTAAAAAAACCTTTTCCTCAAACACACAGGATGCTATTACTAATAGCATCCTGCGTTTTTGAGGAAAAGGTTATCTGAAAAAACTGGTTAGAAAATGCATATTGAGGGCGTCTTATAGCGTCTTCAGACATCTTATAAAAATTTTGGGTGAGTTTTTGTAAAACTTTAGAATATTCTTTAACATAAAAGACTGGGAGTAAAGAAAACATTCACGGCTCGCCGCACTTTTCGATAAGCTCTACCCTCTTTAAATAGTCTTTACTTATTTACATACTTACTTACTGATGGTTTGGCACTCTCTGACTTTTGTCGGGTTAGAAAAGCCATGTAGGCTTCACCTTCGATCTTGGCCCCTCTTCAGTGTTGAAGACACATTGAAGATGGTCCAAGACCTCTCATGCCTGTTATACATGCACTATTTTAAACACTTTGAGAATTAAAGTCCACAGTAATGGCTAGTTTCGTTGTATGTCTCACAGAGCACATGAGGCTTTTTGCTCAGTTTTACTGGGTTTTTTTGTTATCCCCCCAAATTTTCCATTTTCAAAGTGTCTCAATGAAGAGATAAGCTGTGATTTCCCATGAACATAACAGAGGAGCTCTTTCTAGCTCTTAAATATGGACTGTTTGATCAGGGGGCTATGAAGTTCAACGTAGTGACCATATGCCCGTCAAGTAGCTGGGAAAGGTCTTAAATTGGCTAAATTCCCAGCAGCCTAAAATTTCCATCGATTTTTAAATTCAAATTCTTTTCAATGTTTGCACCGGAAATGTCTGACCACAAATTTCTCAGAATTGAAGACAAGCAATATATGGCAGTAGTATAGGGGGGCGGTTTGAGACCCAACCAATCAGAGCGCGTTATTTTGTTCACGTGACGCGTCTGGACCAATCAGCGTGCAGGATTTTCGGCTCAGGTCAGCGGTTGCACTAATGCTTTTTAGCGAGGTCTGGGGCGAGCCCGGCCAAACGTGGCCGCACGGGGTTGGACGCGAGGTCGTGAGGGTCTGGGGACCGGAAGTGACGTCACACAGACACAGACCACGTGATCAGATTTCAAATTTTTTATTTACAATTCTAGTAAATGATTGACATTGTCAATGTCGATATCATCGATGTCGGCTCGGGTGTATCCGTAAGGATACGATAGGAAGGTGTCGGGATCCACGACGCGTTTGTCGAAGACGACTTTGTATCGTTTGTTTTCTTCGATCGTTTCTAGTGTTTTGGTTTGGACATTGCGTTTAATCTTGTGTGGATTGTGTACGCTGATTTCCCGTGGTTCTTCGCGGGGCTCCGTGACCTCGTTGATGACGTTTTCTTTTAACAGGTCAAAGTTCAATTGTGCTTGACCACGTGTGTTGAAGATGAAACCGCGTACCTTGCATTCGACTTTACCGTCGTTGGTTTGGTAACCGTAATTCTTGGGGCCAGCGGCAGCAAACTCCACGATGTGAGTGCCTGGTTTCAATTCGCTGGTGTATTCGCCAAGATGATCGCCTAAGGGTGGCATGGGTTGACCTTCTCGATGCGAGAAGATGATGGAGTCTGTGTCGAAGTACATGACTTGTTCGGGTTGGAGTTGACTGAGTCCTTCTCGGTAGAGTTTGAGTCTGGCCCAGCAGGTGGTGAAGCACGCCACGAAAATGTTGATGTTGACTTGAACGGCTTCTTCGTCTTGGACGTGTTTGTAGACCAATTCGATCATCTCGTCGTTCATGACACGAAGGGTTTGAATTTCTCGACTGTCATCGGTCAGCAGGGCATGAAGTCTGGCGGGTGATGAAATGGCTTCGACTTGGCTCTTGTTACCTTGTTGACCGTACTTGCCCCAGAAGCTGTTTAGCATCATTTTGGCCAGAGACCGTCGACCGGGATTTTTTTCAATTTTGTCGGCCTCGAGTTGAATGCCTTCCTTGGCTAGGTAGTCGTCTAGTTACTGCTGGCGTTTCTCGACATCGTCACCCACCCAATCGGGCCAGCCGCTGGCTTCTTGCTTGATCTTGAGAAAGGTGTTTACGTAGAAAGAGAACAAGTCGTTGGAATTGCGCGAGAAGTGCCAAATTTCGTACACGTGTTGGATGGCGTACCCTTGATGAAGGGCTTCTTGCAACTCGGGGGTGGGCCACGTACCCACAAGACATCGCTCATGCTCGTTGTGGATGCAGCGATGACTGCGTTCGGTCAGCGGTTTGGGTTGCTCTGTTTCCACGCAAGTTCTGCAAAGTGGAAAGGTGAGTTTGCCCCCACTGCGGTGGGCTAAGACGGGGTGATACAATCCAAAGGGTGGTAGGATCTTGCATTTGACCAGACCGAAGTAACTGGAAATGTCGGTGCCTTCGGGTTGGTGAATGATGACGGGATGACCCACGGGGTAGGGACAGTTTTTGTTGGTCCAGGGGTAGAGAGAGGTGAAATCCAGGTAATGGACCTTTTCTCCGTTGTCGACTCGGTGGTAAAGTTTGATGGCGTTGGTGCGTCCACCGTAGAACGCGTCTCTGGGTTTGAGTCTGAAGACCAGGTCAAAGGATTGGACCAGGCTCCGCAGGTGCTCGTCGTCTTGCTTGAGTTGTTCCCATTCGCATTGCCACATGACCACGACGCTGTAGCCAGCAGCCAAGAGACTCTCTTCTTTGAGTTTGGTGGCTTCGTAGACGTCGCGCATGGTCTGATCACACATTTTGTGACGTGTGCGGTCGCGGTCGGGGTAACACTTGGGACACCCGTGCCAGAAGCAACCGTGAAATTCGTACACGGTACGGGTGACTTCGTCGTACCCATCCACGAAGAAGGTTTTGTCTCCGCGTAGGATCACGTGTTTGCCTCCGTTGAGGGCGTGTCGAATGTGGTGATCGGGTTTTCGGTTCAAGTAGGTCAACCATTCAAGGGATGCGAGGGAATGCAGTTTGACTTAGGCATGCCATCCGGCGATGGGTTTCGAGGCGATGGTACGTTCTGGCATGTGTTTGGTGCGGTAGAAGAGATTGCAGGCGGAGGCGATGGTGAGACAGCGTTGGAGAGGATTGAAGCCGCTGATGGCTTCGAATTCTTGGCAGAACACTTCGCATGCACCTTTGAGTAACAGCACGTCGGATTCACAGTAGGCCCCGAGTTCTGCTTGGAAATCGAAGATCAGGCCGGACTTGGCGAGTTGTTGGGCATACCATCGTTCGAACTCTTGTGCTCGTTCGGTGGACATGCCTTGGGGGTCGTAATGTTCTTTAGCGGGTAGAGGTCCCATGTAATCCTGATGGTCGGGGGTGTTGAAGAAGTGGGGGAAGAAACCTTTCTTTTGTTCGATCAGTCCGAAGGCTTTGGGAAAATTGGTCAGCGGCATTTGAAAGAAGCAGAGAGAATCTTTGAAAACAATGTCTCCTCCGTTGATGGACAAAGACATAATCTTGGCGCATTTGACCACTTGCTCGGGCACCACGTATTGTTGGTAGAGTTCATCCAGTATCAAGTAAGAATCGAACCCTTGGGAATTGTGGGCTAGGACGGTGAGGGTACAATCCTGAGCTAAAGCTGTCAACCAATCCAAGAAATCTCGAATGCAGGTGGTGCCTTCAAAATGAAAGAGTGTGTCGCAGTTGGAAGTGGCGGCGCATACCAGGTTGGGGACGTGGACACCCGTGTCTTGCATGGTTTCGCTGTCCCAGTAGACGAAGAGATGGTCTTTGGTGTGCACGCTCTGCGAACCGTCAGCCTTTCGTTTTCTAGATTTCAACATTTTTCGCTTTTCTTCCAACTTGGTGGGATTCTGTATGAAGCATTGATGTTGGTAGAGATTGTGATACTCCTTGCAGGAGGGACATTCGGCGGTGCCGCACACGTGACGCATTTCCATTTCGAGAGGTCTGAGTAATCTATTGCACCGAGGACACTTGCGTAGGGAACTGCAGACATTTTTTATTTTTTTTGGCGGCATTGGCTTTGGTGCCATCCGTCTTGGAGTAAACGTGGTGATTGGCCAAGCACTGTTCTCCGAAGAATGCACGGTGACAACGAGGGCAGGTGTGTGTGGTGTCGCTGGATCGAGGACGATCTTCACACTGGGTTTGACAACAAGCGCGACATTTCTTACCGTTGCAGGGATGGTGAGAGATGTCATCGGTCTGGTAGCTTTTTTCACACTCGATGCAAAAGTTGCTTTGTCCGAGGAAGGCTGAGAGAGAATTGCAACCGTGATAATGTTCACCCGCTTTGATGAGGACGATTTGTTTGTTACGTGGTGGACCTTTGAAAATGATTTGATAATTATGATCTAGGGAAAGCGCCACGATCTGATAATCGGTGAGATGACGTTGGAAGGTGTGGAGTTCGTCGAGACCGCAAGGTCCTTCGGGGACACCCGCAGCCTGATGGAGTGCCTTGGCCTTTCTGGCTTGAGCGGGTTTACCTTGTCGTAGGTTGACGTAGTCGGGATGTCTACTGCCTACATCGCAGTAGGCTTGCATGGTGACCAGGGCCCATGCACAACAGAGTTCATCGTCGTTGTTGATTTTGATGACGCTCTTTTTGAGATCGAGTAGCTTGTCGAGCGCTAAGCTGGCTTTGCGAAGTCGCTGTTTGCCGCTACCACGTCCAGGATCTCGGATATGTGAAATGTGTAACGAGAAGGTGTCATCCAATTGGAACTGTTCGTTGGAGTTTAACATCTTGGAAATTTGTTGCATGATTTCTTGAGCTCTGAGATCATTGTTCATCCATTCTCTGACGCGCATGCGAGCCGAGTGATAGGAGTGTCTCAATCGGTTGGAATTGATGTTGATGAGAAAGTGATTGTTGGGATTGACTTCGGGATCTTGCAAGACTTGCTCTCGTATGGCGCGTTGGAGGGCTTGTTCTATTTGACGCGGTAAGATTTGTCGTTGGCGGGTGGAGAGAGGTGCGGCGCCACCGCGTTGCATTAATCGTCCCACGTAATTTCTGTGTCTGACGCCTAAATGGCGAACGCGCCGATCCAAGTGAGGCGTTACGAGAAAATCGAAGCCTTGTTCAATGTCATCCAAATGTTGGGCTAAGAGGGCGTTGTCTTCTTCGTCATCCAGGTCGAAATCGTCTCTATGGAAGCGAAACATGATGAGACTGATGGGATGAGCAGAGTCGACTTGGTTTTAATCGTGTGAGTCAACCAATGAGAAAAAAGTACTTTTTCAACACGGGAAAAATTGCCCCGACCAGGAATCGAACCTGAGTCTTCGCGGCCACAACGCGACGTCTTAACCACTAGACCATCGAAGCATGAGTTCGAGGGATCGACGTTTATAGGGTGGGTGTTCCCGCCCTTTTTTTAATGACGTCAGGACTGAGGGGGTACCCCTCATCCCCCCTCTGGTGACGTCACGTCACGTGTCGTGATTCAACGTGTATAAAAATGGCGCGCCTTGGCGGCGGTGGCTCGACTGATGAAGCTTGAAGTGAGTGTGTCGTTTGTGAGTGTCACTTTGGAGGTGGACGTTTTTTCGCTTGCTATCATCGGAATAGTTATCATTGAAGTTTTCAAGAAATAGTGGAGGTGAGTTAGAAATGGATACCTTGAGTAGATGTAACGAGAAGATGGTAACTTTGTTAAAGTGTGTCAACGAGTGGAAGGAGAGAGAAAAAGAAAATTGCGGGAGTTTTTTATACAGTGACTTGCGGAACCTGTCGGGTTTCATTGGTGTGGTGCTGCATGACACTTATCGTTTTTTCCTGGAACAGCAGCTGGGCTTTTTGAGGGAGATGGATCTCAAAGAATTGCGAAGAGACGTGAACTGGGCACCTAAAGCCTACAAAAACTTGTTTTAATTTGTTTTTTAAGTCATGTTCAGTCATTGCGATCGTGTACCGTTTGAACTGCAATGTTACATTATGGACTTAAAGTATAGACGGGAACGAATGGACGCGTTGACAGTGCGACGAAAGGGATTGTGTCAAGAAATGAGATTGTATCATGTTGTGAAAGATAAATGGAGTATAGGTCGTGTGGCGTGTGAGCCTCATTTTTGTTCTCTTTGTTATGCTTTTCATGCGAAAGTGTATGGTCATTATCGCGGTCAACGCATTATGTTAGGTTACTCCTTAAAGCAAGCTATAAGCAATGTAGTAGTTGCCAAGCAGGTTATGTTGAGGAAGAGAATCAATTTTGTTTTTGTTTTGTAGAATGTTAAGTCATTGGGATTGTCTTCCGCTCGAAATTCAAATGTACATTCTCGATTCGAAGCTGCGACAGGAACGAATTGACATGGTGACAGATCAACAAAAAGAGCTGTGTAAATTGATTCGAATGTATCATCGCGTGAAATGTAAATGGAACCTAGGTCACGTGAGATGTCGACCTTTTAAGTGTTTTATTTGTAACGGAGTGAATTGGAAGTACGTAAATGTAACGTCTGACACCGTCTATCATGAAAAAGTGTTTGGTTGTTATAACGGTCGAGCGGTGATGTTAGGTAATTGTTTGCAACAAGTTTTACATTTTATAGATGACGTTAAAGAAAATATGACAATCTTTCTTCCTTAGAAAAATGGATCTGAAGACCAAAGTAAAATTGAGTCGAGAAATTGACTTGGACCGACTAGTCGGTTTGACTTTTGATGACTTGTTTCAACAAGTTTTCCAAGGGACTGTCCAGGGCTTCTTCATCTGGCGCAGGGGCACCCACACCAGCCCGTGGGGCACCTCCTGTGCGAATCCGTTTGGTCAATCGAGTCTGTTCACGAGCCAGGGGTTTGGCCATCTTCACGGCAGTGGCATCGGGAATGGTGGGATTCCCCAAGATCAATTGTTTTTCGGCGCCTAGTCGTGCTGCTTTGTTTAACAGTGCACTTTGGGAAATTTGTCCTTTGTAGTAATCTTGCAAACGTTCGAATTCACTGACCGGAACCATCATGACCTCTTCCGTCATATTGCAACGCGGTTTCAAAACAGTCTTGCCAGTAACGGGCTTCTTGGCGGGCTTTTTCCAATTTCAATTGCAGACTCTTGATGGTCTCCTCCGGGTTGGCATAGGTCTTGCAGGGGATGATGACGTCTTCCACGTCGTCTTGGACTCGTATGCAATCGTCGCACCTGTTATCGTATTTTAAAGCCAAATGTTCCTGTTCGAGAACTCGATATTTTCTTAACAGACGCTCGTGGACTACTTTGAGTTGTTCTTCTCTATGATTGGCTTCTTGTAACAATCCAATGAGCTTAGACAGGTTGTCTTTGATTTCGACTAGTTTTCTGTTCTCGCTCACGCATTCAGGCACCACATCGATGCCCTGCAAGGGGTAACCGTCTGCGTCTCGAGTCTTTAATGACATACTCCGTAACACTCTTTTAAACCTTGCCAGAATCCACTCCCTGTTTGATCCAACAGATGTTGACGCCTCGTCTTCAGTGAATTTCTGCGCTTCCCGACTTCGCGCAACACGTTCTTATGGCGTTGAAGTTTTCGAAGCGTCTGAGGCTTGACGGGAATTCTCTTTTTCAACAAATTCAGAACCATTTCACTGACGGCATTGATCTGGTCCGCGTTGGCGTGTTCCAACATCTCTTGACGTTTGAAACGATTGGCTTCTTGGAGAATACTGGTCAAGAACGGACGTTGTCACCGTAATCGATTCATCGTCTCTTTCTGAATCGGTAGCGAGGGTTAAAGTCTTTTATGCCTTGAATCGACTCCACCACTTTCGCACCCGCTGGAACACGGAACGCGGTCTTGCGTTTTTTCTTGACAGGTTTGAGGGTGGATTGATATGGTATTTTGCGAATGGCACGTTCCAACTTGGGTCGGTTCTTTTGAATCTGTTTGTCCACAAACTTCGCTGCAGCACCCAGAGGACCGAGTGCTGTGAAAATATCTCCACCTCGATGCAGTATCTTGGGTCGGGAGAGCCTGGATAGTTTACCTCGTCGTCTTGCCATGTTTTGAATGTGGGTGGAGTTTTTTTCTCATCGCCTTTTATAGAGCCAAGGTTGTTTGCGATGACGATAGGTGCTTTGAGCCGCGCCTGTCAAACCCATGCGTCGGTAATCCTTACGTTTTCCCAAGGTGTAGCCCATTTTGGCGGCACTGGCAAAGATGTTCCCTCCACTTTGTCGTTTCTTTCTCTTCTTCTTACCAATGGCTTGCAAGGCTCTTTTGGCTCCGTAACTGGCTGCTCCGGAAGCCGTCCCCAAGCCGACGGCTTTACCCAGTGCCATACCCGCTGGTACTAGGGCGGCCAAAGGCAGGACACCACCTTTTTGTTTCTTCTTCTTCTGACGTCTTCTTCTCATCATGAGCGCGATCCCCGCGGCCGGGATGAGGGACGCAGGTAGGTTACCACCCTTCTGTTTCATGGTGAACAATGAACCCTAATAGGCTTAGGTCCTCTAATTTATGCTCTTTTTGGTATGGAATGTAACGAAATTTCAGGTCATACTGCTTGACGTAGACATCCTTGATGGGTTGGGTCAAATCCGTGATGGTGTCGTCCATTGTTTGTAACTTGATGAGGAAGCCTTCGAACTCATCCAAGGGAAACCCTCGCACATAGGTTCTCAATTCGATCAAGGTCTTTTCATGCGTGGTGAAAACGAAACGACTCATGTCCATCTTCATGGAAAAATTCTTGAAATCATTCCATCCCTTGACAAAGGTTCCTAAGGCGGTTAAGATGGCCACGACGACATGTTGTTGTTCCCAAAGCAAGCCTATGATCATGCTCAAAGCCATGATGAGTAAGGCCAGTCCATTGAGAAAACAGAACTACATTTTGAAATGGTAAAACATTTGTTTTCGATACCACCATTGTCGATGATAATATTTGTATAATCCATCCACAATCCAACATGTTGTTGTTCCCAAAGCAAGCCTATGATCATGCTCAAAGCCATGATGAGTAAGGCCAGTCCATTGAGAAAACAGAACTACATTTTGAAATGGTAAAACATTTGTTTTCGATACCACCATTGTCGATGATAATATTTGTATAATCCATCCAATCGCGACAACGATTCCTCTTCCACACTATTTCTGTAAGCACCGTTGAGTAAAGTCACGTCGATCGTCATGACTGTTCAGTTCGAGACACTGGTCGAATTGCGAGTCACTTGGGGTCTTCCTCCGTCTTTGTATGTGGTAGTGATGGTGTTGGTGGTTGTGATACCAGCGATGCGTCGTCCCCGAGCGGTTTGACGTTGATCGTTCAACAAAATTTGCAATTGACGTTGTAAACTGTCTTGATCCATGCGTCTGGGTGTGGAAACGGCACTGCTTTCGTCGTCATCGTCATCGTCGTCATCATCCTCGTCATCGTCTCCATCACCACTACCTCCACCACCACCACCTCTACCAGGACCGCCTCTACCAGGACCACCTCTACCTCTACCCGGACCGCCGAAACCGCGTCTGGGTTGCTTCCCACCTCGACCTCGTCTGGGTTGCTTGCCACCTGTCCTAGGTCTGGCTGGTGTCTTGTATCCCACGGTAGACCTACCGGTGGTTGTACGAGCCAGATACCCTCGTCCGGTCGGTGTGGGTGCTCTACCTGGTACGTCTCGACGAGTGCTCAAACCTGAGGGACCCGCTCGGGCTGGGGGAGGACTTGCACCGACTCCAGCCACACTACCCGTGGAGCGGGGACTACTTTGAGCCGATGCACTACGTCGTGGCGTACTTTGAGCCACAGCACGAGGTCCTGCGGTGCCTGCCCCAGCGGGGGGTGTATTCATTAGGGGTGGAGTGGTGGATGTACCCACTCCCGGACTCAAACTTTGAATGTACTGAGACAAAAAGTCGTCGTTGTAAGCGTAGGCCAAGTCGATGTCCTCCAGAGGTGAAAGAGGTGAAGGTAATGCTTGAGCGATGATATTGGGAGCGGTGCCCACGCCAGCTGGAGAGGTATAATAACTACTCATCGTAGATAACTAGGATCTTTCTTTTCTCGAGCCACCAGTCTTTGTGCCAACAGCAGTTTATATTTAATATGATCTGTGAAATTATCGTCGTTATATGCGTTTAAAAAGGCTTGCACTTCGCGTTTGCCGGTGCACTGCAAGACCTGTTTCATGGCTTGGTATTCGACATCTCCCTCACTCATGCACCAGTCCAATTGCGATTGACAAATGTCTATGAATCGCTGGAACCATTCGACTTCACTGCGTAGCATCTTCACTTCAACTGATGCATTCGCATGCAACCCTCTTCTTTTAGCAGATGACTGAGGATACGTTGATCGTCCCGGCTTTTAGGGTGTAAATCCAACAAGAGATAACCAAACGGTCGATCGGTCACCTTTCGAAAGGTGTCTTACACATCTTGCCATCGCGAAGGAAAGGCTTGTAACAACAAATTTCGCATCCCCAGTTGATCTCTAGGGTTCTTGAATCCCACGATATAATGGGCGTTTCTTGAGATACTCTTGGAAAATTTACCGGGCGGAAAAATGTCTTGCGATAAATAGATCACCGTGATGTTTCGATGGTGAGAATCTTTGGTGAAGAGATCCAAAACGCGTTTATCGTTGCCTCCTTCTTCCATCAGATCATCCAACACCAGTAAGCCACCCTTAGGAAACCAGATGGGTAAGAGATCGGAGTCGGGAATGCCGTGATGGAATTTCACACCATACTCTTTCATGAGTTTGAATCCGTCTTGCCAGGAACCATAACAGTAATAAATGTGTTTGGGTGGTGTCTCGAACAAATGGAGATTGTCCACCAATAATTTGGTGGTGAAAACCGTTTTACCCGATCCCGACGGACCCACCACCATTATGCTAGAAGGCGTGTTAAATCGAAACGCTTCGCGTCGTTCCATGGTCAAGTCCCATATGGATGAGAAAAAAGGAGTTCGTTTCATATATAAACCACATGGGGTACCTTATTGAAAACCGTGAGGTCCGGATAGACAGGATTCCCTTTCCTGCACGCAGGAGCCATAGATCAACACGCACTTGTCTTGACACCTTGACTTCACATTTTTCAAACTTTATTACAATAAATGTCTTACACCGCAACGAGATGTACAAGTGTCTTGCTCGTAATCACAGCGACATACTTCATCCCAATTCAACTCTTTGTGTATCAATTTTTTTAACATTTGTCCCACTTTATGATCATTTTGTACGTAATCGTGAGGACTGAAACGACGTAGAAACGTGTTCATGTCATGACCTTTCGATCGATCGATCAAAAACATCAAAGCGTAATCACCGCAACTCTGACTGTAAAGCGATTGCAGACTCTTGCCGTTGTGTATGTTAAACTTCCAATGTTGATCCAACCACCTCTGTAAAGGTTCAGTGGTCATGTAGGTATCCAAGGGAAGGGCGTAACTGTCCATGATCTCACAAGAGTCCTTGAACGTTCATAGCGCAATCCAATGCCGACCCGGTTGGCCTTGAGGGTCCGTGTTGACGATGTAACCCATAGGTCCTTTCTTGTTGGGTTTCTCGGGTAAACGATCGCAAGGTACCGTGCCGTAAAAATAGGGTTTCAAACTGGGTTGACTCCTGGCCAACACGTCCAACTGCACGTTGTTCAAACTGACTTTTTCCATTTTAGACTTGGTACACGTCGTATTGCACGGTCTTGTTGCTGTTGATCTCCAAGAGATTTTCAAATTCAGCGTAGATGATGGCCGTGACGTTTGCACCCTGATCGGCTCCAAAGTCGAACACCAACCGCAACTCGCCGCTCAGCTTGGGGTTCAACACTGGACTGTTGAGGCAACCGTTGGCTGCGTTCTCAAATACAAACAGAGTACATCCTTTGCCTCGTCCCCAATCTTTGGCTCTCACCATGTTTCCTTTGCTCTTACACAAACTTCCTGTGGCTTGTAGAAATTGTCTGTAGCCTCTAAGGTCTTTACTTCCATTGGTGTGTATCAATTCCAAGGCTTCATAGGGATAGGTTTCTCCTCTCACCACTTGTTTGATGCTGGTCAGATTAAATTACTGGAAGGTGAAGGGATACTCGGTGCCTGCACCGTTGAAGGCTGTGGAAGCTACCAATCCCACCACCAGCATGTTGGGTAACCGGTTCTGGAACGGGTTGGTAATTTCATAATGTAACTCATTTCGGGTGATGTTGTAGGTCCGGATCTCGCTTCTGACCGTGGGGTAACTGACCATGTTTCTTCCACTTCCCATGTCATTCATCAATTCTCGGTAGACGGACGGGTTGAGTCTCACTTGACAAAGATACAATTTCACTTTGTTATCCGCAGCGTTGAGACGGAAGGCATTGACACCTTGCATTTGCAACATCCACACATCCGGTGAATTGAGGTACATTTGGATACCAATCTGCACATTGGGTATCAAGAGTTTGCTGAGGTGAAACACTGCGATGTGGGGTATGAAGCTGTAAGTGCGCGGGACACCTCCAGCAAAGTCAGTGGCTTGTGATCTGAGCTCACGCACTAGGTCTTGTCTTTCCGGAGTCATAGCTTTGAAATCATCGTGTCCCAAAGTCAGTTGATTAGCTGTCAAGGCATTTGGCACATCGACAAAATTGAACCAACCTTGAGGTTTCAAGATGGTGTCTCCATCGTCTCTGTCAAAATTCAGTAAGGTTTCGATGTAAGCTTTGTAATGGTAGGTATCAGTCTGAGGACTGATGAGCGTACCATTGAGTCGCACGCTGATCTGTTTGAAGAGGGAGTGTGCAATGTTGCATTCCAGTTCGAAGTTCGAAGTAACTGCGAGACAAATCGATGTAATCTTCTTGCGGATCGATCTGAAAATCGATCGGGTTGATGCCCGTGGTGAAAGGATGAATGGGTACCATACGATAACTCAAGATACTCAGATCCGTGGGTGGTACCCGAAACAAATTCAACATGGGGTCCTTGACCCCAGCCGAACCAGGGAGAGGGACAATGTCCGTCATCGTCGTCGTTTAGGTCCTCGTCGATGTCTTCTCTTGAGAGCGCTCCGTACCCAAGTGGGGTCTAGACCTCGTCTGCGGTGGGGTAAGAAGGCTCCTCCCTTTTGTACTCTTCTCCTTCTTCCTCGAGTCAACTCACTGACGATAGGAGGAATGCGTCGAACGCGTCTCGAATAAATGGGATTCATATTCATTTTCCAAAAATGTCGTCCAACTTGCGTTTGGCTGCTCGGTTGATTTCGCTCAAGGCTTTGCGTTTAATGGCTCGTTTCCCACCGGCCCTCACGCCTCGAATGCCACCTGCAATGTTGGGTAATCCCATGGGTCCACCCTTTTTTAAACCTTGCCATCCTTCTCGTAAACTGGATCCTGAAAAGTCTCGTAAGAAACCTCTTCCCATTTGACCATGGAGTTTGAAACGCGTCAAAGCACCGCCTCTCATTCTTGTTTGAAGTGTAGAGTGACAATGGTATTGCCTGCTCCGAATGCAGTCAATTCACCAGTGGTCTCCGCGACTTGTGTTTCTATAATGTCGATGTAATCTTTGCGTACCGGAATATATTGAACATGGATTGGCTCAAAATACTGGAATCCTTTGCCTTCTCGCTTGTAATTCACTTCTGGCAACAGATCCGCGACTTGATTACCCACCACCCCGCTGCTCCCCACATCCGAGTAAATCATCAACGAACGCGAGCTGGAGCCCGTCACGTTCTTGAAGGAGGTGTTGAGGTTGATGAACCGCCAGTAAAAGGTGGTGGTCAACTGAACTCTCTTTTTGTCGGGCGTGAATTGCCAATAGGGAGTGCCTGTACTTCGGTTGATGTCGACGGCAGCTGGCACTTTCAGTTCTTTGTTATTCAGTTCCATGGACAGATTCGGTCCCAACTCTACATTGTTTCCATTCATCTTAAACCATCCCATGTCGATACCCAGTTCAAGGTTAACGTAGATTTGCGGATAATAATGACCTTGGAAGAGTCTCATGTTGAGTTCCGTGTTGTCGATGACAAAATCTTCCCCTTAAAATTGGAAATTCAAGAGATTGCTTTTATGGATATTTTTATCTGCGAATAGGTAACCAGCTCGAAGCCTCTTCTCAATCACTTTCCTGTCGAAAAAACTCTTGACAGTCTTCATGAATTCCACACCCGTCAGATTGGACAAATCGCCCGTCCGAACGTCCTTGGGTTTGAAATCCGCACCGTCGGCATTGTGTCGGTTGCTAAGTTGCGCTATGTCTTTCACAAACCAATAGCCTTCAAACATCACATCGTCTCCTTGCAACAAGGGAGGCACTTGACTCTTGGGGTCTGGTAACGAGCTACTGCTGAGTCCCACTTTCCAATTCGCGCCTTCCATTTTCAAAGGATGAGGTAGACGAATCTTGAAACTATTGGATCGGTTCTCGGGATACTCGGTCTTGCTACTGTGGCTCGGTAGACTCACGTAAAAATCCGTCATGTTTGAAATGGAGCGTGACAGTCGTAACTCCCGAAGAAAAATTCACCAACTCTCCGTCGTTCTCAGCCACTTGCGTCTCGATAATGTCAAACACGTCGCTGCGCACCGGTAGATATTGGATGTGTGTAGGTTCAAAGCTCATTGTGTTCTGCTCGTGTGGGACTTCTCTCAAGAGATCGGTGACTTGATTTCCCATCACCGTACTTTGCGCCACGTTGCAATAGACATACATGGGCGTACGAAGCTTCTCACTTACGGTCACGTCGCCACCATAGTGCTCATCATAGAGCTGGTCCAGATAGTCGAAGCGCCAATTGCAATAGGGACTGAGCTGTAAGGACCCATTGTCCGTGATGTTCCAAAAATTAGTGGAATGCGCGTTGTGTTGATTGACCCAATCGAGTTTGAAAGCGGGCACTTTATCGTCTTTGAAGAGTTTCACCACGTGATGACTCAATTTGTAATCGTCAATTCCAGTCTTTTCCACCCACTTCAGTTTCTTGACCAACTCAGGACCAAACCAGATTTTGGGACGCAATCTAATGCTATCACTAGGATTTTCATCGAGGAAGGTATCGCTGTTGTCAATAATCAAAGAATCCCCTTCCCAACGAAACACAGCGTAGTATTTTTTACCGTCGTGAGATCGTAGAGTTTCATTTTCACGTTCCATGTAGTGAGTCAGACGCTGTTGGTAACGATTGACCAAGTATTTCATGAGCGATTTCCCACTCGTGACTTTGACTCGGTCCTCGTGCAGGTCGGACCCCATGACAGAAAAGTTGTCACGGTAGGGCGACGGAAACCATTTACCATCGGAAGTCCGTTGGAAAGTTTCAATAGTCCAATTAAGTTGCAACAGGACGTCATCATCTTCGAAGAGGTGGGGTCGATGAGCCAATTGTTGATAACGTCGAAATGGTGGTGGTAGGGAAGAAATGGTACTCAAACCCACTTTCCATCCTTCCTCCTTCAATTGGATCTGGTAAGGCAAACGGTTCTTGAAACTGTTGGCTTGATTGGACGGGAATTCCGTGGTACTTGAACTGCTGATCAATTGGACGTAAAACTCCATCATCTCGCCTTGACCAATGCCCCTTTCTCAATCCATGTATCGTATTTGTTTGGCCAACCTTCCCATCGAACCAATACTTTATCCCCTTTTCGCTTGACGATCTTTTCCACGCGAAACAGATCGTCGCTCTTCACCGTCACTTTCTGCAAATCCTGTGCGTAAAATGTGCCACTCAGAGGCGTTCCGTCCCACTCGTTAATCTTACAGGTAGGAATCACACCCGGCACCACACGAGCCACCACAAACGCTTCTTCGGTCCAACCCGGTAAATACCCTTTCTTGAACATGCGATATTTCTTATTCAATCTCACCCGATCCCCCACTTTCAACTCGGGTGGCACGCGTTTGGCTTGCAGTCGATCCGCGTACAGATTCTTCCACACCTGCTCTTCGTTACCCAGGTTGACTTTCTCGGGTGCCATCTTGATACTACGGTGATAGGAATGATTGTATCCCAACACCAAATCCTTCAAGACGGGTAAATAACTCAACGTGTTCTTGACCGTAAAATATCGATACATGCGTTTCTTCAAAGTGCGATTGAGTCGTTCAATCACACTCGCTTTGGTATCGCCGCTGGTGGAAAAGTGACGAATGTCTTTTCGCGTCATCAAGGCTTGAAAGGTCTCGTTGTAAAATTCTTTGCCGTCGTCGGTTTGCAACTTGCGAGGGATCCTGCCCTCACTGCGTTTCAAAATTTTCTCGAAGGCTGCCGTCACGTCCTTGCCAGTCTTGGGCTTGACCGGTTCCACCCAAGCGTACTTGGACAACACGTCCACCACTGTCAAAAGATACCTGTACCCTCGATTCGATTTGGCAATGTTACCCACCTCGATGAGATCCGCCACCCATTGTTCGTCGATACCGTAGACCATGACCGGTACAGTACGAAAACGACGACGGGTGGGTTTGTGAAGCGTGTAGCCCCAACTGGCTTCCAATCGCTTGCGTACCGGTCCAATGGGTAATCCTCGGGCTTTGGCGAAACGCGTCACGCCTCCCAGACTTCCCGGGACACTGGGATCCTCGTACGGCCTCACCAAATTAACGTACCGATCCACCTTCTTCTTCTTCTTCTTCTTACCTTTCCTACTCATAACGTCGACAATCTGCACAGAGCTTGTCTAATCAGCTCGGGGTGTTCTCGTCTTATGATAGAGTACCACGCGATTGGCATGGGTTGTCGTTTCAACCACAATATGAAGACCACGAAACGCCAGACGTCCTCTTCGACATGCGTCTCCAAAAACACCTGTTCGGGGTCAAATCCTAACAACGAGGGAATGGGATATTTCTTTTCATACTTGGCATGTAAAAGCTCGCAGCGCTCGCAGAGACTATACCACGCACTAGCCATGCTGGCAAAAAATGAATTTTTTATTTCACATCACTGTTTTTTTATACAAAAAAGGGACTAAACCAGGATTCGAACCTGGGACCTTTGGGTTATGAGCCCAACGCGCTGACCACTACACCATTTAGTCATCCTCGTTCATCAAACAGTGATTAAAACTATTTACAAGGTCGCACTGTTCTTTCTCCGTCATCAATTCCACCAGCAAGTCCTCCATCTTTTCAGTCAGTTCCCTGAAATAAGCGGGAGTCCCCAACGAAATCGGTCGATTCAGTTTATCGCTCAGTCTGACAGAGATATCTCTGGCATAGGTCAGGGGCTCCACTACCTTCTTGATCTTCTGTCTCATCATGAAGGTCAAACTCGACGTGGCCAACAAACAGAACCTGTCCTTCATTCTGACCGGCGGCACAACAGCTAGCACAAAACGAATCACATCCAATTCCTTGATGTAGACCATGGAGTACCAATCGATGGTGAACAGAAAGGTTCTGTGCACTTGAGATTTCAACAAAGGAAGAATCTGCCATCCCCACTCAGGACGTCGACGAAGTAGTTCAGGAATGGTCCAGTCGTGCTCAGGTTTACCATAAAACAAAATGTCAAACACCAGTAGGTCATCGACCCCTTCGTCTTCATCGATGCAACCCAAAGGCGATACGTGAAAGCCGCACACCGACTCGATCAAATGAACGATCTCGTTACTGTTACTGTACAACACGGTCAACATCTCGAATCAAATGATAAAAATAAGAACTGCAACGCAATGTTTTATAGTAAAAAAAGCCAAGACGCTCATTGGTTGATAGCGCAACACGCCACCCCAAAAGTACTGAATCACGAGGTAAACCAAAGTTCATTGTCCACGGCTCTCATGAACGTGTCAAGGGTCACTTTGTCATCCCCACTTGTCTTCCACTCTTTCCACCCAATTCGCATGGCGTCCACCAACTTATTCAAATTCACGCGACTTCCCGCCGCATCCACCTGATCCGCCACTTTCAAAATCCCCCCAGCCAAAACGCCTCGGAACTTATCCATCTTTTTCCCTACTTGAAAGGCTTCCTCCAGCATGATGGTATCAATGGTCTTTTTGATCAACAAGATCAGAGCATCAGGTTCCTCTTCTTTCTCCTCTTCTTCCACCTCCATCTTAACAACAGGTATTTGCTCCCTGGGAAGTGGCTTCGTTTTCTTCCTTCTCTTCAAGGTGGTCTTGTCTTCAACCAGGGGAGTCTCCTCGCTGCAATCCATCGTGTCAAGTGAACTCCAAGCAGTAGAAGCGCGTTTTTTATACACCCATACCTGTCAATCAAGTAAAATCACTTTCGTGATGGAAAAGTACTGACCACGTCATGGGAAAGTACTAGCTCTTGATTGGTCGATGCAGAACCCTATAAATACAAGGACAGAGTTTCATTTTGATTCAGTTTCAGTCGTGATCAGCCACAGGAAGCATGGAGCCGCGGACCCCCAGTCCAGATGAATCCCCCACACGTTATATGTTACCAGACACAGCGCATGAGGATGAGGGTAAAGGTTTCGTAGATTATAGTCTCAATCCTCATTCGCCCTCTAAATATCCCATTAGTACCAAGAAGAGAAAGAAAACGGACAAAAAGAAGAACAAGAAGAAAATCAAGCAGGAACCGCCTGAAGGTAAACGAGTTCATTTCAATTCCAAAGTCTCGGTCAAAATCATTCAGGATAAAAGTCACCACTCCATGCAAGAAATAGAATTAACCTGTGAAGACGATTATCCGTTAAGAAACAGTGACTTCGCCTTAAAACGACAAGAACAAAAACTCATCCTCAAACTTCAGCACAAACGACGACCCTTAGGTCCTAGACGATTGCGCATACTCGAACGGTTAGAAAAAGAACATAACTTGTCCTCTGTTTCTTCGACGCAGATAAACCCCCAGCCATCCACACCTTCTGGACCGTGCCAGAGGATGAAGTCAAGCGAGACGAATTCGATCCCGATGCTTTCCTCGACGGTATGAAACAAGAATGGAAAACACCGTACAGGAACCCTTCACCACCCCACACACACTTTCCTTGCCCTAGACACCCCAAGCAAGAATTGAAGAAGTGAGAGACGACCACGGCCTACGGACGTTGGTCCTATTACAAATGTCCCGTCCCCGATTGTTTTGCCTGTGTAGGCGTCGACAATATCCAATGTTATGTGACTTCAGGCCAACGTATGCTGAACGACTACTATGTCCAACTACCCGTAGAAAAAATGAAATGCTACTGCCAAAGACCTCTCATCATGAGCATGTCCAGATCAGAAAAGAACCCGGGCAAGTTTTGCTTCAGGTGTTCCAAGCGCCAATGCGACATCTTTCAATGGGCCGATGAATACCCTCAAACAAAGGTCAGAGCCTGGTTAGAAGAGGGTCGAAAACTTTGGTTAGAACCCCACCCACTTCAACCAAGTGTAGAGAGAAGAGATGCTCTGGGTTCCTTCGAAGGGAATTGGGATCGACATGATTTGAGCCCGCGGACCAAGTTCAATCTAGACCGACTACTCCGAGAAAACACCCCCCAAGAATTTCACCAACAGTACATGTATGACTAATTCACCCCCAAAGAACGTTTGTACCTGGAACAAAGGGGTTTGCCTCCGCCCAAGTGAACGTAGCAAGCTTTCATTGGTCACCCATTTTTTCATAAAAAGGCAGTCCAAAAAAGTCGACCGTCAGTTTCAAACATGGAAGGGATACAGAACAATCTTTGCTTCATTTTGGATTTAGAAGGTTTTTTTCATCAACAAGACCTTTCAAGTCAGAGAACTGGGTTATTACACTTGGAACCGAGAGAATGGAAGACACGCTTTCAGCATCCCCATCCCTTACAAAGAGTTGAGCGTCAAAGACAAACGAACGGTGAATTTTGCGATAAAGAAGATCCATGGATTGAGCTATCAACCCTTCAAGGCAGAAGGTTTTCAACCCCCCGAAGTCCTCGAATACCTGATCCAGAATATCTACTCTAGGTACAAAGAAGGGCAGAGAACAGTGGTGGGGTACAAGGGAGGACACGTGGAAAAAGATTTGTTAAAGAAACTGAATATTCCTTCGCTCGATCTAGAAACATTTGGTTGCCCCAAATACGACAAACTCAGACACATCATTTCAAGTGAACGTTTATTACCCAGCTGCGGTTTTCATCAAGATGAGACTATCCATCATTGTCCTGTTACAGAATGTCATGCTTTCTGGTTTTGGTTGACAAACATTTTTCAATAAAGTTCTCTTATATCACATTGTGTCTTCAAAATCTACGGAAGTACTCAAATAATTTGTCCATGTCCGACAGACGCACTTCCATCTCTTCTTTGGCCCTCTGCCTCTCAACACTATTCCCATACTCCTCGTCAATCTTGACCAAACGACCTCGACACTTTTGAAATTTAAGGATGACTCTCAAGATCAGATTCATCTTCCTCTTCAATAAGTTCTGCGCCTCGGCACTTCTAGCGCGTCGTTTCTTGGACTGCACGCGTTCCCATTCGTCACTCAACCGTTCCAAAGTCACATCCAGCTCCGCCAAAATAGTACAGTACGATCGCGTAATCGGCATCTTGAAAAAAGAAAGAATCACGCGCCGCGCCATCCTCTTTAATCAACACCTCCACCAATCAAAATCATCCTTCTCCATGACGGCACCGGAGGGGGATACCCCCCATCCCCCCTCCACTGGGCACACCAAAAAAATCACATGACACCCCTCTATTTAAACGAGCGAACTAGAGCACATGTCGTGATTTTCCATCATGGCTTCCAGGCAAAGTCTACGATTGCAAGACATGGGACCCGAACTCTCCCTGTTCAAAGACCTATGTTTCATCTGTTTATTGGAATTAGACATCCAATCCGTCGTACGTTGCCGCGTCATGCCATGTTGCGGAAAATGTCTACACAAACGATGCTTCAAAAAGGCCAACGAACAAAGCTTCCAATGTGGACATTGTCGACGTCCCTCCCTCGACGATAGTAATGATACCATCAGCGTTGACGACGATCTCCGAGCCAACGAACACTTGGCGGACAGTCCCGACAACCCACCGATTTGGGTGTTACCCCCCGACCTCGCAGGTCCCGCGCCCTTGGAACGCGCCCGAAACGCCAACAGCGATCACCGAGCCAGTGCCATGGCGCACACCCTTCACCAAGAAGGGATGAGCTCCTGGGACGCTCTACCTTTTCCCATCGATCCTTTAGTTTGGTACATCTTCTGGGTCCAACTGGATTGGTTCATCTCCACCTCCCCCGATGGTAGAAACCCTGTCTACATTCACGCGTCGGTCAACACCCCCATTGAAGCCACCCAAGAAGTCAGAAAAACATTTTACCGATTGGTCAGCAAAATCATTCCCGGGGCCGTGTATCCATGCCTGCAAGAAATCGTGCACCGAGAACACTTCACTCACATTGCGGATTACGAAAGGAATGGACGAAGGTACCCTTTCAACAGAAACGAAGTCACCGTCACGAACATTCGTATGACGCGATTTTGGTCACCCGAATACCATGACGACGCTCCCTACACCAGCAGATTAACCTGGACGCAAGTGGGATTGTAAATAAAAAAATTTGAAATCTGATCACGTGGTCTGTGTCTGTGTGACGTCACTTCCGGTCCCCAGACCCTCACGCCCTCGCGTCCAACCCTGCGCGGCCACGTTTGGCCGAGCTCGCCCCAGACCTCGCTAAAAAGCATTAGTGCAACCGCTCACCTGAGCCGAAAATCCTGCACGCTGATTGGTCCAGACGCGTCACGTGAACAAAATAACGCGCTCTGATTGGTTGGGTCTCAAACCGCGCCCCTATACTACTTATGGCATGCTAAAACTAAGAAAATTTTTAAAATGGAAAAACCAAAACAGTCCTTGGAATCGTTGGGAATCTCCATCAAAACTTTTCAGGGGTTTAAGGGATTCTTTCCGTGGCAATTACGTAACAATTTCTGACTTCATGTAATTTAGCGCTCTTGAGCCTAACCGAAACAGACATGGTGAATTGATAGTATCCTTAGCTCAAAAGATTCGTCTACACTACATATTAAAGTAATTCTTGAAATGGACTGGTATTTCTTAATAAACATAGAATACTCTCAGGGCGTTTGAACATGTCTTTTTCTTGAAATTGTCATATTCTCTACCTGAGAGTTCAACCATAAGTTTCCTAAGTGTCGAGAACATGGTGATCCTATAAAAGACCAAACTGATTTGTGGAATTGGTTGGCATTTCCAAGCAAACACAGCACACTCTCAAGATGTCTGAATAACGCTTTCTATCGAAAATCTGTGACAATTTCAGACTTCAGGGCATTTAGTCAAGAAAGTTTTATAGTCAATAGTTAGTCTAGGCAGAAAAAAAATCAACCATGTTATGCCCAAATTATGAAAAGAATTAAGACATGTTAATGTCAAGAACAAGTAATTCACCTTCACTTGTGGTGCAAACTGTTCTTTGTCCCTCAACGGCAATTAAGGTAACTCAGTATCCGTAGTAGCTCGTTGTGAAAAGCTTTAAAACCACTTAAGACACTTAACGATGAAGTGAAATTGAATTCTAGATCACGCAAACCAACTTCAGACTAACTGGTATGGTAATAGCGGCATTACGTAACATTGTTCTATTCTATCAGCTGTTGTTTCGAGTCGGTCAGCCATGTTGTATGCACTACAATAGTTATTCTTTTCAGATTATTAGCTATAAGCCTGGAGGAGAATGCGGTCTCGAATTCTAACTGTATAATAAAAAACTACACAACTATATTTATTCGGCTTTTTCTGTCCATTATAATATTTATACATTACTGCGGCATTATAGAGGTATTTTGTCGGGGAGGAAAAAGTAGTAAACGAATTTTGCGAATTCGCTGGTGTTCAATTAGCCAGAAGTCTATCATATTGAGATAATATCTTGTGACATAACATCCATTGTGTAGTATGCGGGAAAACTCGTGTATGGCTATAACTGGATATTCAACACTAATTAAACGGCCACCCTCGGGGAAATGGATAGTGTCCGCTTAAGGTGGCTCAAAACAGTTTCCAGCGGTTAGATTTTGATGGGTCATTGAGCCACTCATTATCACTTGATGCTACAACCATGGTATCAGAATAGTGCCCAATCAGTGGTGAACACGTTGTTGTCATTTTCGTGACACAGTACGTTACCATAGCAATAGTATGGCCTGCTAAAAACACTTCAATTTACGGCTTTAGGGGCTCATAATTCATAAACAGCATGGTGATTTTTTCTTATCAAATGTTAATAGGTATGATAAGACGCAACTTTGGGCAAAGTTTAAAAAACGTCCGTATAAAATATTGAGCCACCTTAAATTTTCGAGACTTACATTACCTTTGACCAAAATTGGCACCATCTATACTCAAGTTCTGCAGAATGTAAAAGATATTTCCAATGATACCCAGATCGGAGTGATCGGCTCAATGGAGCCTGAAATACGCACGAAAATGTTCAGAAATTTGCGTGAAAAACTTGCAGCAAAATTTCCTGCCACTAAACTTAACTACTCCATCTTAACAGTTGCCCGTCTCCATGATGCTTTCTCAGAAATTTTCCACTGGAGGCAAGTCCGGTAGAAGGTTAATCACTGCAGCAAAAGGAAAAGAAAAAGACAGAAAGGAGAGGCGGAAAAAAATAAAAAATAGAAACCGAAAAGCCTAAAGTTGAAGGTCACTTTCTCGCCCAAATCTCGAAATTTTAATCTCTGTGCATGCCCGAGCAAAAATGTCGTAAAAACGCGATGCTAGCGGAGAGAAAGGCATACTGCCATTTTGCAAATACTTTTTTGAGTAAATTGGAGCTAATTTGGCCCACATTTAGGCTGAAAATCTCCAAAATGTCCAAAAAAATACGTTTTTGGCAAAAAGCTCTGGGAGTCATTAGGTTAATAGAGGTAACACATAAGGACCAAAAACTGTTCATTTGGTTTATTTTATGAGATCTGAAAAGTTTATGCAAGTCTCCTAAATTGTCTTGCGCGCAGGGTTGTCAAATTTGAAATAGCAGGTCTGGAGTATGTAAATTTGTTATCGTTCTTATTATTTTGTATAATCACAAATAAACAAATGACGCTGAAAGATATCCTTTCTTTGCGGAGGCGATGTCATCCACTATTGCAATAGACCTATTAGGAAAATTCTTTCAAATAGTATTGCTGCAACGTTTTCATGAATATGATCTTGAACATGATGACACTTCAGTCATAGTCTAAAACTGAAGAGAAAGAGTAACACTTGTTTAGTGTCTAAAAAAACTGTTTGCATTCCATCTAGGGGCGTTCCATTTAAAGGGTTTTCTTTTGCTGTCCTTAGTCTATATTAAATGTCATTCAAGTCAAATCGATACATTAAATTTATCGGCTGAAAATCGTGGAAAACGCACTTAAAATGCTTCAGTTTTCCAACATTTTCTGGGGTGACCCCCCCCCCCCCCCCGCCTAGTTAAATAAGCCCTTCAGTCCTATGTTTGCTATTGGACGGTCACTCACAGAACCCTAGCTTAAAACCTGATTCACTGCATGGCTACAATGAATTTTATTACAAGGGTAATAAATCAATAAAATTGATATTTCCCTAAACATCAAACCAAAATAGCAATGCAGCCCCATTTAGGCAATAGCACTTGGATGCATCTGATAATTGGCTCTGTTTCCCCCGAGTATAATTTTGACAGGAAAGCAAAACGACAGTGTAAAAGTTTAAAAAAATATATTTGTTTGAACAGGCATTCAGATTCTGGCGAGGGTGTCAAGATTATGATTGCTGCTGTACAAAAAAAATTGGTGCAATGGACTTGCCCCCTAAAAAAACAACATCCTGCTGATGCAGTGGACGTGAAAGAAAATTCCTGCGATCTGAAAGACCGTCCTTTATAATGTAGGCTTCCAATAATAATTTTCTAATAATTAAGTGATGTGTTTTTTCTCCACTGAGACTGTGTACTACAGGAACTGGGTGAGCCAATTAATTATTAAAATTGTTATTAAATTACGCCAAAAATTAAAAATTAAGCTTGAAGTAAGTTATATGATGTACATCATTTTACCTTCACTACACGTAGAAAATCGAAAACACACGCAAGTTTTGATGCATGTGTGCATTTGGTCAGCCAAGCAAGGATATGTTTCAATTGACGTATAAATAACATTACAGCTGAATGGATAAACAATTTATCCTACATGTACCAAAGCTGAACACGTAAACCCCTAAAAAGTTGGGAAATAGGGACCATGTATCCCTGGCCATTAACATTAATGCAGTGGCACTAATGGAATCTAAGAGCAAATCAAAATCAATGTAGAGCTTTCTTTGCATGTAGCTAGGGTTACTGATCGTTGCAGAAAAAAAGTTCATGTTGCAAAAAGTTGTTGGGAGGGCTGGAGGCCCTATTACCAATTTCCCAGTATTTTGCCTCCACTACTCAGCCGGACACACATCGTGATTAAATCGGGCGCGTTGGACAGCCAAGCCATCATAGAGTTAAAAAGAAAGGGCTTGAGTTAAAGTGACAATTATTTTGAAACCCCTAATCTGCTTGCTAGAGAGTCTTTTACGTTAGTGTTCTTGGCAGAGACTGAGGCCCAACGGACGACCATGACGTTCCAGATTCCTACCAGACACACCAGAGTTCGCTGCCAAAGTCGCACCACCTGATCTGGCAGAGTGTGGAATATAGAAATATCTGGTACAATGTTGCGAAAAGGTTTCTTAAAGCACTCTCTATAGGTGGAATAACTAATGGCTTAGTGAGTGAAACGAGGCGCTTGCGATTATAAGAAGATGGTATAGGTCTAAAAAGGTAACCATCGGAATCAAAAGAAAGGCGAGAATTTTCCATGTATAATTTAAGCAAGGTCACAGGACAAATATTAGAGCCTGACTCCGCAATGACCACGGACTGACCCTGCCTTAGCTGATCGGCTTTACTCTTTTCGATGAAGACAGAAATAAAACCTTCACCAAAGTGAACGTCTTTGCTACGAATAAATAACAACTCGGAAAACCTAATAAAGCTCGAAAAGGCTAGAACAAACACGATCTAGTTAGGCAGCTGTAAAAGATCATTCATGTCAGTTTTTTCAACTAATGTCCTGAAATGTTGTCTCAAGAAGTTCCTTTGGGCGCTTAGCTAGGACAGACGCAAGACGAGCGGCACCTTCTTTTACTGCTATGATGGTGACGTGGTTTCTTGGCGAACACAGGCCTGCCAGTTTCGAAATGTATTTAAACATACCGAGAGCCGAAGCTCCCATGTTTGTAATCAAAATATCGAAGAAGACATCCCCACAGCATTGGAGGTTTTCCTTTGCTTTGAAACGAAACGAAACGAAACGACATGAACAGATCCTCCACGAAAACATCCACGCAACGGGCGAGTAATATACGCGGAAGAACCGGGTACAATGTCTAAAACTAAACTTAAGAGAGATTACCTTAGGTATAAGGCCTATATGGAGGATTCACTCTGTGGGGGATTCACTCTCTTACCTTGATAATCTCTTGAAAGTAGTTAGTAACATTAGCCTCACACTTGAGGAGAAGGAGACTCAATCCTATTGACTTTTTCTATTTCATTGGATATTTCCAGGATCTTTTATGTATGCAAGCAAACTGGTGCGTAAAAGAGTTACAGTTCTTCCATCGCAAAATGATCGGCACAATGATCTGCACTCAATTAACCGTTATCTACACTCATAGAGTAAAATAGATATGAATACTAGAGCAAACGGTTTTAAGTAAAAAATTTTATCCTGAGTGATACCGCACGAATCGCCGCAACAAGGTTTCGTGACTGGTTGTAATATTCCCATGCCCCGAGAAAACTTCAGAGTGATCATGGGAGAAGAGACAACTGTTCTAAGCCGAACAACCTCACCTTATGGACATCTCATAGCTGTAAGGTACTCAGTTACGGCAGCATTACACATGAGGAGAAGGAGACTCGATCCAGTCCTGTTGACTTTTCCTATTTCATAGGATATTTCCAGGATCTTTTATGTATGCAAGCAAACTAGTACGTAAAAGAGTCATAGTTCTTCCATCGCAAAATGATCGGCACAATGATCTGCACTCAATTAACCGTTATCTACATTCATACAGTAAAATAAACATGAATACTTCAGAAAACGGCTTTTGAAATGTTATCCGGAGTGATGCCGAACGAATCGCGGCAAAACCCCTTCGAGATCAGCGGCCTTCCGTTAAAAGGGAAGAGTCGGCTTAAAGGAAATTCGTCGCTACGTGAACTTTTTATACGTGTTTCTATTGAATTATAAAAACACTTGTTCCTGAACAATGCCACATCTTGAATGATGCTGTAGCCTGTTCCTGGTGCTCGGTCAGTGGGCATGATCGAAAAAAGTGGCCAAGCGGGTTCTGGTAGAAAAAGTGAGCAAGAGCCTGGAACAGGCTGATGATGCTGCAACTGTCCTGCATTGCCATGTTGTAATGGCTCCTATTTCTTAAGCCTCCAAGAATTTCAAGGCTGCATTATAGTCTTTTCATCTCTTTAAGTTCTCATCATATTCCAACTAAAAAACAACCCTCCACTAAATGTCACCAAATAAATATTGCAGCATAGCACTCAAAATAAATGACAGCAAATGCTAAAAAGTATGTTAGAATGCTGAAATGCTGTAAAGACAATCAGACATTTATTCTATTTAATTAAATTTTTTTAATTTTCACAAGTTTTATTCCTATTAGCTCTTTTTATTTATTCTGCTTTTATAATCATCTCCTGCTCTTCACAGGTCCACATCAGCCTATAGTTTCTATTATGACTCTATGTGCCATTTAGGCCATCAAATATTTTTGCTTGCACATTTGTCCTTGGACATTATCTGTTCCTATCTTCTCGGAATGGATGATGTCAATGGAGTGGACACTGAATGAAGGCTACTTTTCATAAAACCTGCTTTACCAAATAAAGGAATGATTGATTAACTGAATCAATTTCTCCCTCAGACTCCAGAGGCCTATAAGCTTCATCCTCCTCCACTGTGCTTAGCAGCTATGCTCTCATTCTGACCATATATGGCCACACATGTCGTGCCTGATCCATTGTTAGTGGTTTTATTTGTGGTTAGTGTGAAAGCAGTCAGCGCTGAAAACCTTGATGTTAGCCCCAGAGAATTTTCCCTCTTTTGCTCTGTTTTGTGTCTTCATGTCTCAAAGTTCAGTTATCCTTGTGTAAAAATGGTTGAATTTCACCAATCTAGCTTTTTCTTCATTATGGTGTTTAAGTCAATAAGGTTGGTGACATCTATTTTAGTTGCTGATATAACAGAAAAGTCACATTTTTTTAACTTCACACCAATTAATTGAAACTATCGTAAATTTGGGATCTCAAATTAATTCCAAATTGAACTTGTCAACTGATTTACACTGACAATCAAGCTGTGGTAAGCCTTTGTATGACTCTGTGCCTTTAAAGAAAATATCTTGGGCTGTTAATCAATGGGAGTTTAACTAGAGGTGTGGAAAAGTGCTTAAGGGGGTGCAAAAATGAAGCAGGAACTTGTAAATTTGACAGCATGATTAAACATATGAAACAAATCGTAGCTGTCATATGCATGTCTTGACAGGTGATAAAGAAACTTTTAAAAATCTAAACTAAGGTGAGTTAAAAAATCCATGCCAGTTCATCATCTGGGGAGGGGGGAGGGGGCATTAGCTTTCAAAGGGAAAATGTTCATCAGAATCCCTAAGTGCTGCCCAGTGTGGCATTCTGGAAGGAAATTTGTGCATTATGATATGTTCCTTCCAGTGACATTCCCTGCAAAAAAACGAGAAGTGTCTTTGTGTGGACTGCGACTTTTAGATGAATAGATAGGGACTATTAGCTGATTATGACCTTGCAAATCAATAGATTCTGATGGATCTATTGGATTAACAGCATTTATCAATTTTTAAAATATCGAATTCCAAACCAAAATCAGGGAAAAGTTAGTCACAGTTAGGTCCCGGCAAGGAACTAAGCTGAGTTTTTCATGTAACACAGCTATGTATGATCAAGAGAAAATATGGTCTCTTGGTATAATATTTGCTGCATACCTAGCATATAAAAGAAAATTAAGGCTCCTCTTTCTCAAATAAAACCAAAATAAAATAGAACCGAATCACTAATCAAGCCATAACTATTAACCAAATTACGGATATTGCTCTGAAGGTAAACTGTAGTACGACAAAGGTGAAAACTTACCTAATCTGGCTATCTGAAACATGGCTGTTCTTTCCACACAGCCATTATTTGCACTTTGAAGGGATTGATGAGACGAACCACGAGCACCCAAGAACTGAAATTCCACATACAAGAAGCCAAGTATACTCTCTGTCGAACCTCCTATTCTTGGGTCAAAATAGCTCTGCTTCGCTATGCAGTGGCCCTCGAAAGGTCAACCAGCTAACAGTTTTGCTCGACAAATTGGCTTCAAAACAGAAAGTTCTCGATCAAATTATCTACCTTTTGAATATTTTGGCCACCAAAAAGTACCAAATAAAGATTCCTCAATGTAATATAAACCACATATTAACGAAACTAAGAAAATGGAGCAGAATATCGGAGCGAAATTCCGCATTTTTATTAACCTCTTGTACTTCACCCATTGGGCGCCATTTTGAATTTCATCCAAGCGAAACGTGACGTCACACTGGCAGTGATGATTCGACCAATGTTTTGCTTGGAGACGCCCCCTCCCTCCTGGGTAAAGTATTTAAAGTGTAAACTCAATTCGGTTCAATTGACTTTGGATGACCATATTTTTACTGCTCATTGTAAAAGTGACTAGAAAGAATTGAGCCTTAACCCAGGAATCTTTCTGTTTTTTTTTTTTTTCTTTTCATCTAGAGGATCTGGAACTCCTCTCACTGTTGTTGTTTATTAATTATACACCGTAGGTCTTCGGAAGATTTGATTCAGAAATATCGTACAAAAATTGATAAGCTTAAATGAAGTTATTGCAGTATAGTCATTTGTTATATCCTTCCACATTTAATATATTTCCTGATGACAACACAGAGTGTCATCTTAATTATTAACTCTTTTACAATGAAATACAAGAAGAAGAAAAAGAAAACTTAATAGAAATAAAAAGCCATCTGTGAGAGAGTATACATCAGACTGTCATTCCTATTTAAGTGTTGTCCACATGTAGAAATTATTCCTGCTAACATGGGGGCTAGAGAGGTGCAAGACTACAATAATATTAGGTTTTTTTATGTATAAGAGAGCCACGGCCTTGAGACATAACAGTAATTGTCGGGTCCTCAGCTTCTTAAAGGACCCTAGTCAGCCTCTGCTATTTTCGATGCCATCAAAATTATTGATATTGCATGGTGAGGCAAAGTCTTGTTGCTTTACTGTAAGTTTTGTTCCTGAAAGTATGTCCCTTTATCTTTAGTAGCTTCACAGCGATTTTCTTTGCTTTGACATGCTCCGAATAAAGCATAAAAGCCAACCTCTTGTATGTAAACAAAAACAAAGATGTGGCTGACTAGGGCCCTTTAAGGGGGGGGGGGGGGTTAGATGGCTCCAATGCATTGGGAACGAGTGTTAAAGAAAATTAAAAGCACAACTATCGAGGTTACCTCTGCTGCACCCTGCCCCCCCCCCCCCCCTGTTCCATATCCAGTACCCATTTATACATCTGGGTGAGGAGAGGCACTATGACAGTATGAACACAATGCAATGATCCACAATAGGGGTCCATTGCACCAACCATTGGGTCATCGTGCTTCCTCCTCCATAAGGTTAGAGTGGAGGTTACCCTAACATGACAGTTACAAGTCTAATAACCTTCTACAGGGGCAATTTGAGTGTGTTGAAACCTTTTTAACATTGCGTAACCGATAGCAACTTAAGGCGCCTTTAGGCGACTTAGGGCGACTTAACGCGACTTAGGGCGACTTAAGGCGACTTAAGGCGACTTAAGGCGACTTTAGGCGACTTAAGGTCCCAGAGTAGGTCTCCACATGGTCGTAAGGCCATGCATGATTTACAATCCTTGTGCCTTTAGCAGCTGTTTTGAAGTTCCTTATATGTTTAAGTTCCACTGTTATCCATCGTGGATGTGTTCTCTCCATGCTTTGCAGGTCGAGATACATTCGCAAAATTTGGGAGACAAGCATGGGAGCAATTATTAATGACATGAATAGTAAATAGAACATGACATGAATAGAAATAGCCGCAAGCAGCAAGCTGTTTTATTCTGGCTATAAGGTCTCTAATTAAGGTGTTCCGCGTACCTTATATACTCGCTCAACGCGCAGTGAACAAATATACCAGTTATCTCTCCAAGTAAACTGTCAAACCAATCGATCCATAGATCTATTACTTAGTCGAGTTACATAACCACTTTTGTTGAATTTCTTTGTTGTATGTTGGAAACAGTCTAAACGCCGACTACTGGCGCCAATTTTGGTTTTTATTGTCAAATATAAGAAAGCAATTAAATGTGAGACATGGAAACTGCAGACTTAATTCTATTCGTCGATTTAACCCGCTGTATGTAAAAACACGCCAATGGTTGTTGGAAAAGTCACAGCCCAAGAGGCTGGATGGAAACTCTCTGATCCACGGCTGTGCAATGGGCAGTCCAGTTAGCCCCATTGTTGCTAACCTCTGTATGGAAGTGATCGAGGATTTAGCTATCAGTACCTCACCAGTCCCACCAAGGGTTTGGAAACGATATGTTGACGACAGCTTTGTGATTATCAAGAAGGACGCCGTTTCTTCCTTCCACGATACTCTCAACGCCTGTGATCCCAAAATCTCTTTCACAATCGAACTTGAAAACAACGGCTAAATTGCCTTCTTAGACACCTTGGTTTCCAGAAGAAATGGAGTTGCCTTTATTGATATATTTCGGAAGCCAACCCATACTGACCGTTATTTGGATTTCTCTTCCCATCATGCAAAAGAACACAAAATCAGCACGGCCTCGACCCTCCTGTTCCGGGCATCCAACCTCCCTAGTAGCTTTGAAGGAAAAACACGTGAAACCAATCATGTTAGGGCCGCGTTAGAAGCTAATGGTTACCCACCGGCTGTTATTTCTAACATCCTCAATAAGAAGCCACTCCCATCTACAGTTCCTCCACCAGAAGAACTGGTTTCTATGTTCTTCAAATGGGCTGATCCATCTAATACGTACCAGGGTTTTACATGTCTCTCTTACATCAGCGGCCTAACCGAGCCCCTCACAAGACTACTCCGCAAAAATGATATCCGAGTTGTCAACAAACCACTTAAAACCCTTCAACAAGAATTCCCGTCACCAAAGTTCAGACAACCCTCAGATTTTCAATGTAATGTTGTTTACAAAATTCCATGTAAAGACTGCCCTTGGAATTACATAGGAGAAACCGGAAGATGCTTCCAAACCCGAAAAAAGGAACATCGACGAAACTTGAGGAACTATTCAAATGGCTCTAATGTTGCCAACCATGCGTGGCAAAACAATCACTCCATTGATTTCGACAATGCTTGTGCCATTGACAAAGGCAATTACCGCGTTCGAAAAACACTAGAATCTTGGCACACAGCAAAAACCGTCGACGCGGATAACAACTCAAAACCGTTGCCTAGGCAATATTCTATTTTATTGTAATCAGGCCTCATTTACATTTTTATCTTCTAGCTTTTTTCACGCTTGTTTTTATCCTCAATTTTTCGCACCCCATTCGTATATATTTTCGCTTCCGCGCCACATTCTTCATTCGTTAAAGGCTATAGACTGATAGCCGAAAGCTTATGTTTTTAATATATTTTTAACCAGAGAACGTTTTTATTCCAATATGTCTTATCCTGGTTACAGTTCTATTTTTACTTGCATATATCTAGTTTGACAAATAGAAGAATACTCTCATTGTTTATTTTTCATAATCATTGAGATAAAATAACAACCATATGTCCGGCTTAGATGCCCCATGCGGTTATAGATTTAACTTGCTTTTATTTTTCTTTAACGCGAAATAAACGAGTGATTTCCCCCTTTTTTTACCCTCACAGTGATTTTCTAAACTATTTCATTTAGGATGTGTATATTATTCATCGTGGTGTAAATCGTGGAATGGATTAAGAATTTCGCCAAAGGCAACCTTGTGATATCTCTTGCGAGTCGCACTGCTATTACTGAAGTAATCGAAGTCTGGTTCGCGTGTTTGGTTGTACATGTAGCGGAGCGGAGTATAATAACATCTAAACTGACGTGGCTTGTTGTTATTTCAGAACAGTGTTCTCCTTTCAATATCATTATGATTAATAGCCTGTAGTAGTTGAGAAGAATCAAAAACACATTATGAACCAAGTGAGTCAGAAAACAGCTGTTCTTGTGACTAATCTAATCGGCCATGACTTCAGTGCTATGCTCCCTGGTTTTAATTGGTATAAAACAGTTTCTATAAAGTGTCTACTCACATGCGACCCGCAGTGAACCAGCTACCGCACGGTATTGGCGGTGTTATTTCGTCGTTATTTCGCATGTTGCTTAGCAAGCTAGCTTAGCGAGGTAAAACTCGATAAACATTGCTTTGCCGCGACGCATTGTGCGTTGTAAACGTACTCGTTGTCGAACAATTTTCGAGCAATGATGCAAGTAAACAAATGACGTTTGTTTTGACATTTCTCTTATAACTGATGAATCATTCTCAGGCGCCTTTGCTTTTGACTTTACAAAAAGAACCGGATCTAGCTATTGTCCTCATGCAACAGAATTGCAACGGAACAAACAATTTAAACCCCTGAAAAGTTCTGTTAGAAATTTCCAACGATTCGAAGGACTTTTTTGGTTTTTCCAGTCTACGAATTTTCTAAGTTTTAGTATGCCATCAAAGGGATGTTTTAAACGCTGAAAAATTTGTAGTCAGACTTTTTCAAACAAACATAGAAAAAGATAAGACTTTTCGTATTGTTATTATTATTATAGTAATTTTTTTTCTCTCCCGCAGACTCATCTGTTTGTTATTAACTATTAGTCTTGTTACATATTATTAGATACCAGTCTTTTTCTTTTTCTTCGCGTTTAAATTTCGATTGTAATCTAGTTAACGGTCACTTCTGAAGATGTTTGTTGTACATACGAAACGTCAAGGAAATTAACTTTGTTTAACATGCGTTTTGGTTCCATGTTTATCACCGCGGTTTGTGTTTTGTTTCTTCTAAAGCTACGATGGCCAAGGAAGAGTGTTTACTGAATCACATTTCACCCTGGATTTTTATTTTCATGGGCTGTAAGACGCCCTCGATATACATTTCTTAGCCAGTTTTCAGCTAGCTCAATAGCATCCTTCGTTTTTAGATATAAGTTTTTTTTAAAATTTGGTATGGAGTTCAGTGCACCAATGACGACATCACAATAGTTGCAAAGAGGGGACATGTATGTTAAAAAAACTTATGATCGTGCAATTTTACTAGTCTAGAACAAGAGTTAATTGCAGTTGTTTTCTCTGCTTTTCGGCTCCAATATTTGTGTCCTTCCGTAGGACACAAAGATGGCGTTTCCATACTGCACTCTATGAATTTGCTTGAACTTCAACGCCCACTCCCCGCCCGCCCCCCATCACGAGCCAGGGCTAACCGGAAGCTCAAATATTCGCCAGGTCTGGTTGCTCTGGGGTGACGTCATTTATCTGCTAAGTTGCTGTCATCCCAAGAATTTTGCGGTTCTATTGTGGTTTTGCGATAATTGCTTTCAATGAGAGAAATTAATAGTGTACAAAAGTAACCTGGTTATTTTCAGATATGATCTGGCCACACAATTGATATTTTATAACAAATTTTCACAACGCGGGAATATTGCGCCTTCATATATACTAAAGACTTCGACTTCGAATGAACCCATCATCGTTCGTTGAAAACGGACACAAAACGAGGTTTGTCTCTGAGTTAGAAGATATGATATTTCTGCTGACGCATTTGTGCGAAATTGAGCCAGTTTCCAATCGAATTTGCCTCGAGGAGTTTCAGAAGATGCGCGGGTTTTCTTTTTCACGGGAAGGGCAACAAAGAAGCGGCCCTGCCTGTTCATTTGGATTGGTTGTCGCTTAAACCATAAAACAGTCGTTGAAAGCCAAACGAAATCGCCTTCCACGATTGATTTATACATGAATTCATTCACCCAAGAGCGACAGAGAGAACCGAGAAAGTGTCTTCAGCTAGCGCCGACCGTGACCAACCTCCTAGAGCATCAAATCAAGACAACAGCTTCAAAACTCAACAAGCCAAACGCACCAAGTTAAGTCATCCGATTAATCCTTTATTTAAATCACAACTTACCGTATTGTCATGCTTTTAGATTGTACGGGGACTAGATAGCTACTAAAATGTTAAATCACTGTTTTTATTCGTGGGTTAGACCCTAGACTGAAGTCCCTGGTACACTAGTTTTCTAATAGACAAAAATCACCACATAGCCACATATTATCCTCGCAGTATTTCTACGTTGCCGAGTGCTACAGGATATTTTACAAAAGCCACAAATTTTCAGTAATGCGTGACATTATAGGAACATGTTATATATCCTCTCTGGTTCATCCAGGCTGAAGTCCATGCAATACAGTTGCTGAGTGCTTCGGGATAAGTAACAAAATCGTCATAGTTATTTTTTCCGTCGTGCGTGACATTATAGGAACGTGTTACATATCCTTTCTGGTTCATCCAGGCTGAAGTCCATGCAATAGAGTTGCTGAGTGCTTCGGGATATGTAGCAAAATCGTCATAGTTATTTTTCCGTCGTGCATGATATTAAAGGAACATGTTACATATCCTTTCTGGTTCATCCAGGCTGAAGTCCATGCAATAGAGTTGCTGAGTGCTTCGGGATATGTAGCAAAATCGTCATAGTTATTTTTTCCGTCGTGCGTGACATTATAGGAACATGTTACATATCCTTTCTGGTTCATCCAGGCTGAAGTCCATGCAATAGAGTTGCTGAGTGCTTCGGGATATGTAGCAAAATCGTCATAGTTATTTTTCCGTCGTGCATGATATTAAAGGAACATGTTACATATCCTTTCTGGTTCATCCAGGCTGAAGTCCATGCAATAGAGTTGCTGAGTGCTTCGGGATATGTAGCAAAATCGTCATAGTTATTTTTCCGTCGTGCGTGACATTATAGGAACATGTTACATATCTTTTCTGGTTCATTCAGGCTGAAGTCCATGCAACAGAGTTGCTGAGTGCTTCGGGATATGTAACGAAATCGTGATAATGATTTTTCCATCGTGCATGACATTATAGGAACATGTTACATATCCTTTCTGGTTCATCCAGGCTGAAGTCCATGCCGGGAGTCCATGCAATAGAGTTGCTGAGTGCTTCGGGATATGTACCAAAATCGCCATAGCTATTTTTTCCGTCGTGCGTGACATTATAGGAACATGTTACATATCCTTTCTGGTTCATCCAGGCTGAAGTCCATGCAATAGAGTTGCTGAGTGCTTCGGGATATGTAACAAAATCGTGATTGTGATTTTTCCGTCGTGCATGACATTATAGGAACATGTTACATATCCTTTCTGGTTCATCCAGGCTGAAGTCCATGCCGGGAGTCCATGCAATAGAGTTGCTGAGTGCTTCGGGATATGTACCAAAATCGCCATAGTTATTTTTTCCGTCGTGCGTGACATTATAGGAACATGTTACATATCCTTTCTGGTTCATCCAGGCTGAAGTCCATGCAATAGAGTTGCTGAGTGCTTCGGGATATGTAACAAAATCGTGATTGTGATTTTTCCGTCGTGCTGTTTCCAGAATCGCTTGGCATTTCTCGTAAACAATTAGATTATTTACTCGAGATTTCTATTGCTCTTAAGAGCTTTGTCACAATTTTTGAGATAATTTCCTGACTGTCCATAACATTAACTGATTTTCAAAGTGTCCGTGCACATTATCTTCGAATTCGACTACTAGAAAATTCAGATTATTTTTGGAATCGCTAAGCAACAAACATGTATGCAGAGAATACCCTAAACAGGTTTGAATCAGGCTTTCCGTGGAAAATCTGAGAACATTTCTGACTCTCGGGCATTTCTGGGCTGCAGGGCATAGTCACTTCGCTTACTGAATAGCAGTGATAATTGAGATTAGCGAAAACGTTTCATCTATACGTGCTCCGTAGCTTCACAAGAGTAAGAAATGTATCAAAGCGTCTAAGTTTTGAACTGGCGGTTGCGCCCCAACCTAGAAAACACATTGTTTCAACGTTATTTTTTCTTTTAATCCAAATTCTTCTCGTCAGTCGCGCGATTTCCCAAATCGCCGACTATTTAAATATTTTGTATCTTTGTGACACGATGAAATTGTGTTACAGTAAATATAACTTCACACTTAAGGATTATGACACATTCGTGCAAAACGTGACGCGTTTTGTGGAACATAAACGATCACCGACAAGGATATGATTACACTGGAATGTTGTAAGAAAATTGAACATGAATGCGAGAGCTGTGTTTTATGTAGCACATGATCTACTTACGAATGAATTATTTTAGAATTGTTGGAATTACTGTAAATAATGTAGTTAAATTTTAGTCTCTTTTTATTGTAAATATCAAATTTAGGTTTTTAAATTTTATAATTTATTCTATTTATTTTATGTGTCCCCTATTAGTAGAGGGTTTTTTTTATCCTCGGCTAGAATGCATTTGACACATTAATAAAGTTATTGATTGATTGATTGGATATCCCGTGGAGATGTAGGACTAAAAGTTCTACATCTCCACGGGATCCCAGGTCTGTTTTTTGGTTGCTAAGAACGTCTGGCTCGTTATGGAATAACATAAATACGGAATATCACACGAACCTGAAACTCTGAAAGTCCTAAAACAAAGATCATCTCTTAATCTTCTGTGGTATCTCCAGTTCCTGGCTTCTTTTATTCAGTGGTTTAGATTTTACTGTTGTGACAGTGGCAGTAAAAGCCATAAGTTGAGCCGTATAAATACACTATTTAGTTGTCGGCTACGCAGTTGTCCGTTTCGTAAACGGTCGATGCCAATTTCGCGACACTAAGAAATGTTTTAACTATCAACGAATTTTTCTCTACGAGATTTAAAAAAACAGAAAATTTGTAAGTAACCTCCTGGTATCGAACCCGAAACCTCTGTTTCTTTTCATCCCTCTTCTACCACTACACTACCAGGTTGACCCGCCAAATCTCCGCGAAATGTAATTACAAAACTTGACTTTCTTAAATATTAATGATAGAGTTTCCCCAACCATCAAACAAAAGCTAACCGCAAGCAAACCAGTGTGAATATGAACAATCAAGCATTTAACGAGAGCGTTTTACTCAACCAAAAAATTAAAACCAGTTTCTACCTTGTCCAGGCCTATACTAAAACAAATATGGCATCGTCCATTCTGACAGGCTTGGTTACCAATGATTGCATCGACCGTTAAAATGGCATCGACCGTTTACGAAACGGAAATCAGCGTCGGCTACCTCAAGCTTAGAGAACGTGAAAGAGAAATTTTTAATCAAAATCATAATTTTTTTTTTTTTTTTTCTCGCTGGTGGTTTGTACAGCCATTTGAAGCAAGTACGTGTTTGGGAAAATAGCGCATGCATCACTTGTGCCTGTTTAAAATTGCACTCGAAGGAAGCTTTCCTTGCCCAAGGATACTTCAGGTGAAGAACAATGAGTTGAATTGACATGCCAATCCACCCAAAGGGTCGCTTTTGGAGTCTAATTATGCACGTGCAATACGATTTTGGCAAAGACTCCTGATGTTCACACAGGAGACGATGTTACTTTCGTCTGGGAACGCTTGCCGCGTAGGGTACGCGAGATCCTAGAAAATATATAGCGCATGTATCGCTAGCGTGCGTTCAAAATCGCACATTTAACTATCCTTGGTCCCTCGTTATATTAGGCGACAAATAAGATAATATAAAATATAAACAGTCACGATCTTAGGTTTTGTCAGGAGACCTAACGAACGCTCTTGAATGGTGCGGTGTGGTAATGTTGATTGACAAGTATGTCAAATTCTTTTGAATGATTCGAACAAATTAAAAAGGAAGACTCAATCAGGACAGGGGAAGATAAGTTAACTCGTGCTAGCTCCAAGCAAAGTTTTGTCAGAGTTGAATTCAATGGTATCCAGTTTTACTCTGAAGACACCATCTTTTCATGTTTGGGTTCAAGACTTTTTTGTTGTTCAAAACAATATCGGAAGAGTTACATGAACCGCAAGAATCCATTCTCGACGTGGATTTAATTGCGAAACAAGTATAATCCGGATTCATAATCGTTGCTTTCTTGTAAGATACAGGATAAAACACGATTCTTTGTAATGTTCAGGGCACAGAGGAGTCTGATTATATTAAAAAATTGGTTCATGCTTAGCTTGCGTACATCGAACTGTGGATGCAAGCGGGCAGTCTCGAGAGCTAGCACGAGGGAAGCCCAAGAGTTTCTAGAGGCGCAACCGACAGTAACTCTAGCTTCTAGAGTGCTCTCCAAACTACCCAAGTGCATCCACAACTCGATATACGAACAAATAATAAAAGCATGAACCAACTCTTTTATAACATAGCGACAACATCTTGAACGCTAGAACAAAGTCAGAAATACACAATGAAAATGTGGGCAAACAAAGTTATAATTAAAATACTCAAGGTTCAGTAACCATCTTAGCTGGCTTGGCAAAAGTTAAAGGCTTAAAGTAGGGTTTGGATTGTTGAGAATGATGTTCACAGTGCGGAAACTTTAACAAAAGGAACTCGCGGTTTAACTTCACGGAAATGTTGCAGCTAAAACGAACCTGCACACGTCATGTTATTAACACAGGTCGTGCGTGAATAGGGATTGTTATCATGATGGCTCAATAGAAATAAGGTACGACCAGCGCACGCGCTATGTTGTAACTAGCTCATCCAACAGGACTGGCCCTTTTCGAAATTGCACTGAAACATTCTTCACTTTGCCGCACTCTACTGCACCTGTTGTTTCTGGTGAAACACGTGGTAACTGCCAACTTAGGACACAAATATTTTAATGTACGTAGGTTTATTTGAAATTTTTCTAGCGTTTGGCAATGAATTTTCCTGCAACTTTGACTCAGCGTTTTACAGACATGAGAAACCTGAAAAGAAGCTTGTCCGGCGTTTCTCCGGGGCTTTTCACCATAGCCTGAGAGCTGTGGGAAAGGGGATGGGAACTCCCCATCATTTACGTAACAGCGACGGGGATAGTCGTCGTAGTTTTTGGAGGTTAAAGTTTGTGCCTCAGTTTCGATTATTGCTTAATGTGTTTAAACTTAAACAAGTTGCCTTTAATCTCGGTACCTTCGGGGTCTACAAATGGCATTTTGGTACCTTTCAAGGGTCCTTTTTTTATGCAACAATTATCTCCGTCACTTTTATATTGTATTGGGCTTTACTTGGGCATTGTCGATAAATTCACTTTCCTTCTTAATTCCTTGAAGATGCAGTTCAACCAAAGGTATGTTCCCAAAGAACCATCAGTACAAGTAAATAAACGCACAAAACACATACACTACAATCAAGCGCTTCCACAAAATTGCTCAACCTTCCCCGACTGTCCTGCCGCTTTGGAAACACTGCTACAGAGAGAAAGAGTGGAGAAATTTCCACATGAGACTGAGCAAACTGTGAAGTATCTGTATTCCAAAGGTAACCGATGCTCGGGAATGCCATTGAGTAATCGAAGAGAAAGGAATCGAGAAAAAGAGCACAAATGAAGGGGGCGTTGAACGTGTTTCGCAGCGTAATACCCGATTACTTTTGAGAGGGAGTGCCCGGAGACAGGCTGTCAAGAATTCAAACTCTTAGACTGGCAAAGAAGTACATCGCTACATTACATGAATTGTTAGCTAGAGACATTTTGGTAATATTTAATGCATTGTTGCCTTTGCTAATGTATTGTGTGCCGTTCTACAGTATTCACCAGATGTTCTACATCGCCAAAAATGTTAGCGACAGTAATTAGTTCTTTGTTCTTTTTTGCTTATTGGATTTTTGTTCATAACTTAGATTTAGTGTTTGAACCACGTTTTTCAATGATTTTCCACTGCACCTATCGTATCTACTAGATATACAAATGTATGTGGAAGTCAACATGTAATATTCTGCATTAACTCATCGAAAAAACATTTGGTATCCATACATGTCCTTACGCTGAGCTGCTGCTCTCTTAAATATATATCTGAGCGATTTGGCAAAAACATGCCGCCTAGGTTTTCGCCTAGATTCGGGTGCAGCCCGACAGCTAGCTAGACATCCCCAGCTAGCTAGACTTTGAGTTTTCAGTGTTAAGTTCCTATTTTTCCTATTTTTTGAAACAAGAATTTCCTATTTTCCTATTTTACTGAACAACCATGCTGCTGGACACACTGTCAGAGTCAAAATTAAACTTATGCTATAATATTTGATTGATTTCAGTTAACTGGAGGTGCTTAATTGATTGATTGAATTGTTTATACTTCGTGGTCATTTTTATTAATAACATTAATATTGTCTGTGGTCAAACAAATTGTTTTAATATAGCGCATTTATTAATAACCAGTGCATTACAACACAAGCTTTGCGGTGACCTACAACTGTAACAACAGCCATAAGCAATTATTAACTTACTTTAACCACACACGATTGAATAGTGCACCTTATCATGAAAAGACATAATCAATTGCACGAAGATGTTAAAGGATATATTAAATTACAATGTTGTTTTTCCGGTACTTTTGTCAAGTGGCAAATCACTGAGCTGGATTTTTTTCTGGCGAGTATTGTTTCAAGAAAATAGCGAGGAAAACACAGGGCCAAACCAAAAAAGCTCTGAATGATTTCTAAATATCACAATAAGTTATCTTTCAAAGAACACACAAATGTAATGCTGAAAAGAGTATACGCTAAGATTGCCGCACTTCGTCGCCTCAAGCACTTAGTACCCATAGATACTTTATTACTTTTATACAGGAGCTTTATAATACCGCATTTTGAGTATTGTAATTCTTTACTGATTGGTATAGGTAAAACGCTCAACAAAAAAGTGGAAGACGCTAACTACTACGGTCTACGAACAGTAATGAACACGGGGAAAACTTCTAACTATGAGTCATTACTCAAACTGCTGGGCATGAGAACGCTAGAACACAGACGTATTGAACAATCTCTGATAATATTTTTTAAGTGTTTTAAAGAAAATGGCCCACGTTATATCACCAACTTATTCAAGCCCCGGGTCACGCCATACAATCTTAGAAGCAGCGGGCTAAACGTAGAACAACGCCCTTACAATAGTAGATTCTTCCACGGCTCGTATTCTTATATCATCTCTAGAATTTGGAATCAGTTACCGCCGGCAGCAAAAAATGCAGCAAACGTTCCAGCTTTTATCAATCATCTTAATACAACAAACTTTGGTGGCTGCCAATGCAGTTCTTGTCTTAAATGATTCCTTTATAGACATGTTGTATTTTTATCGTTTTTTAATATTGTATTTTCAACGCATATTTTTTAAGGTATTAATAGTATGATAATTTTGTATTTTTTAATATATAGTTTTTAAATCTTTTTTTTAACATGTATGTCAAACACTTTTATCATGAGCCCCTGGCTTGGGAGACTTGGGCAACCACTCCCCGTGTTCTTGACGTAAAATAAATTACCTTACCTTACCTTACCTTAATATCCAAACGGGTTATGCTTATTTTGCCAAATTATTGGAACGATAAAAGGATTCATTTACAGACTTCCTTACGACACGACTCTGTCAAAACAGACAAATGGTTATGAGTAATGGTAACAGGACTGAGTGGACTCCAATTCGGTCTGTTATCATAAGAGTGATAACAAAATCGGACGACCGCGCAGTGGGAGTCCGAAATGTTTATCCCGAGCATGATTACAGACCGAATTAGACAACACGAAGTCTTATTACCAATTAATCATAAAAATTACAATTTCTGAGAAAAGAAAAATAGCCAAGTTATGAAAGAAGGGGAAAATTTGCATTAAAATACCTACAAAGGAGGTGTAAACATTTTAAGGCCACCGCGCCTCCTACCGGCAATTAGGCGCCAAAAACACAAAAGCAAGCGCGCGCACGCACGTAACCACAACTTTGAATGTGACTGGTTGATTTAAACTACAACTTTGAATGTGATTGGCTTATTGAACTGTCCGATAACAAACTGTCCAATAACAAACTGTCCGATAACAACTTGGCATGTGAATTAGTGGAAAATAGGAGTTTTTTAAACCAATCACAATCGAGGAAATTGTAATTTTTATTATTTTGATTAGTAGAAACAATGGAACGGTGAACAAACAATAACAGCGAACACGGTATTGTTAGATAAACACGATACTTTAGATGTAGACGTGTGCAAATAAAAAAGAACGTCTACCGTTCTTAATCAATATTTACGCGGAAGTGAGGCGGTGAAAATACTCAGCGCGATCGAGACGATAAAGTGGGCGGTGTGTAAAAAGGTATCGACATAACAGGTACGTTGAAAACAAAAAATAACATTAAAAAAAATATATAAAAAAGAGCAGAAGTTGCCACAACGGTCGGGCTTTATGTATGAAAAACTACCAATTAAAATCATTAAAACTAGATGAACTATTAAAGCAGCTTGGCCACTGTAATTAAACAGTAGTCACTTAGATGAAAGTGTAAAAACCGTCAAAAAAAATCTCGCGATAAACGTACGCGCAACTTAAGGACGGTGGCTACTTTTGTTAGTGCGCACACCTTCTGCGCATTACGCAAGCCATGGTTAAGCGCCATGCGCGCGCTGGGTTGACATTGACGCAATCAACTATGCTACCAAGTACACGACTAAAATGAAAGCAAAGTTTTCCTACTGTGACCAAATCAAGCTTAATGAACCTGTACTTAAGCCAAGAACACCAGAATAGCAGCATATCGCCAACCAGTAACTGTTAACGTCTTCCAGCTGAAAACCTATCTGTTATCTGCCGAAAATTATACTGAAATCTAACTGTAAACATGTACCTGCAGATGGTGTAGTGCGCGCGCAAAAAAGTGCGAGATACCCAAATGTCTTACTTACTGGGGAGGTGACAGGAAAAAATGTAATGGGCACCGTAAAAGTTTTCAAAAAAGATCAATAACTTTAAAGCGTGAAGCGTCATCATGGCCGCCGTTCATTTTGGCGCGCTGATGAAGTTTGAATGAAACAGAGACTAAGACACTAAATTATGCTGCTAGAGACTAATCACTCTACCAAGGGACTAGGAAGGATAAGATCATGCAGGTAGATGAACTACGACGAATATGGAGTGAAGAGTTTTTACCAAGTATTAGACAAGAAATCAAGATGGAAATGCAGTCGCCCAAAGCAAGTATCGTCTTGCTAACAGAAAGATGCAATACTTTGGAGAAATCCCAGCAGTTTCTATCAAACAAATATGATACCGTTGTGCAAACCTTGCAAAACGTCAAAGAACAGGCAACTAAGCTTGATAAGAAATACAAGGAAGCTATTGGCTCGCTCGAAGCGAAACAAACAAAGATGGCGGACATGGCTGACAAGACTGCAGAGTCTTTATATCGAATCGAATGTTCGCTCGACGAAACACAACAGTACTTGAGAAGGGATTGCTTAGAGATCACTGGTGTCCCGAAAACTGGTCATGATAACCCTATACAGCTTGTTAAAGAAATTGGCACGTTAATTGGGGCTGAGATCGACGACAGCCATATTGCTGCTGCTCACAGGCTTCCAGACTCGAAAAATGTAAAAAATCGAATGATTGTTAAATTTCTCCAAAGGGACAAGAGAGAAGAAGTATTTAAGAAACGCAAACATCTTGTTGGAAAGAATATTCGACATTTGCCTTCTTTACAAACTGAAATAGGTGAATCCATCTCTCGAAGTAACAAGATCTACCTAAACGAGTCCTTGACCGGCTACCGTAAAAGGCTCTTTGGACGAATCAAGGAATACAAGAGGAAGAACAATGTCAAGTTCCTGTGGACCAGTAATGGCAAGATCATGCTGAAAGTTAGTGAAACGTCTGCCACAAGCTTTTACTACGCATGAAGAATTTGAGGACGACCTCGACCAGATAAGCAATACTTAGAAAATAATCTCTTAATGTACCGCTCTAAATTGTCAAATTCTATGTCGTAAACACTCTGCAATTTCTTCCCTTCTATAATTTAGACGACAGGGAATTTAGCTTTATTATTAGTAATTGGTCTAGGAATATAAATCAATTAATCGAGCTTGATCTTTACAACCTTCTACCAAATCCAGATAAAAATGATGAAGCTGACCCTGATCTAATGTTTATAAATACTCAGTCTGAATACTATGATATCCCTAAGCTTGATAATATCTTATGTAATGCTCAAGGTAAAGGTATTTCTCTTTTCCATTGTAATATTAGAAGTTTGCCAAAAAACTTGACCTTACTGAATGACATGCTGTACTCTATTGATTCAATGCCAGACATAATTGCTGTCACAGAAACCAGATTAAATCCTAATTCGATCTCAAATGTAGACCAAATTACAATTTTTTTCATAGTGATTTACCAAAACTTGCAGGAGGCACAGCTATTTATGTCAATGATACTCTTAAAACTATCCCCAGGCCTGACTTGATAATAGATCTTTCATCAGTAGAATCCTGTTGAGTTGAAATTGACCCTGATAACAATAAGAAGCATATTATGATTGGCTGCATTTATAAGCACCCATCTGCAAATGTGGATGAATTCACATCGATACTCAATGAATTCATGCAAGAATTAAATATGAACAGATATGAAGTATATATATTAGGGGATATGAATATTGACCTTTTAAGAGCCAGTTCCTGTAAATACCGAGAATGAGATGACAGTCGCAAAATTTTCGATTTCTTCATATTTTGCCAAAATAATCTCTGTAGTGAGTTGTTTTCGAAAATACCATTCAAAGGTCCTGAAGCGCTTTAGTTTTTTCGAAATCGAGGAAAGTTTGAAAATCGCCATTTTAGCTGCCTGACGCCGCCGAAAATGGCCGAAAATTGTGCATTTTTTTTTCGTTCGTACAGATCAACGGGATGATATCTATCAATATACTTTGGGTAGCTCATAGTGGATGTCTTGCTGTTTCTAAAACATTAATTTGATGAGTAAAAGCTCCAAGTTTAATAATATTTTAGGCCGATACAAGTACCTTCATCGAAGCTCATAAGCGAAATGGCTAATTTTAGCTAATTTCGATACCATCAAAAGCCCACTGGTACATTGAATTTGAAGTCGAAACTAAAATTTTCTGAAAGCCCATACTCTATATTATAATGTGTGAAAGTCTCTTCTGCGGCCCGAAAAAAATAACCCGTCGAGAGACATAAACGTGTGGTACTTTTTTGTAAATTCGTCATTCGTGAAACCAACATGGAACTTGGCCAGCTACCTTCATCAAGAACAAAAATAAGCGAATGGAAACCTTTTTCGTCAATAAGGATACTTGTAATCTGTGTTTTTGTTTTCCTTTTAGATTAACCACATGATTAACTTTTGCAAACATTTGCAGTTAAATAAAAATAGACGCTGCTTTTGGTACATTGTAATGTTATGCAAATTTATTTCGATCACCGGCACGCGCATATCGCCCGAAACTGATTTTCCTTCCGCCTACTGTATGTTTCTTTTTGAAGGTTACAACTGTAGCACACATTATTCGTTCAATATCGGCACTTTTGATTTATTTGGAACACCCATGGCTACAGCCGAACTTGTCTTTAAGTAAAAATAAACATTTTGAAACGTGAAGTTTGAGTAAACAATCGATTACAGTTGCATCCATCGTGTTTGGTGTAAATATTCGAACACAACCATTTCATGTAAACAGGTACACTCTACTTTAAAAATAACCGACTCGTCGCAGCATTTCTTGAAATCCTGGTCTGAGACCAGGTAATGCCGATAACAAAGCGCGAGCAGTTGACGAAACTTCATGATCAACTGTCGAAACGTTGTACTTGTGGAATAAGCAAGATGATTCAACCTTTGTATTTCTTACCCGTGTGCTTGCAATTCTTATGGATACAATTGCCCCTGTCTGTTACCACCAGATTTATAGATGAATCGTCCGTTTCCTATCACTTAATATGGCACATACCTCTGAATAAAACACATACTGTGGCATCATTTTTCTTGGAGTGTTTCAACAGGCGTCCGCCAATTGCAAAACGTAAGCAGCGAGACAGAAAACTACAAAGGCTTCTTCGTCAATCGGACTACGCTGTCCAGATTTCTTTGTTACAAATTTTCCAGACTTTGCTCTCTTTTAAAATTCCAAGACTTCGCCGTTCTGTTGGCCAGTCCGAATAACTGTCATGGCGTTAGTTGAGTAAGTACTTGACTTTGATAAGCTAATAAAGATGGTGAAAGATGGTAAAGATGGTGTTCGGGAGGTCATGGGTTCGATTCCTGTCGGGGACTCAGAATTTTTCTTTGTCCCACGCTCGTGTCATGTTGATTTATTCACCTTTACTTGACTTTGTTTGGTGGTCCCGGTTCGGACAATAAGGCAAATGTGGATTGCGTGACAATCGGCCACTGTACCAAATATGTCGATATCTGACGTTTTGCAAAGTGAGTGAAGATGGCGACGTGGACCTCGAGGGGAGGGGTCACCCATATAAGAAGGACGGGGGTGCTCCTCAAAAATCTCGATCCCCTAAGATCCCCTAAGAGGTAGTAAGATCCTGTTTTTTCTCCTCTAAAAGATACCAATTCTTACATAACACATTATCTCCCCGCGTCATATTTTTTTCGGCTCAATACCTTAAAAGACATCGCAAAAGCTCTCACTTTGGACCTTTTGAGGCTGAACACCCTGAGGGCTACTAAAACTTCATTTTTAACCCCTAAAAGGTACGACGAGCTCCCCCGCCCCGGGCGAGGGGGGGGCGTGGACAGGGAATCCAAACTGCTCCTTGCTCGCCTCGTGTAGGCAGGGTGTTTTCTCTTTGTCTGCGTGAAAAAAATGGAAACTACAGTCGAACCTCCACAGCCACCTCTCCACAAAAGACCACCTCTCTGCAACGGCCACTTTTTTCATTCCCGCGGACGGTCACTCTTATTCTAATCTATCTACAACGGCCACCTCTCCACAACAGTAACAGCCACTAAAACACGTCCCAGCTGCCAAAAAAACCTCTTCACAACGGCCAGTTAATCAACAGCTGACGAACGCTGTCCACAAAACCCCATTTTTATTGGACATGGTCACGAAGCTTGATCCATGCCGCAGGTCTTTGGTCTCTATTTCTGTTTGGATTCTGTCCTATTGATATATTTTGATTGTGTTACGAATTTACATGTTACAGTAAGCCTTTTTTAAGATAAAAATGTTGAAACCCAAGAAAATATCGGTGTCATATTTCACCCCTACTGATACCGCTCCATAACGGCGACTTTCCTCTGTCCCCAAGGTGGCCGTTGTAGAAAGTTTCGACTTTCGACTCTCTTTCGACCGTTAATAGAAAACACACTCTTCCTATTGAACTTTAAAATACAAGTATATTGCTCCAGGTTTTTGGTATAGAAATGCACCAGGGACATGACTGGGATGGAAAAAGAAGGCCTAGGAGGGACTAGTCTTAAATGGGTAAGACTGTTGAAAATTTACGTACATGTTCACTCCTGTTACCGGTTCTTTTTTAAACCTATATAAACTATACAGTTGAACCTCCACTAACGGTCACCTCTCCACAGTGAACTCCTCTCTACAACAGACACATTTTTTGTCCCGGTGGACAGTCCATACATTCGCTCTTATTTTTGCCTCTGAAATGCGCAAAATAAGGCTACAATAGCTGGTTTTCAGTGTCACGCCATTCAAAATAGATCAAAATAAAAATCAAAACCGTTCAATAGATTAAGTCCAGAATCTGGGAAATGAAAGAAAGTAAATATGCAAAGACTCTCGCCAAGATTCTGGTCACAGCAATTTTTCTTATGCAAGATATACGGAGAAATTTTTTATCCAAATTTAAAGAGATTTGTATGGAGACGCCATGCTAGTGCCCATCCGTATGGGCACCAACATGGCGGCCGGAAACCAACAGAAACATCTGTCACTGAGTTTTTCTACAAAAGCGTAAATTTATCCCTCGAGGAACTCTAAAACATTAAAATAACACTTTTTCTAAGACGTGAACTGTTCAGATAGCCAAATTCCCCGAAATAAGTCACTTTTTTAACCATCATGACGCCGCCATGTAAATGCCGCGTCACGCAAAAGCTTCGAAATTCAAGAGTAGTGTATCACAAAACCAAGAACCCATTCGGAGCGAAAATTTGTATGAATATTAATTTTCAGCTGCTCTTATACATCATTAGAGTAAAATCCCAGGAAGATCAATAGTTTTGTAGTTTGAATTTTAGTGACGTCATGTGAAAACCAGCTATACATAATGCCTAACTATTTCACACCGCCCAATTATTGATGGGAAGTTCGCTAGGTCAATAATTGTGAATTCTCAAGGTTAAATAAAGGAAAATTTTAGCTCTTCTGAGTATCCGATTTTTGGAAAGCGCCCATACACAAATACCCCTGGACTTTGTTCCAGATTATGTCAAAGTACTGTAGAACTGGAAAAATGGACAGGCAATAACCGGTTTAAGCTGAACATGGCCAAAACAAAATCCATGTTCGTAACCGGTACTAGACTGCGTGCAAAGATGGACCACTGCGACCAGATGGAAATCCGTTCCAGCACGGGAGATGTATTGGAAACTACTACAAGCTATAAACTATTTGGAGTATATATTGACCCGGACCTTTCTTTTAACGAGCATGTTGAACATTTATGTAAGAAACTTAGTAAGCGCATCGGTATCTTGAGATCAATTAGGCATTATTTACCTTTAAATGAGCGTATACTCTTCTACAATGCAACCATAAAGCCCCTTTTTCTGTATGGCGGAGCAGTCTGGAGTATAACATCTAAAGCAAATATCAGACGAGTCTTTCGACTGCAAAAGAGAGCGGCCAGGGTAATATTGCATGTTAAAACAGCAAGGGATGAACGAACTGTTGACTTATTTAACAAGTTGGACTGGTTGCCCTTCTTTGAAGAAATCAATGTTAATAAGCCATGCCTTATCTTTAAATGTCTATATGGTCAATGCCCAGAATACATATCTAATAAGTTGATACGTGTGAGTGACATATCGGTAAGATCCTCGCGTTATAGTCACATCACGCTACGATGCCCTAAGAGCAACAGAGCGACAGAAGGAGGAAAAACTTTTGCTTCTACATCAACTTCACTATGGAATTCCCTACCTCCTAACATAAGATCCTGTGATAGCATTAACGTTTTTAAAGAGAAATGCGTCAAGCTTATAAAGAAGGGGTATGCAAATATTGAACATTTCAAAATTTCTTAGTGTCCTCTAACTCTTTGTATCGCATGCACCAACAAGATTTTAGTCCATTTTATTGATGCTAGTAATTTTACCAGTTTTATACTTATTATTATTCATAGTTCGATATTTTTAAAATCATTGTGATTTATATTTTAATTGTTTAAGGGAGGGCCACGAGTTTATCAGTCAATGACTGTAAAGTGTTTTTACCCTCATTAAATAAAGTTACTTACTTACTTACTTACTTATTATTGTCTATATAGTTTAACAGAAGGCAACAGGGGTGAATATGTATGTAGACTCACACCGCGTATCTAAAATCTGATGCCCTCTAGGCCTCCTTTGTCCTTTTTGTATTCCAGCCCTATCACCGGTGCATTTCTATTCAAAAAGTAAGAACGACAAACACGTATTTTAAAGGTAAAGAGGAAAGGTGTTTGCACAACTTTTGTGAACAAGGTAATACTTTCCATTAATCTACGTAGACATGCCGTGATAGAAGGACCTGCGGACGGCTGTCAGGTCGTCCAGTTCTATCCTCTTGCAGAATTAAACAACACCCCCTTCCCCCTACATCCTTCTATTTCGTCCAAAAATGTTTATTTAGGCTGACAGTGCGAACCACGTTACTTGCACGCGTAAACAGTTTCGCTGGCCGTCATCTTCACCCACTTTGGACACTTTGCAAGTGGCCGTTTGTCACGCAATCCACATTTGCCGGATGGTCTGAACTGGGACCGCGAAACAAAGTCAAGAACTTACTCAACTAACACCATGAATATTATTCGGACTGGCCAACAGAACGGCGAAGTCTTGGAATTTTAAAAGAGAGCAAAGTCTGGAAAATTTGTAAGAAAGAAATCTGGACAGCGTAGTGCGATTAACATATCTTTTTAAACAAGCTTTTTAACTCTTTTAATTTTTAGATTATTTTTTTTATTATTATTATTTTCTCCTCCCCTTTTCTAGCTTTTTAAATATATTTTTTTTATTTAATGTAAAGCGCCATGGACAAATAGTGGATTGGCGCTATATAAATACTTTATTATTATTATTATTATTGACGAAGAAGCCTTTATGGTTTTTCTGTCTTGCTGCTTACGCTTTATAAATGGCCGCGGACGACTGTTGGAACACTCCAAGAAAAATGATGTCACAGTATGTGTTTTATTCAGAGGTATGTACCATATTAGCCAAAGAAACGAACGATTCATTTATAAATCTGGTGGTAACAGACAGGGGCAATTGTATCCATAAGAATTGCAAGCACACGGGTAAGAAATACAAAGGTTGAATCCTCTTGCTTATTCCACAAGTACAACATTTCGACAGTTGATCATGAAGTTTCGTCAACTGCTTGCGCTTTGTTATCGGCATTACCTGGTCTCAGACCAGGATTTCAAGAAACACTGCGATGAGACGGTTGTATTTAAAGTAAAGTGTACCTGTTTACATGAAATGGTTGTGTTCGAATATTTACACCAAACATGATGGATGCAACTGTAATCGATTGTTTACTCAAACTTCACGTTTCAAAATGTTTATTTTTACTTAAAGACAAGTTCGGCTGTAGCCATGGGTGTTCCAAATAAATCAAAAGTGCCGATATTGAACGAATAATGTGTGCTACAGTTGTAACCTTCAAAAAGAAACATACAGTAGGCGGAAGGAAAATCAGTTTCGGGCGATATGCGCGTGCCGGTGATCGAAATAAATTTGCATAACATTACAATGTACCAAAAGCAGCGTCTATTTTTATTTAACTGCAAATGTTTACAAACGTTAATCATGTGGTTAATCTAAAAGAAAAAAAAAACACAAATTACAAGTATTCTTACTGACGAAAAAGGTTTCCATTCGCTTATTTTTGTTCTTGATGAAGGTAGCCGGCCAAGTTCCATGTTGGTTTCGCGAATGACGAATTTGCAAAAAAGTACTACACGTTTATGTCTCTCGACGGATTAGTTTTTTCAGGCCGCAGAAGAGACTTTCACACATCATAATATAGAGTATGGGCTTTCAGAAAATTTTAGTTTCGACTTCAAATTCAATGTACCAGTGGGCTTTTGATGGTATTGAAATTAGCTAAAATTAGCCATTTCGCTCACGAGCTTCGATGAAGGTACTTTTAGCGGCCTGAAATATTATTAAACTTGGAGCTTTTGCTAATCAAATTAATGATTTAGAAACAGTAAGACATCCACTATGAGCTACCCGACGTATATTGATAGATATCATCGCGTTGATCTGTACGAGCGAAAAGAAAATGCACAATTTTCGGCCATTTTCGGCGGCGTCAGGCAGCTAAAATGGCGATTTTCAAACTTTCTTCAATTTCGAATAAACTAAAGCGCTTCAGGACCTTTGAATGGTATTTTCGAAAACTACTCACTATAGAGGTTATTTGGGGAAAATATGAAGAAATCGAAAATTTCGCGACTGTCATCTCATTCTCGGTATTTACAGGAACTGGCTCTTAAAACATCACACACACCTGCAAACAGGTAGATACCTTGACATGATTTATTCCCACAATCTATTACCAGTGATAACAAAACCCACTAGAATCACCAGTCATACTGCAACCTTAATTGATCATATTTATACAAATACAGTTAATAGGTTGATCTCAGGGGTTATAGCCGTTGATATCTCAGATCATTTACCAATTTTCTGCACAGTCGAAACATCACTTAGAAAACAAAATGGGCAACTTTACTTCAGAGACTACAGTAACTTCAACCCTGAATCATATCTTCAAGACATCAGTGCTGTGGATCGGAATTTCATCTCTGGTAAATGTAATAATTTGCATGAAACAACAGCTAGAACTATTAATACACTCAAATTAATTGTCAATAAGCATGCACCCCTAAAACAAGTGTCTAGAAATAAACAAAAGCAATTAAGAAAACCTTGGATCTCAAAGGGAATGCTCAAATCCATTAAAACTAAACATGCTATGTACAAAACCCATTATCTATCCAATGACCCAGTCAAAATTTGTGAATTTAAAAAATACTCAAATAGATTAAACCATCTCAAAAACATTAATAACAAAGCCTATTTTTGTAAAAAAATTGACTTGTGTAAAAATAACTTAAAGGCTACATGGAAAATATTAAAAGGAAGACAAAGGGACAGACCTCACCTCAAAGAATAGTAAGGAACAACAAGACTTTCACTAGTAATGAAGATATTGCTGATCAGCTTAATAAACATTTTGTCAATGTTGGCCCAAGCTTGGCCAGCAGAATTGAAGATAGCTTTGAAAACCCTACACAATATATCCCGTCATCTCCAGCTAATAGTTTTGTTATGTCCACTGTTACAGAAACCCAGGTTTCAAACTTGTTTAAGACATTAGGTAAGAACAAATCATCAATTGATACACCTAATAATTTAATGAAAATAGCAGCTGAACTCTTATCAGTACCTTTTACTCAAATCTATAATCAATCAATACAAACTGGTGTTGTACCAAATATTTTGAAAGTCTCTCGAGTTACTCCGGTTTACAAAAGTGGTGATGTTACTGACCCAGGAAACTATAGGCCCATTTCAACTCTTTCACCTTTCAGTAAGGTACTTGAAAAATTAATTTATAATCAACTATATGATTTTCTGGGAAAACACAACATTCTATATAGATATCAGTTTGGTTTTAGGAAAGGGCACTCAACTGAGCAAGCCATTTTTGAGATCATTGACACCCTCAAACAGGCAATGGATAAAAAGCTGGTTACCTGTGGTGTTTTTTTAGATTTTTCTAAAGCATTTGATACTGTGAACCATAATATTCTTTTATCTAAACTCTACAACTATGGCATACGAGGAATAACCCTTAACTGGTTTGAAAACTATCTACATAATCGCACTCAGTTTGTTAAGATTGGTAGCATCCAATCTAGTCCTGAAACCATTACTTGTGGAATACCACAGGGATCAACTTTGGGTCCTCTTCTATTCCTGCTTTATATTAATGACTTACCTAACTGCTCAAAAAAAACTATCCTTCCGTATATTTGCTGATGATACAAATATGTTTTATGCAAGTGATAATCTGCATCAGCTTGAGTATGTCATGAATGAGGAATTGAAATTAGTTTTTAAATATTGTATCATCAACAAACTATCTATAAATCTTACCAAGACTAATTACAAGATAATTTCATCTACAAGACTAAGACCGTATATACATATTCCTAACATTGCACATAAAAGTCAAATTAAGTATTTAGGTCTTTATATGGATCAAAATTTACAATGGGGACCGCAGATCCAGCACATTAATAATAAATTACAAAAAATATAGCAATTATTAATAAATTAAGATATTTTGTTGATCTTCATACATTGAAACAATGGTATTATTCTTTCATATATCCTTACTTATCCTATGCTATCATAAGTTGGGGTAGTGCATGTAAAACTAATTTACGTAAAATCATAACTAAGCAGAATAAATGTGTCCGAAGCATATTCTTTGCTTATAGCAGGGAAAATGCTTCACCATATTACAATCTTTTAGGAATTCTCAAATTTGAAAATGTGTACAAATTAAAAGTGGCTCTATTTACTCATAAAATTTTAAATGACTCAACAAACATTCCAACCATATTCCATAGAACCCTTACTCAGGCATCTGAAGTCCATACCTACAATACAAGATTTGCTGCGAATTTGAATTTTCATAGGCCAAAAGTAAATAATAACTATGGATCCTCTACTTTCTCTTTTGTTACATCAAAACTTTGGGAAATTATTCCAACAGAATTTAAAAAACTGCCTTACACTTCCTTTTATAAGCAATATAAACTATACCTTTTAAATACTCAATATTACTCTTCAGCATTATGATTTATTCATTTAACTTGTTTATTTCGAATACTTTTGTTATTCACATTTTACTTCCTTTATTGCATTGTTTCTATTAATTGATGTGTCTTGTCTTTTATTTTTGAACGTGTCAGTGACCAACACGATAGCATATGCTTCTTTGGTCACTGAGCACATTTTGTTTTGGTTTTATTATTATTATATTTTCTTATTTTAATTAATGAATTTTTTGTAATAGTGTGCGATAGTGAAATATGTCTGTAAATAGTGTCAATTAATAAAAGATCTGAAATCTGAAATCTGAAAATCTGAAATCTTAAAAAAAAAAAAACGCGTGGTTACCCCTACATTTTATGTTATGAAATGGAAGTGGCAAGCCTATTCAGCACGTGATTAGTTTCTGGTTGTGAGCAAAATGCATTTAGAGTATTTTTTTAGCTGTACCAGAGTAAGCTTTCAGAGACGCTAAAAGCGCTGTTGCAACGATTTGGTTATCAAAAACATACCAAAAATGGTCCTAATGTTACCATTTGCCATGTAGCTTAAAGATCTTTTTCAATGTGTTTGCTTTTCTGTATGTAAAGGCCACTTCCAAGGAAACCTGTGAAGAAATATCGTTTCCTTCTTTATTCAGAAAAATGCTGATGTCAGCATTTAATTGAGATTCAAGGCTAATTATCTCGAAAAAATGCGTGGCTACCAGCATTTTTCTTTGTGGATTCCAATAGCCCTCGCAAAGACCCACTTTTTCCGCGTGATCCTAATCTGGCGCAGAAATCTTTGTATACAGTAGACATCGTCCTTAAATTCAAAATATTTCTGTGCACGCGCACTCTTCGCGCGTTACGCCATTTCGGAATTGTCTTCTTAACATTTTCCTCCTCCCCACGCTGAGGGTTCTAGTATTTTTTTCTAAATAACTGACTAACAATTTATCTTAAGCGGAATCAGTTTGGCAATTGGTCTCACGACAGTCTTCAGCTAGACGGGTGTGGCCATCACGTCCAAGATACACTTCAGTAACTCGCTCCCCTAACGACAACGTCCTCTTGGAGAATCGGGCTGAATCACTAGAACTACATCGTCAACTTTTCGATCTCCGTTTTCTGAGATCCACTTCGGCCGGCTGCTAAGGACAGGAACACGTTCTCTGAGCCATCTTCTCCACACTTGTGAAATAATGTCCCGAACCTTCCGCCATCGTTGACTTGGTTAAAAAGAAGCGGTCTAAACAGACGCAGGCGCCAACTGTGAGGGTCGTCCAATGCACAACAGAGTGCAGTGGAATGGTACTCAATCCAGTTGTGTTCCACTGGTGAAATGCATCTCATTATGGCCGGGTCTTCCGATGGCTTTGGGCTGGAGGAGTAGGGGTGCATTCTACTCGTCCATTGGCACCAATCGTACGATAGCTATCAATGGGACTCAATTCATTGGTATTCCATTGGTAAAATGCATCTCATTATGACTTCAAATGGCTTCAAGCTGTTCTACTTGTCCTTGTACCAATGGAATGGCACTCGATCCACTGGTGAGATGCATCTCATTAAGGGGACTTAGAATATTTCCAAAGGCTTAGTAGGGGTGCATTCTACTCGTCCATTGGTACCAATGGTATGATTGGTACCAATGGTATTGCATTCAGTCCATTGGTATTCCATTGGTGAAATGCGTCTCATTATGGGGACTTATAATATTTCCAATGGCTTCAGGCTAAGTAGGGGTACATTCTACCCGTCCATTGGTACCAATGGTACGATTGGTACCAATGGAATGGCACTCAATCCATTGGTGAAATGCGTCTCTCAATCGGTACAAGGGAGTGTAGGTAGGTTTAGCCTTAACATCTTCCAAAAAATCACTCACGCCGCCAATGCCCTGTTCATCAAACTGCTCATAAATCTCTTCTTCTGCCTTTGCTTTTCCAATTTTTTGTCGAAGTTGCTTCTTGCTTCTGCTTCTGCAGCCTTAGCCTTCGCCTCAATTAACTTTATTTTAGCAGGCAATGATCAGAAAAGAGAGCCCTTTGAGTGGCGACATGCTTAAGATTTCACTGAGCTCGTGTCACGTAAACAGCTGCGAAACTTCTTTACTTCGTGCAGTAAGTCAATAATTCTTTGCTTTGGTCGAAACATCATTATCACGAGTGTCATACCATTGATGAGTTAATTCAGTTTCATTATCGTCATCCAAAACATTGAGATACATATCATGTGCTTCTTGCATTTTCAAAAACAGTTGATCTAACTGAACAACCTCAATATGCACTTGTTTTTCGTTCTCAAAATCCGCCAGCAAGGGCAACTTACGTTAATCTGTTTAGTTAAGTTAGCAAGTGCAGTTTTTCGATCTTCTTTCAACCTTTGAATCTCAAATTGCCTACTCTTCTCTGTAGGAATCCGTTTCTCGCGTCCACAGCCGCGTCCACATGAGTTTCTTGAAGGTCCACGATGCCGGTCAGCGGAGATATTGCACGTGGTGACAAGCTGTGAAGTGTCTCGACCTCCATATTCACTTGGCGTCCAAACTGTAAAAGCCGTAAAGTTCATCGGTTCTTCGTCTAGATCAACGAGGGAAACACTCGACACTCCTGTTTAAAATACGAAAGTCATTAATTCACGAGTGTTCGTATCGCTCGATACTTTCGTTTCCGCGAAGTTCCTTTACGTTGAAGAAAGCTTAATTTCAAGACCAATTTTGCGTTTGGCTTAGTCTCGTTCAACTGCCAACTGACACTGCTCGAGTCACTCTCTAAAAAAATGAAACGGCTTTTTGTTTCTTTTTCCCGCTTCTCGTACCTGTTTACAGCCTCGACAAGACTTTTTTTGTACCTTATCTTTCGCCCAGTAAAGTTAAATATTATCTAAATTCTGACAACTTTCCTCCATTTTAAAAAACAGAGGGAAAGAGTTTGTTATATTGACGCCATATATATGTCTGTTCTGTCCTCTAATAGATCATAGGTGAAAACCAATCAAAATGAGAGAATAATTTTGAATTACTATATAAATATTAATTGATGTGTTCATTGTAGTTTGTAAAAAAAAAAAAATGACGTCAGTTTTTCATGCGTCCGCTCTGTTATTGACAACGAATTTCTTCATAACATTGTTAAAGTAGTCTCCGGATTCACCGTCGGCTTATGGCTATCGCCCCGTGGGTCCACAGCTACTTTGACAATGCTATAACCAGCTTCATAATCAATAATAAGACAGACGGATAAACACTGACGTCAATTTGTTAAGCAAAACTTGTATCTGCAGGGTAAAAGTTCACATACCATAACTCAGTCACTAGACGTCTTCACACGAAGAACCTGTGTTCCAAGCATTCGAGCCCATGGTTTATGTTTTACGTTTCCTTCTGGGTTGAAAGGGCTTGATTGGCCTCCGAGTTTCACTTGGACATTTACCACGTCCTGTTTGGTCGTTAATAGCCCTTTTCACGGTTAATTTTTCTCATTTGCATTACAATGTAATCCAACGTGGATGCGAAGCAATTTTGGCCTAAAACTACAAAATAGCCCGAAATTGCCTCACACACATGCTAGATTTTATTGTAATGCAAATGAGCAAAGGTAACCGCGAAAAGGGCTATAGTACCAGGTGTAGTGCAGACGGGAAGTGGGAGGGGCCTGATCGACACCACTGAATATCAGTTTAGTTACGTTTCCATGCTTCATGAGAGACTCGCCAGAATACTCCCTCTTGTCCCCAGAGCCACCCGGACCGAAGTAACGAGGATGCTGGTCGTCTTCCTTAGGGTGTGAAAAAAAGATTTTGGAACGTAACAGTTCATCAATTAGTTGATGTTGCTTGGACAAAATGTCGCCGAGTATATTAATCGTTAAAAAATCATTTTGAATTTTGACGTTTGTGATCTCCAATACCCATTGTGTTTGTGGGGTGTAACTCGCTAAAACTAGTACTGACTTTAGAATCATCCTTTACTGTTTTGGACTGACGTTAGACGAACCGCACCTAGATAAGAGCACAACTGGTGAGGAGAACTAGGTCGAGGGGTAGTTGTTTGTTTTCTTCCCATTCCCTTATCCTTTTATTATTATTATTATTATTATTATTATTATTATTATTATTATTACTATTATTTTGCGCTGGCAGGCTGTGATCTTTGTTGAAAATGATTAAAAAGTCAGTGAAAAGAGCACGAGGTTGATCTTGGATCAAAGCAGCTGGTCTGTGTGCACGATCAATTTGGTAGAATGTTGCTGGACCTTCGGGCACTCAGTTAAAAATACTTGGGAGAATTCAGTTCATGAACAAACAGATTGCTTTGTAAGTTGTATCTAAAGGCTAAGCTTGCTGATCTCGCTCAGATGCACCGTGAACGGGGCTAGAAGACAGCAAAGGCTCTTCAATGTTTTAATTTAGATCTCATTTTATTTTTATCTTTCAGCAAAAAGCACACTTTATTATTAATTGTCCTGAGAGCCGATAAAACAAGAACATTCAATTCAAGAAGCATTTGGCTATCCTCATGAACTCGCGCTGGGTGTGAGCAGATCTGTATCGTTATTCTCAGCACCTACACACGTTCATTTATTCATCCACTATAAAAATATCCGCCAACGCTGAAAACTAAAACCCAATTATAGCCATATAATGACTTTCCCCGCACACCACATTATCTACCGCTCTCAATAGAACAAATAAGACTCTAACCTTGCGAGACGTTATGTCAGTATGGCAAACTACTGTTTTCAAGCTACCGGCACGAAAGACGAATTTGTTTATTAGTTTTCTGCCCCAGAAAAACCCCTCTTGTGCCACTGCAATGTAGAACTATTATAAAATGGACTAACAAAGCCAAAAAAAAATAGCTGTATAATTTGTGATCGCTCAGTTACACAAAACGGAAACCGCATTGTCCTTCAGGCTCTTAAACTAATGACTGAAAAGAATGTCTATTGTAGTGCACAGAACATGACTGAGCGACTAGAAACAACAGCTGACAGAATAGCACAATATTACGTAAGGCCGCTATTACCATACAAATTAATGTTTATCAAAGTTCAATTTAACTTTATCGATAGCCATAAGTGTCTTAAGTGGTTTTCAAGCTCTTCACAACGGATACTGAATTACCTTCTTTGCCGTTGAGGGACAAAGAACATTTTGCACGACAAGTGAAGGTGAGTAACTTTGAAATTGTTGTTAACATGTTTCCTATTTATTTTTAAAATTTGTGCCTGACGCTATTAATTTTCTTATCTACCTAGAGTTGATTGTTGTTGTTAAAACATTCTTGAATAAATGCCCTGAAGTGTGAAATTTTCACAGATTTTCGAGAGAAAGTGTTATTCAAATTTTTGGAGACTATTCTCTGTTTGCTTGGAAATGCTAAGCAATTCCACAAATCAATTCGGTGTAATATAAAATCACCATGTTCTCGACACTTAAGAAATTCGTTGCTGGACTCTCAGATAGAGACTATGACAATTTAGAGAAAAAGACACATTCAAACGTCCTGAGAGCACTCTACGTTTATTAAGAAACGTCAGTTCATTTCTAGAATTACTTTAATATGTAGCGATGATAGACGAATCTTTTGAGCTGGGCATGCTATCATTTCGCCAAGTCTATTTCGGCTAGGTTCAAATGTGCTATACACCCGGTAGTCAGAAGTTGTTGCATAATTGCCACGGAATGAATTCCTCAAACACCTGAGAAGTTCTGTTAGAAATTCTTCCCAGCTACTTGACGGGCATATGGTCACTACTTTGAACTTCATAGCCCCCTTATCGAGCAGTCCATATTTATGAGCTAGAAAGAGCTCCTCTGTTATGTTCCTGAGAAATCACAGTAAAAAAAAACCAGCAGGTAGCTTGTACAGTCATTTGAAGCAAGTACGTGTTTGGGAAAATAGTGCATGCATCGCTTGTGCGCGTTAATTTTGCACATGAAGTAAGCTATCCTTGCTCAAGGATACATCAGGAAAAGAACAATGAGTTGAATTGACAGCCAATCTACACAAAGCGTCGCTTGTGGAGACCCATGTCTATGTCTGCCTTATTTTGCACGTGCAATACGATTTTGACATAGCGTCTGGTCCCTTTTTGTAACAAGACAGGGGACGACGTTACCTCGTCCAGCCCCTAGATACAGAGAAAGTTCGTATTATGTGCGGGAACACTTACCTCATAGGCTACGCAAAAAAGATCCTGTGCAAGAAAATAGAGCGCATGTATCGCTAGCGTGCATTCAAAATCTTACATTTAGCTATATAATTCTTCCGGCGATATATCAGGCGACAAATAAGGTCAGATATAAACAGTCACAGTGTCTTGGGTTTGCCAGGAGACCTAACGAACGACGCTCCTGAATCGTGCGGCGTGGTAAAGGTGATTGACAAATATGTCAAATTCGCTTGAATGATTCGAACAAACTGACATGGAAGATCAATCACGGCATAGGAAGATTAGTTTTAAATTCGTGCTAGACTCAAGCAAAGTCTTATCAAAGTTGAATTCAATGGTAACCAGTACAGTTTTACTCTAAAGACACCTTCCATTTTAGGGTAAAGACGTTTTGTTGTTTAAAACAATATCTGAAAGTGTTTTATTGGCGTCATCTATGCGTCTGTCCTCTAATAGATCATAGGCGTGAACCAATTAAAATGCGAGAATAATTTGAGATATTATATAAATATTAATTGAGGTGCTCAAAACAAATTGACGTCAGTTTTTCATGCGTCTGTCCTGTTATTAACAATGAACTTCTTCACAACATCGTCAAAGTAGTCTACGGATAAGACGGCCATCGCCTCGTGTAGCGGCCACAGCTACTTTGACAATATCATGACGAAATTCATGTTCAATAACAGGATAGACGCGTAGAAAATAACGTCAATTTGTTAAACAAAACTTGTACGTGCAGAGCAAAAGTTCACATACTATCACTAGACGTCTTCACATGAAGATCCTGTGCTACAAGCATTCCAGCGCATAGCTTTGGTTTTTACATTTCCTTCTGGGTTCAAAATGGCTTAATTGGCCGATCTTAATGGGCTGATCTCACTCAGATGTACCGCAGGCAGGAATAAAAGACAGCAAAGGTTCTTCATTGTTGTATTTAACTCTCATCTGTTTAATAATAATAATAATAATAATAATAATAATGGCATTTCGGGCAGTATATCCACAGGGTGGCTCTTCGCCTGCCCGATGCTAACTAAATTTACAATTGTAAAAAGGTTAAAAGGTATCTAAAAAATTTATATCTATATGTAAACGAGATAAAATTGTGTTGTAAGATATGCTAAAATAAATAAATGAATAAATAAATGAATTAAAATTATGCCAGATGTTCTAAAGCTCTCTTAAAAATAATGTTTTTGGTGTCTTTACAAAATTTAATATAGTCTTGGCAGCACCTCACGTTGCTGGGCAACGTGTTAAATAAACTTGCAGTCTGGTCCTGTAGAGTATTATTAATTAAAGATCTCTCTAACTGAATGCTGTTACTAGATCTTAAGCGTCTTTCGTGTTGAAATACATTAAGTTTCAGATAACTTGGCCAATATGGGTTGTGAAGGGCTTTGTGAGTTGCCTTAAGTAGGTTCCATTCGCGTTGTTCCTTTACGGGAAGCCATTTGAGTTTCGTAAGGATGTCTTCGGATGACACAAATCTACCAAGCACAAAACTAGCTGTAGCCTTTTGTACTCTCTGGAGACGTTTCATTAAATAATCCGGGAGTGAGTAGTATACTATGTCATTATAATATAGCTTGCTTAGAACCAGTGCCTGCGCCAAATTCTTTTTGATATGGAAAGGCAGGATGTTGTTTAACTTCCTTAGGGTTGTTAGAGTAGCATAGCAGGACGCTGCTACTTGTCTGACATTTCCTTCCCAGTTCAGATGCTCATGAATGTGAGACCCCAATAATTTAGTGGTGGTCACTCGTTCCAAGGGGATGCTGTTAATTGTGATGTCGAACTTTTCAGTGTTTAAATGATGGACCTTTGATAACTGCGGAGTAGATAATAACATCAGCTTAGTCTTGGAAGAATTAATGACTAAGTTTGATTCACGTGACCACGCTTCCAACTTGCCTATACTTGCAGAAAGTTCAGTTAGAGTTGATTGAAGATCTGCTGGTTTGCAGTGTGTGTACAATCTGGTATCATCAGCATATTGATGACATTTAACTCCGCGTACATATGACTGAAGGTCAGCGACGTAGAGATTGAAAATGAGTGGCCCCATGATAGAACCTTGAGGTACGCTGAAACTCACCATACAAAGCTCTGACGTTTTGTCGTCGACTTGCACAAAGTGTTTCCTTCCTGTAAGATATTGGATCGTCCATTTAAGATATTCCTAAGCTTTTCAAGAACAGTCTTGTACTTGGTGGTATCAAACGCCTTAGAGAAATCGGCTAGTACCATGAGGGTAGCTTCTCCTCGCTTCATGGCGCGAATAATGTCATCTCTGATCCCTAATAGAACAGTAGTCGTTGAGTGTCCTTTCCTGAAGCCTGAGATATTCTCTTTTAACAGGAAGTGAGAATCAATGTAATCGATGACTTGGTGATGTACGAGTCTTTCAAAAACTTTTGAAAGGACCGGAAGTATTGATATCGGTCTCATGTCTGATACAATGAAGGTAGGGCCACTGGTCTTAGGGATTGGGGTTATCCTCGCAACTTTCCAAGCGTCGGGAAATGTTGATGTGACAATACAGGAATTTATCACGTTTGTCAAAGGTCCTGCAATCAGGTCGGCTACAGACTTTAGGAGCTTAGCTGGTATTTGGTCAGGTCCTGTCGATGTATCGGAACGAATTGATTTGATTTCCTTGAGGACCTCTTTATATTTAACGTGGCGCAAAGTGAATGATCTTTCCCCCACCGGGCATGGCTGCAAGCTATCAACAACGTTCAGTAGGTCTTTTTTTGCGTCAACGTCTGCATTTCCGGTGGTGCGTTGGGCAACTTCTGCAAAATGCTTGTTAAGCTCATTGACATCCAGACGTAAAGGCTGTGGACATGGGTTCAAAATACGGTGTATAATACGCCAGACCTCTTTCGGTTTCGTTGATGATTATGCCGTATTGATGAACGATCGTTTCGCCTCTTTGATCGTTGTTTTCAGACGATTACGGACGTCACGAAAAGCTTGCCAGGCATCGGGTGTTTGTAACGAGTGTGCCTTGTGTCTTAGTACATTTCTCTGATTTTGAAGACCTACAATTTCCTCATCATGTAACCAGGGAGCTGGTGGCCGTGTGACCTTTGTGCGTGTCAGTGGAGCGTGTCGCTCAATACAGTCAGAGATGAGTGTAGTAAACACCTCTAGCTTTTCTTCAGGGTCATCTGTTGCCTGAATGACACTAAATGGAAGGGATGTAAAGTCGCGAACGAACTCTTCTTCCTTGAACCCACGCTCTTTTCGAATCATTTTAAACCTTGGAACAAAGCGCTCAGCACGAATGTTGAGGCACGCGTAAGGTGCATCATGGTCGCTCACATTTGAGCATGGAAGAACATCAACATGTGTAACACGCTTAGGATCATTTGAGATTATGTGATCAATCAAGGTCTCACTGTGAGGTGTAACTCTTGTTGGCTTTTGCACGTGCTGTGTTAGGTTAAACGTGTTCAATAAATCTGTATACTGTTCTGTATACTGTTTTGTTTATCTTTGAGCAAAGAAACACACAACATTAATCCGATAAAACATAGAACATTCAATTCAAGAAGCATTTGGCTATCCTCGTGAACTCGCGCTGGGTGTGAGCAGATCGGTATCGTTATTCTCATTACCTACACACCTGACAAGGAGAATTATTACGACCCTCAAAAGCGTTATAAGTGATAAGTGACCATGACACTTGAAATAATACTTGCAGTGTCCAGATATCATAATGCTCCCAGTAGCCAAAGGTAAGGGAAAACATTTATTTCTGTATACACGATACAACTATAAAAGGAACGCTGTTTTCTCACACACCACATGGTCTACCCCTCATTAATAAAACAAAATAACAGTATGACCTTAAAAGATGTTATCTCAACATGGCAGACGTCTGTTTTCAGGGTAACATGTAAGACATGGAAGAGTTCGCAAACTTCGTTGATTACTATATTCTCCCCCACAAAATACCTCTACAATGCCGCAACAATTAGGACAATTATATCATGGACAAACAAAGTCGAATAAGTTCTAATCGTTCAGTTACACAAAACGGAAACTGCATTGTCCTTCAGGCTAATAAGCTAATGACCTGGAAAAGAATAACTACTGTAGTACATACCACACGGCTGAGCGACGACTTGAAACAACAGCAGACAGATCGAATAGCACAATATAACGTATCGCCGCTCTTACCATACCAATTAATGTCGACCAAAGTTCTATTTCACGCCATCTATTTTTGCGATAAGTGGCTCAGTTGATTTTCAAGTTCTTTACAACGAGCTACAACTGATACAGAGTTGCCTTAATTGGCGTTGAGGAACAAAGAACAGTTTGTACGCCAAGTGAAGCTGAATAACTTGCTCTTGACATTTGAAATTGTTATCAACATGTATTTTCTTCATTTTGCCATAATTGGAGCCTGATACTGTTGATTTCTTTTCTCTGACTACAATTAATTTTTATAATACGACCTTGACTAAGTGCCCTGAAGTCTGAAATTTTCCCAGATTATCGATAGAAATTCCAATTCAAACCTACTGAGAGTGTTCTATGTTTGCTTCGAAATGCTAAGCAATTCCACAAATCATTTCGGTCTACTATAAATCAGCATGTTCTCCACACTAAAGAAATTTATAGCTGAACTCTCTGATAGATACTATGACAATTTGAAGACAAAGACGCATTCAAACGCCCTGAGAGTACTCTATGTTTATCAAGAACAAATTCCTAAAACCCCTGAAAGGTTCTGTAAGAAATTCCCAACGATTCAAAGAACTCTTTTGGTTTTCCAGTTTAAGAATTTTCTTTTAGCATGCCATAAATTGCATGTTTTCGACGCTTTATGGTCAGACGTTTCTGAACAAACATAGAATAGGATAAGGGCATATGGTCACTGCGTAGAACTTCATAGCTTCCTGGATTGAGAAGTCCATATCGAAGAGCTGTAACAAGCGCTTCCCTGTTGTGTTCCTAAGAGATCACAACTTCTTTCTCCACCCAAAAACTTTGAAAATGGAAAATTATTGGCAGAACAAAAAACCAGCAGAACTGAGAAAAAAATAATATCATGTGATACGTGAGACTCACAAAGATAATAGCGTTTGGTTACGGTAGATTGTAATTCTCAAAGTGTGAAATAGTGCGTGTACAACAGGCGTGAGAGAGATAATAGTTGCAGGAAGGGTGCCATGTATGTTAAAAAAAACTAATTTTCCAGCAACTTTTACTAGTCAGAACACTAAACTTGTTATAATTAGAACAAGAGTTCATAGCAGTAGTTGTCGTTGATTTTCGGCCCGAACATTAGCGTCCTTCCGCAGGACAAAAAGATAGACTTTCCATACTGACCTCTATGAATTTGCTTGGATAACTTGAATACGGAATATCACACAGACCTGGAACTCAACCTGTAAGATCAACTTTTAATCATCTATGGCATTTCAAATTCCTGACTTTTTTTATTCAGTGGCTTGGATTTTACAGTTGTGAAAACCGTTAGTTGAGCTTTACAAATACACTATTTAATTAGTTGTCGACTACATTAGAGAAGGTGAAAGCGAATTTTTAATCAAAATCATGGTTTTTAATGAGTTGAATCGACAAGCCAATCTATCTGAAGTGTCGCTTGTTGAGACACATGTCTGATTTTTCTTCTTTTTTTTTTTCTTTTTTTTTTTCTTTTTTATTAATGGAGTTCTGGCACTACTGACGCCATCACAATAGTTGCAAGACGGGTGCCACGCATGTTAGAAAAGTTAATTTCCCAGCAACTTTTACTAGTACTAATAAAAGACGGCCGTGCAGTTAACTTCTTATAACTAGAACGAGAGTTCATAGCAGTTGTTGTCGTTGATTTTCGGTCCGAACATTAGCGTCCTTCCGCAGGACACAAAGATGGCGTTTCCATACGGACCTCTATGAATTTGCTTGGATAACTTGAATACCGAATATCGCACAGACCTGGAACTAAACCTAGGAGATCAACTTTTAATCATCTATAATATTTCAAACAGTTCCTGACTTCTTTTATTCAGTGGTTTCGATTTGACAGTGAAAACTGTCCTTACAAATACAATGTTTAGTAGTCGGCTTCCTTAAAGAAGGTCAAAGTGAATTTTTAATCAAAATCAATGAGTTGATCGATGAATCGACATGCCAATGTCGCTTATGGAGACACATGTCTCAATCACGCATGTCTAATTTTGCACGTGCGATACGCTTTTGACAAAGCGCATGTTGCTTTGTGATTATGTGATAATAGGTTTTTGGCCTGGGAAAGCACTTCTGTAAAAACCTGGGAAACTCTCTTGCTGCGGGGATCAGTACCGGATCTGTTACAGGGAATTACCTTGAGAGACGTCAACAGTACTCAGAACTTAGGTCCAATGATATCGTTTTAATCCAAGAACACAACCAGAATGCAACCGGAACATAACCGGAATGCAGCCAGAATGTAACCAAAGAATATTTCACAAGGCACGACTATTCAAGCCGAAAGCGCAATTCTAAAGGATTACGTAAAGCTATTAAAAATTCTTAACTAAATATTATCTAATACATTTCAGAAAGCTCGATTGGCTATAACGGAATTCGACGTTTACAAGATTAATAACTTTCAAAACAATACAGGTAGATAACAGTTTAACAAAAGACTATCGCAGGTAGCAATTACAGTTGAACGCTTATTACAGTTATGATCCTACGACAAACTAGCAGGTGTCCATTACGGTCAATGAACTGGAACAGTAACCTGTAACTCAGAAATGCAAAACGAACTAAAACGAATATATCTATGTTGGATTTCTAGATTTTCCGACAGCGAAAGCGAATATGTAAAACGTACTTAATTACCTAATTCTCTCTCCTCACATTTAGACTCCTGATGCTCAGACAGGGGACGACGTAGACTCGTTCAGCCCCTAAATACAGAGAAAGCTCGTATTACGTGCGGGAACGCTTGCCGCGCAGCCTACACAAGATCCTGTGTAGACAAATGGAGTTGTATCGCTTGCATGCCCTCAAAATCGCACATTCAACTATATTCGATTCGTGTTTTGGCGTTTTATCAGGCGGCAAATAAGATGACATAAAATATAAACAGTTACAGCCTTAACTTTTGCCTAGAGAGCAAACGAACGAAGCTCTTGAATGGTGCGGCGTAGTAATGTTGATTGATTAGTATGTCAAATTCGCTTGAATAATTCAAAAATATCGACATGGAAGATGAATCACGGCAGGGGAAGATAAGTTAACTCGTGCTAAAACCCAGCGAAGTTTTATCAGAGCTGTACTCAATGGTATCCAGTTTTATTCTGAAGACAATTTCTTTTTAAGGGTAAAGACTTTTTTTTTTTTTTTTAAATATATCGGAATTGTAATATGAACTAGAAGAATATCTTGGTTTTAATTACAAAAGTCTAAATCCGGATTCATAATCGTTGCTTTCTTGGAAGATTGAAGATAAAACTGGACTCTTTGTAATCTTAAGGGCACAGAGATGTGTGACTATAGCCTTTTTTAGGAAACCATTGCTTGTTAACTATACTATACCTGGATGTATCACCTTATCCAGAAATTAAATTAAATATCCCCGCCCCCCCTTCTCCTCCGCACTTGTTTTTTCTGGTGAAACACACGGTACCTGGCAAGCTAGGATACTTGTAATATTTTCGTGTATGGAGGCTTTTTTGGAATTTTTCTTGCGTTTTTAAAGAAATTTTCTTGCCGACTTTGACTCAGCGTCTTTGCAGACGTAGAGAAACCCGATAAAAGGATTGTGCGTTTCTCTGAGGCTTATAATCATGGCCTGGGAGCTGGGGGGAGAGGAACTCCACATCAGTTTGTTCCTCGGTTTCGCTTATGGTGTTTTTAAAATTAAAACCAAACACCCTTAGAGTTATCTCCAGGATATCTCGGTACCCTCTGGATCCAGACAACGACATTTTGGTAGCTTTTCAACGGTCATTTATAGTAATTATCCGAAACTCATCCCCGTCACTTTTACATTTGACTCGCACCGGGCATTGTCGATTAATTTACTGATCCCTTCTCAATCCCTGCAGATGCAGTTTAACCAAACGTATGTTCCCGACGAAGCACCACTTCAAGTAAATGAACCCATGGAACAAATGCACTACAACCAAGTGCTGCTACAAAATTGCCTGTCCTTCTCCGACTGTCCTGCCTCTTGGGACACACTGCTACAGGGAGAAAGTGTGGAATAATTTCAACAAGAGATTGAAAAAACTATGAACAAACTGCATTCCAAACGTAACCGCTCATCGGGAATGCAATTGAGTAATCGAAGAGAACTGAATCGAGAAAGAGAGCGCAAAAGGCAGACGCGCCTGAAGGGGGCGTTTAACGTGCTTCGCAGCGTAATACCCGATTACTTTTCCGAGAGAGAGCCCGGAGACAGGCTGTCAAGAATCCAAGCTCTAAGACTGGCAAAGAAGTACATCGCTACATTGCATGAATTGTTAGAGACATGTTAATACTATTTTAGGCGCTGTTGCCTTTGCTAATGCATTGTGTGCCGTCCTAAAGTATTCACCAAACACCAACGTAGAAGACAAGAAAAATGGCGATTTGTTTCGCACTTAGTTACGAAATTGAAGGGGTTTTGATTCGTTGCACTGGCTTTAGCATTTTTAAAGGGACTTTGCCACGTAGGTTACGCAATCATTGTTAGAAAATTATGTCACGCTAGGTTATGCTAATTACGGCGCTTTTGTCATTTTAGGCGTCTTGATCACTTTAGGTTAAGCTATGTTCATCGATTTTGTAACTGTAGGTTACGCTCACTTGAGCGATTTTGTAATACCAGGTTTAATTTAAAAAAAAAATCCAGGCTCGGCTTATAAACGGTGGAAAAAGCTATATACAGATCACACACTATCCAGTACAGAAATGTTCATCAAATGAACAATGTCGTCCAACATATAGTAACTTAACCGGAGGAAAAGGCTATCCAACGCTTGAAAAGCCAGACTTAACTTTTCTTAAGAGTGATCGCTTTTAAGCATGTTGGAGCCTCTATAGTAGTTCCAACAAACAGAGTAGAGGAGCAGTTACAAATTCAAGAACTTTCATTATATTGTAGGCTATGATATAAAAATACTTAAATAAAACGTTCTGGTGTTTACACCGATCAAGGTTTATTTGGTGCGAATGAGCAGAGCCCAACCCTATCCCATGAAGGCGCATAAAGCTTTAATATCTTCTTTTTATTTACTCTGATTTAATTGTTGTTGGGTCTCCCAGGGCTTATGGAGCAGGGGAACAGGGGCATTTCTTTTAAGGGAGCAAGGAATATTATTAAAATATTTTCAGGGAACAAGAGATCAGAACTCCTGATTAGATTGTTGGGATCAAGGGAACACTAATCTACATTCAATTACTGAGGGATGCCCTTGACAAACAACTGCAATGGAAGCAAGCCGGCTCTAGGAAAGACAAATCTTGCACAGGCCATACTGCCACCCTAAGGATAAGATTTCGTAGAACAGTCTAATGAATGGCAGACGCCATTATAAAATAAACTTTATTGATTTCGAAAACGTAGTGTTAACAGGAACATCATATGGAAGCTTATACACCACCATGGAATTCCATCAAAGTTCATTAAGTTGTTTCAGGACTTTTACGAGCCCTCATCTTGTCAAGCCATCCACAGTGGAAAACAGTCTGAATCTTTGAAATGAGTACAGGAGTCCGGTAATGCTGCTTGCTGTCTTCATGATCCTTATTATAGTTGTGGCCTAGATCACGAGGGAGGTGGAAGACAAGAGTATTTAGTACCCTTCTTTTAACAAGACAGGCATGCATTGGACACTAACAACTCAGCTATATGACCTAGATTTTGCGGATGATATATGCCTCCTCTATTAGAAACTGCAACATATGCAAGCCAAGACCAATAACCTGGCGCTCATCGCAGAGAGCACTGGCCTCAGGGTAAGCAAAGAAAAAAAACAAAGTCAGGCAAGGCAATAACAAGTAGAAAGATAAAATCAAGTTGAGCGGCGAATCGAAGATCTGGAAGATGAAGAAAGGTTCACCATATCTAGGTAGCGCCATCAAAGTCACCGGCGGTGCTTAGGAGGGTGTGAAGAACAGATTAGGCAGAACCAGACTGGCCGTCCACACGCTTTGAGGGTCCACAATAGGGGTCTCAGATGCCGCTTTCCCGCCCATTTTTTCCTATTAATCCCGCCATCCCGCCCATTTTTGCCTGGAAATCCCGATCCCGCCAACTTTTCAAAGACGTTTCTGCGTTAAGTATTAATTTGTTAAATTATGATTTAATTATTTACCCAGAAACTTTTTCAAAATAAATATCCCATAAAAGATCAGAAAAGAACTCAATGGGTAGCAGATAAGCAAGCACAAATGATTATTAATAACGTTTCTTTCTGTAAACAGCTTACTGTTTTGTTTTGTTTTTTCTGTCCACGTATCAGTGAAAGAAAATGACTGCTCATTCCCATATCCAAGAGAAGGCCCGTAAACACACTTGACAATTTCTTTCAAAGCTTTCAGTGTCTTCACTTTCCTTGAAATCTGGCCTCAGAACTTTTCTTTCTGAACGAAGGCATTGCTGCTCGCTCATCCTTTTCGTGATATATTGTGACGCAATTCGTAATGTCGCATACTTCGTTCGGTAAATGACTATTAGACCTATTATCACAATTCGGTGTGGCCATCCTGGCCAAAACAAGCCGGGCACTCTGGAAAAGGTCGAAAGACTAGAAAAACTGGAAAGGATTGGGGGACCAAGATTACAGATGCAAGCGTCAAAAATGTTCGAAATGGACAGATGTCATTGATGTCAGATTCCAATAGGACTCAAAGACCTCGTCAAGTGTCATGATACTAACGTAGTCAAGCGATAATGGATAGATACGTTTCACAGAACCTGACAGGGTACAGAGCCGTTGCTATTCATTACTTGAAACCTGACACAGCTTACCCTGGGTATCTGAGGTTTTTCTTCCGCCGCGCACGAGAAAAAACCTCTGGTACCCAGGGTAGACACAGCTATGTGCACAAAAGGTTCGTTTCTGCCAGCTTGTGGCTTTTGCGCTGGTCAATAACAATTTATGTGGTCATGTAAGAATTGAAATCCTGTATCCCGCTCTGTTCCCCTTGTGGATCGCACATCCCAACCCCATAAAAATACTAAATCCCGCTCCCGCTAGTAATTGTAATTCCCCTTCCCGCACGTGTTTTCAGCTCAAAAATCCCAAATATCACAGCGAAAAAACGCCAAATCCCGCATCCCGCCAAACCTATTGGGGACCCTCCGCTTAGACCAGTCTGGAATGCCTCATCAATTTCTAGCAAAATCAAATTGCGCATCTTCACCTCTTCAAATGTTAAAGCTCCGCTCCTCTGTGGATCAGGGACCTGGAAAGTGTGACAAGCTCTATCGAAAAAGCTGCAAAACTTTGTCAATAAATATCTCAGAAAGATCCTCAAGACACATTGGCCGGAAAAAATTAGTAACAAAGAACTTTGGAGTAGGACGGGACAAGACCACATACCAACCAACAAAGCAAGACGGAGATGGCCTTGGGTAGGCCACAGTCTGCGAAAACGAGCCACTGACACGACTAAGCAGGCCTTGAAGTGGATTCTGTTAAGACGTGCATAATAACGTCGACTGAAGAACAGATGAAGATGGCACAGCTGAGAATGTGGCACAAAACAGATTCCGCTGCCGGAGCACTGTTGAAGCTCTTTACTCCACTAGGAGCCTAAAGTATTAAGTCAGTTACCACTAAATACAGTATCTCAACCCCTTTTAACGCTTATTGTCGAAAACGTATTTTCAGAAATGAAAAGTGGTACCAACGACATGCCCCTACAGCATGAACCGATTACAGATTCAGCTGGGCAATCAAGGAACGGTTGAAAAGGCATCGTTTTACACCATTTGGTTACTTCACAGCACCCAAGTCCTACTACCCACAAATTTTCATGACAACACATTACAAGGATTTACCCAGGTTTCGCCCTCGAAAGGCACTCAAACTATCTGAAAAAAAAGCAGATTGCAAGCATCTCTGTTGACGAAAAAAGCTTCCATTCGCTTATTTTTGTACTTGATGAAGGTAGCTTTTCAAATTCCATGTTGGTTTCACCAATGACGAATTACTCAAAATATACCACACGCTTATCGCTCTCGACAAGGTACTTTTATCGGGCCGCAGCAGAGACTTCCATACATCATGATAAGGAGTATAGGCTTTTAGAAAAGTTTAGTTTCGACTTCAAATTCAATCTACCAGTGGGCTTTTGATGATATTGAACTTAGCTAAAATTAGCCCTTTCGCTCACGAGCTTCGATGAAGGTACTTGTATCGGACTAAAATATTATAATACTTGGAGCTTTTGCTAATCAAATTAATGCTTTAGAAACAGCGAGACATTCACTATGAGCTACCCAAAGTATATTGATAGATATCATCGCGTTGACCTGTAGGA